>NC_140297.1:39574185-39911770 GCF_964211825.1 Aythya ferina | reverse complement strand
TTTTGGTGGAAATCGTTGTGATTTCTCTTATACAGCATGGAAACCATTCTACAAAATACACTGACCATGCTAATAAAGTACTAAAGGGCTCAGAAACACACATTCAATTATAACCTAAAAACTACAGTTCCATAGTCATACATATATATATGCACATGTTTATATCAGTCTGTGCAGAAATATCAAGCTAGTTTGAAAGAAAAATCCAGTGCACTTGTGCACCATCTTCATATTTGCTTAAAGACAGTTCTGGATGTTAGCAATGGGTAATTAGTTTCTACTCTTTAAAAACTGCTGTAGATTTTTTTTTTTTTTTTTTCTGAAGAGCTCCTGTAGTTTAGTTTTGAAATTAAGTTTTCCAAACTGCATGTGTTTGTTTTCTGAAACCCGAAGTCATACTGATGATGTTTTCAAGTGCACATCAATAACAATATGGCTTCCCAGTCCTTAATGGCTCTGGAAAGCTGAGTTGTATTTCTTCTAATATGGTTTTATTTACTGATGCTGCAAATTTCATAATCCAGAGAACCTGCAGTTCTCTGTTACACAATAACAGTGTAAGTTACACAATACAGTGTAAATTGGTTTCCTTTATGTCTGTAAATCTTTCTATTTGATACACTCAAGAAATCTTGCAATTCAGTATTCATATTACATTACGACTGATATAAACATATAATTGAGAAGTGTTATTACTTTTAACAGATCTCTATGAGTATTTTAGTTGTTGACAGGATTAGTAAAACAAGGTAGCCTTATGCAAGAATATTTTTTTAAGTGTGAATATGGTGTAGTGCTATTATATTGGTTAGTGCTATTAAAATATTTCTAGTGTATTTTAGTAAAAACATCTTCCACTCCCTCCCTCCCCCCCCCCTCCCCTTTTAAAATTACTTTGGAGAACAATCTACATACCATTGTTCCCCACACATACTTCTCCCTCTTCCCTTCCCCCCCCCCAAAAAAAAAAAAAAATAAAATAAAAAAAAATTGGGCATTTTGTTTAGATTCATCATAGAGATCTTGAGGAATCCAGCTTAGCTGCCCCCAAAGTTCCCCATAAAGAGAATTGTCACCATGACTTACTATTTCTGGATACACAAAGGATTTCTATTTAATTTGTTCTGACAGAGCATTCCATGCTCTGTAGTTCGCCTGCGATAGATGAGATGCCATTAAAACACGGTGGCTGAGGCAGCATCTGCAAACATATAAGGGCAAGAGTGGTAAGCTTATAATGCAGTTTCTGAAAACAAGAAAAAAAAAAGATATCTGCTTCATAAAATATTTTACAACATTCTTGAGACTAAAGCAGATGGGAATATATGCATAAAGTATGGGATAGGTCTTGAAATGTGCTCAATTTGTTTATTTTGTGTACAAAGTGCGGTGCCTAAGGCTCTTTCTCCCTTGACATTGTGCAAGGTCAAAAGCCACCCACTGTGACCCAAAGAAACCCTAAAGGAAATCCAGGATATTACCCATACTGAGGGCAGTAATCAGGCCAACAGCAGCTTCCTACAAGACTATTTTACAGTAACAGTATGTGAGGTTATACTCATACTGTTTAATCTCATGGAAAACTTCAGAAGGCCTTGGTTCCCACGGAGAAGCTCTCTCTTTGGTAGTAAAATGCCCCTCACAACCCCCTGCGAACAGTGGCATGAACCCCTGAACAAGCTTTCTTTTATGCAGGATAAAAGGGGATCAATGCAGAGGCAAGAGGAGACTAACAAGGCAGTAGTAGGATTCAGATAGGCCTGGTTTGGTGCTTTTCCCTGTTTTGCTGGGAAAATCAGGCATGAAATTAATATTAGATTAGATTAATAATTAATCTCTTTATATGATGGGATTATCTAGCAGAGGTAAATACAAATGTAGGAAATGATTAGAATGAGTAAGTGAACAACTATGAGGAAGGTTACAGGAGATGTGAGGGAATTGTTGGTATTTTATGTCAAAGTAATCAAAAACCTGGAAGAATATAAAATATTTTTGGTTTTGATTCTTGATCATCTTGAAGTCATTAGACAAATTACCATACATTTTCATAGAATTAATATTTTGCATTCATTTGAATGCCTGGTTGCATATATTTCTTACTCGGAGAGTGGGCTCCTGTCAGGAGTCACCAGGCTGGTGTAAACTACACAGCAAAATTTAGAATTTTCTTTTGATTCAAGGTAACAAAGTAAAAGTGTAACACTTCTATACCACCCTCTCATTTCTCTTCCTCCTTCTCAAAGGAAACACAGGAAAATAACTCGAAGGTGAGATGTAAGCATCTGATGAGATGCTTATCTGAGAACTGCTTGATTTTGTGCAGGGAAAAGACTTCAGAGTTATACTGTGGCACTTCTCAATGTTTTGAATCTACATCTTGTTGTTTATTTTTAATTCAGAGTTTAAAAATAATGTTTCCATGCTACACAACTTAAAAACAAAAATAAAGCAAGCTCTTAATATCTAGAAGTACGTTTCAAGAAACTGTACTTCATTAAAACTTTTAATCCAAATGGAAGGTGTCATATGGAGTTTTAAAAAATAATAATAATGGGGGTGTGTGTGGTAATGGTGGAGGAGGGTGTGGTGGAGTGCAGGGAGACAAGGTAAATAATAATTATTTTTGTAGAAGTTAATATTTCATTGGAATGACTGTGGCTTTCTCTCCCTCCTTGTTTTTGAACACTGCTGTGTTGAGTTTCTTATGCTGTTACTGTCTTTACCGTGGAGCTTTACCATGGAAGTGCCTGTACTTTAACAGTGCTGAGCATTCAGCACTAACGCCTTATTTAGGACAGTCTGTCTTTGGCATTAGTAAAAACTGGGCAGGTGCCTGGTGTCTGTTTTGTCTTCCAAAACCATTAACTGAACTGTGAGGTACACTTATAATTTTGGGGGAATTTTAACCAACATCTCTAATATATCTTACTGTTTTAAGCCTAAATATTAAATAGTTGCCCTGGAATGAAGAAAGTATATCAAACAGTTTCCTTTTTTTTTTTTTTTTTTTTTTTTTTTTTTTTTTCTGGTATGCAACAGTTGCTTCAAGTGAAAGTGTTTAAGCTCTAACTCTGTGCTTCTATAAATATATAACAATACTAGTAACTTCAGTGTGTGCCAAAACTATGTTATAAGGGAATGAAAAATGCTTGCTGTGTGTGGTATGCAGCCATTTTTTTTTCTCCTTCCTTTTCTTTATTGGTGATCCTTGCCATGGAGACATTATTTTCTAAAGAATTGAATTGAAAAGAAATAATTTCCTCAGAAGCTCCCTTTCAGCTACATTTCTAACCACCCTATTAATACTGAAAATGTTTGCAGCCACCTTTTCATGTTTAAAGAATTACTGAGAAGTTTATTGCTTCTTTAAAAGTTTTTTTTTTTGTTTGCTTGTTTTTTAATTGTTCAATAGCTGTTAATGTATACAACCTCATATTCCTACATGCATATTAGATTCTAAAATAATTGTTTTTTTATAACTGGGAAAAAAAAAAAAAAGGTTAAAAGATGGATCTTTCCAGTTGCCACTTCCATGGCTACTGATTGGTGTATGAAGCTGTTACTGCCAAACTCAGGAAGAGTTTTTCCTATGTAAATGCTTTGGGACTTGATCTGTGATTTTTGAAATGCCTTTGGGTGGTGAGATCAGATGTGTAAGAATGTAATTGTGTTTATTTTTTTACATGAACCCCACTGGTAGAATCCTTAGGGATTTGCTGTAACAAAGATATTTATGAGAATATTGCCCTTGGCTACAGTTTGAAAGAGAGCAATGTGGCACAAGGACAGATGAAGGGTAGGCAAAGTGGTGACTCTTGTAGGAGAGAATGTCAAGAGTCTCATAGTTCTGGATAACCTTTCTGCTATGTAGCACTCAAGCAAGTTAGACAATGGAAAGGTGCAAAAATCAGTCAGATTTCTACTTCAAAGGTCTGCTTGTGGAGTAGATCTTAAATGATCATAATGATCATGATTAGTTCATTCAATGGGTGAACCCGGTATATGCTGTTGTCTGTATGCGGAATGGGTTTATTTGGAGAACAGGATTATTGTGCACGTGACTATTATATTTGGCCTTTGGTATGAGGCAGATGTTGGTACACAAAAATACTTCTGTGTTCTTTCAAACTTCTTGCCTTAAAGAGATGAACTGGGCAAGAAGATGGTAAGTAAAATCTAGTGAGTTTGTCATAGAAGTTCCTTAACATGGAACATGTTTAAACTAGGTTTACATTTCCCACGTCATACATAGTTAAAATGACAGAGCAAACAGGAAACGAGGAGACTTACAAAATCAAGTTGTATATGAAGTCTCCTTTACTGATGATGTATACTTCTAGCAAAAAGTGGGAGCTCTTTACCCTCACTTCAGTAAAAGATCTGAAGCAATATAGAGAACTAGCAAAAGATCCTTTTCAAAGGAATGCATCTTATGTTTCTTTTCATTTAGATGAAGAAATTAAATAGCTCTGTAATCTATTAAGAATACATACCTGTTGATTTATAAATAAATAAATATATATATATACACACATGAGCACATACAGAAGTCTTTTAATTAATTGCTGAGGTAATGTATAAACTTCTGCCCCTTTAAATTTGCTGATTGAAAAATGAAGAATTCCTGCCCTTTAAATGTTCAGCTTTCACAGAGGTTACAGTAAATCTCTTAATCTCCCAAGCACTTATTCTCCTCTAGGTTTTTCACAGGCATTTATCCACAGGACATTCATTTCCAATCTGTATTTAAATCCAGGAATAACTATGTGGGCTTTGAGCTATCTGCTTTCATGCACTCCTAATGGGCTCTACCACAGGAACTCTGGATGAGCTAGAAAAAAATAGATTCAAGCCCAGTCATATTTGGCTTCCATTTCAGTTTGAGCTGAGTCTATTTATTCTTGTTGAAGAGAGCATTAAGGAAAGTAATTATTTGGGGGCGAGAAAAAGGCAGGAAGGATCTACAGTAAAGGATTTATTCTGACTTTATAGAGAACACCAACATGTATCAGATTTTTCAAGCTTATAATGGGTCATAGTGGAATATATCTATGGCATGGAGGGGGATGGAAGCTGAGGATTTGAAATATATCCTGGATTTTTTTTTCAAGTGCTCACAGCACTTTTTTTTCTGTTCCTTACAGAGCTTGTAGACCAGATTCTTAGATGTAAATGGTCATAGCTTCCCATTGTCCTGTAAATACACAATAAGACAAAGTAGCATGTTTCCACGTTGCTTAGTAAATGCTTTGCCGTTAATATGCTAAATGTTTTGATTTCATTTTTTTTTAATTTAATTTAATTTAATTTAATTTAATTTAATTTAATTTAATTTTATTTTATTTTATTTTATTTTATTTTATTTTATTTTATTTATCTATTTGTAAGAGAAATATAATGTTAAATTAATAACATGATGTGAAAAAGCACAAACACAGTGTTCTTTTAAGTAGTCACAATGAAGCTGCATCTTGACCTTCTGACATTTTTCTCCCCTGTTCATCTTGGAATGAGTTTCAGTTTCTTTAAGAGAGTGAGGGAGATTGAAAGAAACTGTGGTGAGGAGACTTTTAGTTTTGTATTCCATTCTATGTAAAACAACCTGAATTTGAAAATTGTGTTAAATTTCATTCAATAAAATATGTGGTATTACCAATAGACCTGAACCCTTTACATAATCGTTTCTTAATTTTCTCCAGATCTTTCTTTGCTGATTTGAACTCTTTTGGTCTTGTAAACATACTAGATCAAATATCAAAGATAACTCAATAGCCTTCTGTCAGTAATGACAAGATTCAAATCTTCTTTTCCATATTAGGTATGCTTTAAATATTAATAGTATAAAAATTTAGAACAATGGTCTTTTTTTTTTTTTTTTCTGGTAAAATACTTATAACTTTTCTTATACCTTATACCTATATATTTTCTTATAACTTTTTTTTTAATTAATTAATTAATTAATTTATTTATTTTTATTAATATATATATGTTTACTCCTTAAAGGTTCAAAGCTCTGGCTTCTTAATGATTTGAATCAATAAATTTACATATCATGGGGTGTCTAACTCAGTTTTCTGACAAAGTTAAATAAACATTTATAAGGATGCACAATGTTTCTGTAACCAGGAAAGTATTATTTCAGATCATTACATTTATTAGGTTCTTTATTAGGTTCTTTAAACCAGACACCCTTATATTGACCGATGTGTACCAACCTATCATTACACTTCGGAATCCTAACTAAAGTAAAAAAATAAATAAAATATAAGAAGAAATAATCAGAAAAATAATAAGAGAGAAAAATACAAACAAACAAACAAAAAAAAAAAACAAGGAAAAATAGGGCAATAATCTGAATAATAATAGTAATAATAAAGGATATGTTTGAGTGGGAGTTTACCAAAGCTAGAAAACTCTTTTTTAATGAATTAACATTTAATGATAGCTCTTCAAAAACCAGTGAGTTGTTTGGGTATGCCAAGTTCTTCTTTGCTATGGATTGCTGCAAATTGCCTTGCCATGCTTAGCAATAGCATTTCTTAGTTGTTGACCATAGCAATAAGGAGAATTGGTGTGTGGAAAACCCTTGTTCAAAACAGCATTTAACTTGCAAGTCATAAAGGCTTATGCTGAGTGATAGTATCCTTTCTGATGGAATGTTTTTATGATCATGATAATGTGGACCAGAGTCTAGAGGATTCTTCTCCCCAACTTATTGCTTTTTTTTTTTTTTTTTTTTTTTTTTTTAAACTTAGGAACTTTGGTGTTACAGTCTTTTGTTTATTTCCTTTATTTATTCATATCTGAAAATGAATTTAAGATATACTCTTCAGGATTTGAAAGCTTCTGAAAAACTGAATTCTGTCTCTCATTAAAAAGCTTACACAAGGTTCTGTTTGTCACTTACATGTTTAAGTGTTAATATTTCACATTTGAGTTTAATTAATTTTCCCAACATTTAATAACTGCATTTAAATGAGGCCTGTTTTGATGGTTAATTACTGGAAATTTATAGCTGTCTTGATATTTGTAATACACCAATAATTAGAATGAAAGTGCTTACAAAACTATGTATACCTTTAAGTTGTTTGCTTGTGAAATGTTTATTCATCCCCTTTTTGGAAAATCACTGTAACAGTAGTGATTAGAGGTACTCAGTACACTGTACTGCAAATTAGTTTGTATCAACTTCTCAACTGGTGTATTACATGATAGTCCAGCAGGCATTTTCACCTTGAGCAATGGGAATGAAGTAATGAAGAGGAAATTCAGTAGCTGAATAAAACTTATGAAGCAGTCCAAGTGGAGGTGTTGAACATGAGATGTGGATGTTTCTTGACTTACCCCAAATCATGTGATAAATTGCTAGACCTAGAACGAAGGACATCTGATTCATGTGCTGTTTTTTTGTGGCTTGCCTTTTTTCTGGCATTTAAAGCACAAATTTATGGGTAATTCCCTTATCACTCTCCATATCTCCATTATTAGCTTGCCTCTTCAGTAGCACACAAACACTACCATAATACGTATAGGTGGCAATAACTGTCAATAGTTGATAGAAAAACTGATCACCATATGAGGGAATATATCACCATAGGAGGAATAACTTCCAACTCTAACCATAGAGGGAATATACATATTCACACTTCCATTTCTGTTTTCCAGCATCAATGCACCAAATGCCATTGGTATTTTGCTTATTTTATTACCTTAGTTGGTTATACAGAGAAGTACATTTTATTATTTTAGCTTGCTATTGGTGTCCCTTGAATATTTTGGTTCCACAAAATTAGATAAAGCAACTGTCAGTTTAAGCAAGTATTTTTCCCATCTCTTTTACTTGAATGTGTTCTCATGGCATGTGGGGGAAATAAAATACATTGTTGAATATAGTGAATTTGTATAATTGCATTAAAATGATAAAAATAGCATCATTTGAAATATTTTACTGTTATTATCATTTATGGAATCATCAAAGAATTGAAGTCCTCCTTGGAGAAAATGCGGTAGGCCTTTCTTCATCCACAGATCACTGACCAAAATCAACTATATATTTGATCTCATCATTTTAAAAGTAATATTGCAAAACTTAATTTGGTTGGAGGATTTTTATCCTTTAATATTCACTCTGATAATAGTATTTATTTGTTTGTCTTGTAATATAATTTATCTAAAATTTTGCCATCTTAGTAAAACTACTGCCATCAAATTCTGGAGAACTGTGCTTACATTGATGTATTTCAAAGATAGCAAATGGAAAATTAAACCATGTTTCTTTCATCAAATCTTGATGGATGACTTGCCTGTCATTAATTTTTTTTTTTTTTTTTTTTTTTGCCTGTCATCAAGTTTTCCCCCCCACCCCCCCCTCTAAATTTTAGTTTTAGTTTGCTTTGGTTTTCTTTTTAATTCATTTTAATGACAAACAGAAAGAATAAACCCCACTCCACTAACAGTTTCAGGACATTATTTTAGCTGGAGAAGATTAATCATTTAAGTTCTTGTAGGACAGTAGAATAACCTAAGCATAAATGTTTTGTTATGCTATGTATATTGTTTAGGGATAATCACATAAACCAACAAATAACATAAACCACAGAGATCAAGGATGGAAATTTGCAGCTGCGCCATTTCTCAATGCTTAATTTATAAGATGTAAAGATAGGGTTATGAACTGGAAATTCAAGTTTGCAGTACCAGCCAAAATCATAAATTATTTTACTCATCTGAAATAGAGTTGAACTCATTAGACACTGTAGACATGCCAAGAAATTGTGGTCAAATGCTCAGGCTCATGTCAATAAGCTGTGCAGTTCCACTCACTTCTGTCAGCCACACTGAGCTTTGCTCTCTGAGAATTTTTTGATGTTGCATGTAAGCCTCCGTGACTATCAGTGTCTTTCAGTTTTGTTCATATTGTCACTTTTATCTAATCCATTTAACTGTAATGGATGGATGGACTTAAAAACCATCTGCAGCTACTATTAATATCATTCTTCAGTGGATGTATTTCCACAAGCATTTGATAACAGCTGTTTGAGCATAACACTTTCACTTCCTTTGTATCTATTTTTACAGTATCATTTTTTTTAAGTAATAAATATTTGTCTACCAAAAAATGTCATTCATAAAATTTTAAGAATGTCCTTTCCAAAAGTCCTTTGAAGTATTTGAATTTACAAGTAAAATACATTCTATGTCAGTGTTTTAAAAAAGCAAACACAGTTTGCTTTAGTGGTATTTCTGGCAATAACTTATCCTAAGTTTGTGTTAATATAAATCTCCCTTTATTTTAATTATATGTAAGTGTGATCTTCTGGCAAATGAAAGAGATTATTTACTGTAAATATTGCATTTATCAAAAGGTTAAGAAATAAAGTTGCATATTAATGGTTTTTGCTTTGACGGTGTATAATGTGTTCACTCCTTGTCTACTGCTTGATGTGCGATATACCTAGTTAGTAGAAAAGCTTTATAACCAAATAAAAGGTTATACAGAAATAAAACATACATATATTTTAATGATTAGAGATTATTGCTACAGGTTATACATCCATGAAGAGGGAAAAGAAATTCTTTGCCCAACGTGAATTCCTCTTCTGTTGTGCAGGTAGTGTTAAAATATGGGTATGGGTTTTGGAGAGCTGGAAAAATCAATGACCTCTTTAGAAACAGTTAACTGAAAATAATGATGTTGCTAGTATATTGCTTTTGGAGCAAGATAATATATTTGGACTAGAATGACTTTCTGTAATTTTCTTCCAAATCACTGATTGGTCAGGTATTACAGTGGCCTCAGTGAGCTTTCAATCTGAGGCAGAAGTCCACAAGAAGAAAAACAGATTTCATTGTAGTGCTCAGAACTGCAGGAAACAAGGAAGGAAAAGACTGCAAATAAAAAATAAAATCTCAGCAACTATTTTGTTTCCTCAAGCATTGTCCCTGTTTACTGTAGCTGAAACAGGGATTGCATACACTGGTAAACGTAGCAGCTCTTGGACAGTATTCTAAGCAAGTAACAAAGATAGTTTTTATTCTCTTTTACGTTGTATTCTTAGATAGTTTAGTTGATGTATTTTCTATTTATACTCAAGAAATGAATGATACAGAAGTTTTAATTAAAAACTTTTTTTCAGTTGTTGATGATTATGCATGTTGCATTAGATCTTGATGTTTCAAATAGTTGATGACAAATGAAGGGTTTAGTAACAGGAAATAAAATGAATCCCATCTTTACTCAGCCCTGTAAGTAGGTTTGGAAAGTCTGCCAAATGGGTTATTGATCCTTCTTCCTCTGTCTCTCATCAGTTGGCTGGACTATTATTTACAGATTATCTGATATTTGTAGTATTTTTCTTTTGGCATTCAAGAATTTATAAGTAATTCACTGCTTTGAGAAGTCTTGGTCTGGAAAGGCAAAAAAAGGCAAAAAAAAAAAAGGAGAAGTGACAAGATCACTTTCTGAGTAGGATTTAAACACATATCTTTAGGGCAAGAGCAACTTCTTGCCTGCAGACTGTTAAACCACATATTTGGAGATAAACTCTCTTTTTAGTATTAGATACCCTTAATGGAGATTCTGTTTTGAGCACAGAATATAACACCAAGTGTGTATTCTCTGAAAAATCTATGTGATGATGGAATTGCAGGGATTTATTTTCCATTATAAGCTTCTATATAATCTTGACAGCTGCATTGTTGTTCTGCTACCTTCAGCATGCTTACTAGGTTAGATTAATTCTAAGTCAATCTTAGCGATGTGGATGTACAAACCCATAAAAATCCAAACAAATAGGACTTCTTGTGATAGGTCAGTGATTTCCAAAATGGGTATTCTGGGCTGTATGTTCTGATAAGTAACTGGCTTAAATAGCAGCACTGCAAACAGAGTTCTGGATGGAAGAGAAAGCTATGTTTTACAGCCATTACTGTAGAATGCAGTCACGACTGTGGTTGGCATTGTACTGCTTTGGCTGAGAAAACTGCCTCTGCTATTATTCTATTGCCTTTGCTATAAAGCTTCTAGATGTAGTACTTAATTTTACTTATTTATTTATTTTGAATGCTAGCCAAGATAGAAAAGAATGCTTCTTTCTCTGAAACCATATTGTCTGTTTTCACTAGGAGAATATGTATCTAACAAAACCAAATAGCTATTGTAGCTGGATACCTTGTTGAATGTGCCATCAGATATTCTTGCTTTTCTTACCATAATCATAGTTACAGCTAGTGAATAAAAACTCTGAAGCAGGACTTGATTGGTTTTCTAAATGTGACTTTATAGCATTGCTTGTATTAGATGCTAACTTGTAGTGCTGCTTCTAGCATGAGCTGAGTTTCCTGTGGATTTACAGATGTATTATATTAAGGTACCAGCCAGGCTATATTAAAATGAAATACAAATCTAGCATTTTTTGACAGCTCAAGTTCTTAACAGTTCTGTTTTCTAGTCCTATAATTTGAAAGGATCAAAAGAAGCTTGATAGTCTGAAATTTAGCACTACGTTGCTTTGAGGATAAAGTCACCCGTTTTAGTGTTGTCTAAAACCAACTGATCTGTGACAAAAAAAAAAAAAAAAGAGAATTCCAGATTTTTTTATTTATTTATTTTCAGAACATAACAAAGAAGTGAAGAACGAATGTTGAATTGTTATTACTTGAATTTAAATGTGCTTAAAGTAATTGATAGCAATATAAACACACTCTCCCCTCCCCCCCCCCCCCCCCCAAAAAAAAATAAAATAAAGGCAACAAAAAAAACCACAACCCTAGCAGATTTAATTTCCTCCACTAATTGCAGCAGCAGTCTAATTGCAGAATAGTAGATGCATTTCCAGAGTAAAAGGTAACAGCTTGAAAGTGCTGTTTTGGCTCAGCTTTAGCTTTACAGAGCTAAAATGCTAAGCCCCAAGAAAGAGAATCTTTGATGACCCATATGCTAATAACTCCTGGCCAATATTACTCCTGATTACAAAGGAATTTGATAATCTTCTCTAGTAAAGATTGCTGTTGTCTTGTGCCACCAGAGATTTCTTAGCAGCAGTTCTGAGTGAGTGGGTTCATAGGAGTCTATGTATTTTTGCCCTGTTCCTCAAAGGTTTTCCCCGGGTTATTTCATTCTGAATATGTTTTTGTGAATATGATGTTATTTCTTGCCCCACCAAATTTCAAGGATGACATAAGACCACATGTGGCAGTTGAAGTGTTTTATTTTGTTTACTAGCAATCACTTTTGTGTAACAGCTGCTATAAGGGTAGTAGAAATTTGATACATAGACAAATACATTAATTTCTTATTCTGCAGGCATTTTAATCTTCTGGCAGGGTTCATTTCAGGCTCGTAGTTTGTTGTTCCTGTTGCATGTCTATTACCTCCTACAAGAGTATCATCATTATTTTAAGGAAAGGCTTTTATGAAATGTAGGCTACATTTCTGTTTTTGCTATGCTATGATATCTCTCTTAATACATCTAGCATCTAACTTCTCAGACGTATGCACTCAAGAATTGCTTTTCTTGTGTTGCTAACAGAAATTGTGTAAAAATTCCTAGAGGCAGAGTGTAGTTTAAAAATAAAGCAACTAAAGCTCCTTATTTGGGGATTTAAGCTAGTTATCTGCAAATATTTCCAGAATGTTTCTTAATCTACCACAGCAATTCAAATAAGACAAACTACAGAAAAAGGAACAGGCATTAAACTGAGTCTGATTTTGAAAGGTAAGAGGAACTCCCTGCTGAACTGACTTTCCTGGTTTGTTTTTCACATTTTCGATATGAATGATATGTGAGGGCTAGGTCATGGTTTACAAGAAGTCACTTGATACTTTCTTTCCATGGAACACTTCAAAGTTTTGCCAAGGTATTGCTTGCTTAAAGATGTTTTCAAAGTGTTTTCTTTTTTTTTTTTTTTTTTTTTTTTTTTTCCCCCATGAAATTCAGTTTTGAAGGGACACCAAGGAGACAATAAAGGAATTGGTATTAAATCTGGAGAATTGTACTAATCATTAGTAATTTCCTAATAAGCTTGCTGTATATGATATTTTGTGGCCTAGAATTGGAGTTCATTTGTTTCTCAACTAAATTCAGCACTTAGTACAGATGACCAGCATTTTATATAAATACTACTCCTCCTTTTATCTTCATCTCCAAATTTAATTAAATGCAGGTGCAAGACCAAATAATAACTGTGACACTCTGTTCCCACACAATAAACCCACATGTCAATTATGAGACATTTGATGTCTTATATGGTTTCCTGTCTGTTTGTGGGAAATGTTTTCATTAGGAATTAATGTCTTATGGAGAACCAGCTGAACTCCAGTATCTGCAGCAGGCTGCAATCTGTTGCCCTGTGCTAGAAATTTGATCTCCAACATTAAAGGACAAAAGAATGGTCTGTAAGTACTGCTTCTGAGAAAATTCTTTGAAGCAGAGCCTTAAAAAGCAGGATTCATACCTTCTTGGGCTATTATGTTCTTTACTCTTTCCCTTTACTTTTCCAGCTGTCCTCGCCATCAACTTGCAGAATAAATAGACTAAAATTCCTCATGTAATTTATCAGGACCTCCTTGAATTATTTTTGAAGAACAAATTAAATATGCTCATATGAAATGAATAAAAGCTCAGCAATATATAGTTTTTATGTATATAGAAATACATTTAAGCTACAGTGCTTTATATAATTTCATATTCTTGATATTCTTGATATATGAAAGGAAAATCATTGCCTCGTATGTTTTATCTTGAAAGCATATGAATGGCAGAGAACTGTGTTCTTTTTTCAATTAATTAGAAATATATCTACCACACATGAGTAGTTGTAGTGTACTTTTCACTAGAGTAAAACAGGTTTATTTGTCATATGTGAATTTTCAGACACATATTTGTCATATGTGATCAGATAACTTCGCCAATTTATCTGATTGTTTCCAAGAATGGTTGGTTTTCATGCAAGGTAGAAAGAGGGTTTGTAATTGAGTTTGGTTTTGGCTTTTGAATACAGAATTAAATACAAGTGTTCATTTTAACTTTTTCACTACCTTTTGCTTTATATTTAACTGCCTGCTGCAACCTTTTTCTGTTTGAGTTTAGAAAAAAACAAACAAACAAACAAACAAACAAAAAACACATAGAAATACTTCAAAAAACAGCCATGCCTTGACATTAGTTGTATTTTCCCCATTTCAAGTTTGAGACAAGAAATTCTTTACTATCATTAACATTATTTTCCTTAGTATACTAATGCTTCAAATTGTTATGCTGGCAAATTGACAACAACAAGTTGAATATGAGCCAGCAGTGTGCCTTGGCAGCCAAAAAGGCCAACTGTACCCTGGGGTGCATCAGGCACAGCACTGCTGGCTGGTTAGGAAAGGGGATTGTCCTGCTCTGCTCTGTGGTGGTGCGGCCTCACCTCGAGTGCTGCGTGCACTTTGTGCACCGCAGTATGCGAAGGACATAAAACTGTTAGAGAGCCTCCAAAGGAGGGCTGTGAAGATGGTGAAGGGTCCAAAGGGCAATACATCTGAGCAGCAGCTGAGCTCGCTTGGTTTGTTCAGCCCAGAGCCGAACAGGCTGATGGGAGGCCTCATTTCAGCCTTCAGCTTCCTCAGGAGGAGAGTGGAGGGGCAGGCGCTGAGCTCTGCTCTCTGGGAACTGACAGGATGTGAAGGAACAGCATGGAGCTGGGACACGTGAGGGTCAGGCTGGGTATTAGGGAAAGATTCTTTACCAAGGAGGTGGTTAGGCATTAGAACAGGCTCCCCAGGGCAGTGGTCAAAGCACTGAGCTGCTGGAGCTCAAGAAGCATTTGGACAATGCTCTCAGACACATAGCCTGATTTTTGGGTGGTCCTTTGTAGGAGCCAGGAGTTGGACTTGGTGATCCATGTGGGTTCCTTCCAACTCAGAATATTCTATGTTACAGAGTACCTTTTTTTTTTTTTTTTTTTTTTTTTTTTTTTTTTAAGAACTCATAACTCATAACATTAGAAGTCATAGGCAGTTCACTTTCACTATCTCTGATAAGCTTGCAGAATATTTCTCAAAAGCAAACAGTGGCAAAAGTTTCTTGTCTGTGAGAAAACAGGTATAGAGCTGATTTTTTTTTTTCTCCTGATTTTAACTGATTCTGGGAATGAAGACAATTGACTTTTTGGTCCAAGCTGTCATTTTTAGTGTTTAAAGTGAATATTGTATTCAATATTGAATCAGTTTTGAATTTGTATTTTTACAAATTTTGTGAAATGTTGTATTTCACACTGTATACATGCAGACACACACACAAATGGGATATATCTGTATGTGTGTGTTGCTTTAACTGTATAACATGCCAAAACAGAACATGGAAATTAGCACAATGAATAACTGTACACAAATTTGCAGGTGTTACTTGCTGACAGTGGTTTAAATTGTGACCAAAATATCCTGTACCTTTCCAGCTGTTTGTCATTTCACAGCCTACCCAAAGGGCATAAAATTAGTCCAATCCCATATGTTCTCTCCTTAAACAGTGGAGTAATTAGATCTGTTATCGTGTTAGAAACTTTTTCTAGAAACCTTTTCCAGAACAACAAAACAGATTTTTGAAAATACTTCCAATTCTGCATGTGATGAGAGTTGCTTTAAGTATGCAGCATAGACAATATTATCCAAATAATAATTGTAATTACTGTAGTAATTGATTTGGAATGGAAAACCTTCACTTTTTTTTTTTTTTTCTACCTTCAGTACCACCCAATTTGTCATGGTTTTATAATAACACAAATTATTGGAATAGTTTCAGATTATAGGAAAACACTTTATCATCTGCATATCTATATATGGTTTATTATTTTGATCAAGTCTGTAGTAGTTGGTTTATAGAGCACTTTGATTTTCAGTGTTTTGTGATGATTGTCGGAGCTTTCCATTTGTTTTGTTACATGTCTCAGTATTTTGAAACACTTTCTTACTAGTTCAGTAGAAACTGAGTGCTTCCAAATTCCTGTGCTTTTTGTCTTCTAACAAATCTACTATTGCATTACAGCCAAAAAATGCATTTAAACACTTTTATTTGATGTTTCTAAAAAGTGATCCCCTTCTGTAGATATTTGGGTGGTCAATGATGGGTACAGTGTATGCAGTCTAGGAAGGGGGCCAAACCAGTGTTTGTCTCACTCCAAGTTTGTACAAGTATAGCTTTGTTTTGTTCTGGAATTATTAAGTCTTTAATTTAATTTAAAGGCATTAGTGCTTTACATGAATGTTTTGGCTGTGTTTAGTCGTTTGTAGATTGTTGCTATTTTTTCTCATACAGGGTTCTAAGAAATTCTACTTATGGTTATTCTTCTCTGGATAAAATAATAATTAGTATTTAAGCATTTGGATGCATTGTTTGTCCATCACAACTGTTTGCGCAGTTTTGATAAATATAATGTTTTCCTATTTTTTTTTTCCATTTGTTTGTTTTATTCCTTACAGTACTTTCAGAAACTGAGTTTTCAAAAGACAAATTTATTGATTTGTCCAAAGTAACTGTAGCTATATAACTTGTTGCTGGAAGTTGTTTGTTGCTGGGAGTGTCTCCCAGAAACAAACATAAGCTTCATCTGTTCTGTTATACTGCCCATGAGTGTGAAATAAAAGAGTCTGTGGAATAGGTAGGACTATATTTGAAGATAGTCCGAGCAGAGGGTAGAAAGGCTTGAGAGGGTTATGGTGATGAATTTGGTTGTTTGGTCCATTTTGGTTGCTTTCAAACACTTCCTTTACCTAAAAAAATTTTTTTAGAAACACACAATTGTGTGTTTTCACAGAATTTTTCAGAAAATTTCACAGAACTTTTTACCTAAAATTCTGTGAGCGCAGTAATGAATGTGAATACAAAGCAGAACACTTTGGGTAATTAATGATTTCAGTTAGCAGTCAGTTATTTTTCTGAAATCTTCCCTTGTTATATCTTTAATTAAGCCATTAGGAATCTGATGAAATGATGTGATAACAGGTTTGGTAGTTACTATTTCTCTTGTTATGTGTTTTGTATCCATGAGAGGGCACTATAGCATGTATTACACATGTTGAGATGAGTTGCATAGAAAGGCTAAGATGCATATCTTTAGAGGTGTAGCTTCAAAATAAAGCTGCAAAATATCTTATGCTTATTTCATTCCAAAACTGAGGCAAGCTACTTTTACTTCTTTAACAAACAACTATGAACAAGTGCAACTATGCAGAGACTTCACAGCAATTTAATATTAATACAGACTATGAAAAAAAATAATAAAAAGGGCACTTTTGAAATATTTTCTGTTTTGTGTTGTTGGACACTGAAATTATTGAAGCATGTATAGTAGTGTGTCAGGATCAGGAGGGAAACATTTACATTTATCGGAAAGAAAGTGGTGGAAAGAATGCATCAAGGTTTATTATTATTATTATTATTATTATTATTATTATTATTATTATTATTAATCTTGGCTCACTGATACATGAGATAAAATAGCAATTTTTGTTTTGCCTAGTTGTTTCTGAATCCAGGCAGTCAGTGTTAAAATGGAAAACTTAAGCCTGCCACAATAAGTTTAAATTATAGTAGCAACTGCAGAAGTTGCTACTATATGGGGAAATTAAAACCTAATAACATGCTCCCAATCCCTGAGTGGCTGCTGTAAGAGCACCATGCACAAGAAATTTCCATAGTATGGGCCTTGAAAGAGTTCTGATGAGGAGCAATTGAAGCTAGTGCTGTTTGTTTGTTTGTTTTTCTGGTGATTTTCTATATTGGGTCTCCAGAGAGTATGTTAAAGTGATGAAGCTTAAAGGCTTCCATGTTTCTTAGAGCTGGGAGGCTATCTACCATCAGTGTTATTTGTGCACCAACCCAACTGTTTCAATTACCAATTTATCACTGGGGAGCAGTAATGGATTTTTAAAGTTTGAAGATAGATTTGAGCTCTGATTGTCTACAACAAAATTCACAATCCCATTGGGAAGATTGTGTAGATGCTGAATTGTTACAGGATTTAACCCTTTTGTTTTGGGAAACACCTATTAGTATGTTTTTATAAATACTATTAGAGTTGCGATTTTACCTATTCTGCTCTCCACTGTATTATGAAACTGAAATCTGTTTAAATATACCGGAAGTTGTTTTATTACTCCTATAAGTTTAATGGACTAAAATAACCATAGTATCAGACTTTCAGTCCTTTTGCAGACCCAGTAAACTATGTTGTGAAAGCACAAGAAACACATTATCATCTCTCAAGACGTGAAAAACAATATCTGCTTTTGTAGTGCAGAATGTCACTCTTGTTCATTTCCAGAAAGCACCTAGCCTAGATAGCTAGTTAATTTTCTGAATGTGCTCATATTAATTTGGGCAGAGCAGGAAGTCTTTAAGGTAATTGTCTGAGAAATCTGAAGTATGCTACTGCATATCAGCGTAATGGATTATTATTTCAGTATTTGTTTTTGTAAAAGAACTAATTTGTATTAACTGCTAGGAAGAAATGTGTTCTTCTAGAACTGTTTTTATGACCTTGAGTTCTACAGATTCGCAGCCTGTTTGGTAGCCATCTAAAATATGCCATTCAGAGGCGGTTAGCACGTTGCTTTGAAACTGGAATTTTATAAACCCATATGGAGAGATCAAGGTGAGGGCTGGGTTTACACCTGGTGCAGTGCTTGTCTCACAGCTGGGGAGCATCAGGCTGGGGGTGCCTGGGTTCCTGGTGGGCAGAGGGCTGGGAGGCTGCTGCTGGGTCTGCCCAGTAAGGGTAGGTGGGGACTGCTGAGGGAGATGCCCAGCATATGTCATGCCTGCCTTGCAGCATAGGTATCCTCAGGGGTTTGTGGAGTTACCTTTTTGTAGGTTTAAACTTCTTTTTCTTTCTTCTTTCCCAATTCTAGGTATAATTTAATGAGGGTTACCAAGGTGGGCTTTTGTTTATTTTGTGGCGTCTGCTTGCTTGCTTGCTTGTTTTCCCTCCAAATAGAGTCTACATATCAGAAATCACATTGATTTCTGTGGACTGTTATTACATTGGGAATATGGAAGAACAGCTGACCATGACTGGCTTACTGTAAGAACTGCATTTCTGAATTGCCTGCCATACATCTCTGTTAAGGCGGGATACCCAAGAGGTATTTTGTTAGTGCTACTGCAGAGCTTTTTGAACTATAGGAGAATGTTGTCAGGACTGCTGATAAATTTCCGTGACAACTTCAGTAAATCAGATGTGTCAGTGAGAACTTCAGCAAATCAGACAAGACATTTTCAGCTGTCCTTTTAAATTTGATGTCTTACTCTTTATGGGGTTTGGACATACAAAGGAATATTTTAAAGGGAAAGTTGATACAACTGCAGGTCCACAATGCGCAACATTACAAAAAAAAAAGAAAATATTGAAGGCCTTCAATCTCTACTTAATACAATTTAAGAAGGTAGATTAGAATGGATTACAAAGCTGTTGATTCCAATATGTCGGTAACTAGTTGCAAGGAAGCAGGATGAATTGTTCAATATGTCTGTAATACTCATAGTGGATCGCTATGTCCGTAATACTCATCATGGATCACTATGTCCAGTGTGTCATCCAGAACTGAACAATATGAAGAAACTGTAGTTAACAGATTGTGCAAAGAGCCATGTGGTTTAGCAATATTTGCCAGAGAGGAACAAAAAAGGTGGAGGATTTTTTGTGTATTTTGTATTTTTCTTTTAAGCATGAACAGATATAAAGTCGTAACTGCTTTATTCTGGTTAAAAGAAAATGGAGTGAGTGCCCCTAATGGGACACTGGGAATTTATGGTATGGTGTTGAAACCAAGATCGTGACTAACAGCACTTCACACCATGTCTGTGGAAGCAGTTATGTTTTCAGAAAGGATGTTATGCAGAAGGTCACATCTTTGCCTTCTGTCAAGATTCTTGTACAATGCAGAAAGTCATATATACTTTTAAAATTAGTATAAACTGTTGACTGTACTTACAGTGTAGTGTCTGCTTTAAAAATTATTACTTTGGTTCCTATTTTAGAAACAGTTTTTCCCATTGTTGCAGAGTGCCTGAATTGTCCAAGTTAAATGGCTTCCTAAGGGTTTTGAAGAAAGAAAACAAACAAACAAAAACAGCAACTAGGGATGAAGTCCTTTCTCTGTTCAAGAAAACTTCTGTTTAATCAATTTTGAATTCCTGCACTCATGTCTGGACTGAATAAGCATGTACTTTTTCAGATACCTGTTAAAACCCTTTGTTCCGATTGGATTCGGGGGAGATTTAAATTCTTTGTATTTTAGAAATAAAGCTGGACTATTTTTTTAAGACCTTAAATGTTGACACCAAATTCTGGCCAGTTCAGAGTGTCTGGCAGGCAGGCTTTGATACAGTGGATACATTTCTTGCAGTCAGAAGACTGTGGAGAGTTTTTATTCCCAATTCGGGAGATACTTTGCAGCTGTGAGTATAGACCTGCTTACTTATACCACAGATGAAGGATAAGTAATGGGTTCACTATTACTGCGGAATAAAATGTTACCACATTTTAAGGGTAATGGGATAGTTCTTCGATCCACATTCTTCACCCTTTCCAGTCCTATATGATCCTTCTGTTTTCTACTTCAGTATATTCCAATATATTGATGTGTGGTAACAGCTGTATTTCTGTGATATAGATTATGTATTTAGAGAAGTCTCTCAGGATGCCTACTGCACAACTAAAAATTACATATAGTAAAACAGCTTTACTGAGATAACCATTTAATTAAGCTTAGGGATTTCTTGGTACAACTGACAAATACAAACACCTTTTCCCTTGTTTCATATTTGATCAAAATAATTGAGAAAATAATAATAATAAAATCAACACAAACATGTTATAGAATAATTTAGTATGGATTTTTTCATCTTTCCCATGCTAAATTACTTTATTTATTCAGTGTGAGGAATAATTACATTTCTCCCTTATGCTGAGTATCAAAAGCTCTTTTAAGGAAGTGAAATAAATTTCTTCCAGAAAGTGGAAGGAAATGAAGTTGACAGTGGCTGTTGTGCAATCTGACTTGATCTGTGGCTGCGCTGTGATTTATGTGGTTAAGATGTTGATTCAGCATGATTATAGAGTACTGTATGTCTTTCTTAAATTTGACTATTCCTCTATATGCCAAGACAGGTTCTTTTTTTCTTTGTTTGATTTGGTTATGGGCTACTGGATATTTTAAGATCTCTAGTTCAGTATTCTGTTAATTGTAACTATAGTCTGTTTTTTTTTTTTTTTTGCTCTGTCATCTGATTTTATTCTTCCTCCACTGCAATGGCGCTTTGGTTCCTCTGTGATGTATGATGTGCTGGGGTACTTATGTGAGAACACTGTTATCCATTAACTTTAATACAAACACCATTATTTTATTTAAAAAATAAAGAAAGAAGGAAAGAAAGAAAACAACTATTGAAATGAGGTAAAATAGATTATTAATTCAATAGAACTCTTCCACCTCTGTCAACATTTTTTGAGGGTGTTTTCCCTAACTGATCTTATACTCTGCATTAGTGCAGCACAGTCCCACAGAGCCCTGGGATTTAACAGCAACAGCAAATTGAAACTGTGTTAAGCACTCACAGAAGTGAAACTATCAGACTGCCAGAGAAGTGTGATGTGCTGCAAGTTCAGCTGTCCAGCCATCATCTGATGGTGATTCCAACAGCTAAAATCATGGGCAGCTGAACTGACTGAGGTATGTTCCCTGGTAGTGCACTCTGTAAAGAAGGTTCCCTGGAGTGAACACAGTAAATCAAAAACCTCAGGCAAACCTGCATAAAGGAGAAGGATTCTCTGTTTTTACTCCATGCTATTTGTTTGTTTGTTTGTTTTGTTGTTGTTTTAAGGATATAATTACTGATGTATATCTACATATACACATATGGTTCTTTGTGATTTATTTCATAGTCTTTGCACTAAGCACCATGTAACTAGGAGGGACAAATATCAGCATAAATAAGAATCATTTAGAGTTGAGCAAAATCCTTAATTCTTATTTCTAGGCAAAAAATATTAATCCCCATTATCCCTTGATAAATGAATCTATTCAAGAATGGGAAGGCTGATACCCTAAGAGAGGGTAATTCTCTTGTTAGTTTGTTAAAAAGGTACAGAATTAATAGAATGAAATGTTGAATTCAAATATCTTTGTAATCTTCTCCATCATTATTGCCTCTTTAATGATTATAGTGACAGATATCTGTGCCCTGGATGATCTTATGTCAGGAAAATTATAGGTCCATCTGTTTTTAAATTGCTCTGTGGTTTTCCATTTTGTTACAGGCATGGTGGTTATGACCACTGACTATTCTATGAAGCCCATCTGTACATTACTCAAAGATTGTCTGGTAGATGGCGTAAGCAACAGTGTGCATAATTATTTTGTTAATTTTCAGTACATTTAGGATATTATTCATTTACAAAGCTTAAATAATAAAGGTTAAGTAAAGGATTAGGAATGCTTTCAAGTAAAATATTAGGCCTTTTTTTTTTTTTTTTTACTTTCTTTGACCAATGATACTCTGACATGTCTAGAAGATAAGGAACACTCTATATTTTTTCTTATTTAATAGCTATATATAAGATTCTTATTTTGAAGCCTGCTTTTACTGCTTATAATGACATGCCAGAGTGTAATAAGCTCTTCACTTAACTGTAATACCATAAATAATGATCAGCTTAGGTCAGACATAAATTCTCTGAAGTCTAATTTTACATTTGGTTCTAGTATTTCTTTTTAACTCAATGTATGCCTGCTCATAAACAGTAATTAAAGCTTGCTAGCAATGTAAAAACATGAAGACACAGTTAATAAACACAGGAAGTTAATCAATATAAACCATAGTAGCTGATATATATACATCTCTAAAGATACTACTTATACATGACTTTGCATGACTCGTTTTTGTTGTTGTTGTTTTCTTCTGGGCTAGTAAAGCAAAGAAAAGAGTGCTTACAACACGTGCTGCTGCCTTTTGCAAGGAGTCTCAGTATACAAAAGGTACAGGTACATAGATCTAGTCCAAAGGACCAAATATGAGCATATGTTGTAGGGCCAGGAAACAACCAGATATAAGCATTCTCCAGAGTCACCCTGTCATTGTGAAAATAATTACTTGGCATTATTTAAAGCTCTGTCTGTTTTTAGAGTTTTGACGTGCTGAAAAATAATAGATTTGAAATATTTATGAACTTCAAGATCAACCCTAAAAGTTCATAAAGGCCAGCTGCTGACAACTAGTACCTTGCATTTATGCCTTGTGGCACACATCATACAACACCACTGCTTAATTTCATGAGCCCATGTTTAGTTTTGTCTTCAAAACACAGGGCCTTTTGCTTGTTCAGTGCATTAGGAGAAACGGTTATCAGATCTTAAAAGGAACTAAAAGCTCTTACTATTTTTGTCCTTTTACATCCCGATATTTTAAAATGAATATGCATAGCAGTGTAGATAAGACTTTCTAAGTCCATGCTTAATGACAATAGCAAAATCAAAAAACATCTAATTTTTACATTTAACTGACCCAACATGCATTATAATATGTATATATATATATATATATTTGCATCTGGGAGCATACAGTAAAGATGAAGAAATTATGAATTATGGGCTCAGTTCATTGCCTTGGCTTCTGAAAGACAAATTGCATTTTCCTGTGTTTAATTTGCAGTGTAAAAATATTAATTGGATCATTGATGTGGTGATTTTTCAGCTATTATAACAACAAAACTACTCCAGTGTTAAATCAGAAACAGATCCAGCTTAGAAATTAAAGATTTCACAGGGAAGGTGTAATGAACTTGACTGGACACCAGATAGCCTTCTGTTGATTTCCATAACCTTTGGCACAATTTGTGTTGGCAGTTGATAAGGCAAGAGGTGATTTATGGCTGAATTTCCTTGAGGAAAATGGAAGGCACTAGGAATAATAGTCTGATTTTAACAGAGAATATTTACATATGTACATTACAGCACCTTGCACTTCATTTCTGTGTGGCTGTAGAGATGGTAAAAAGAACTGGAGGCCTCAACTGCTTCTTCCTCCCCATACACATAGAGCTGGAGACAGCTGAGGATGTTCCAAGCATGTCCGTGTGTCTTACTGGCCTCTGCTGAATTCTTCTAGTTTGGATGTTACTTTTGGTTTACCCTCTCTTATTGACCGGCTTCAATCTCCCATGTCATTAACAGGACACATTTATCTAATAATAAACTACAACATTCTTAATTAAGAGGTGGCAAAGATTAGGGGAGACATGTAGCATCTTCTGGAGTTGCAGAAATAAGGAAGACAGACAGGAAGGGGCTCAAAAATGTTAAAGTCCAATGCAAAATAGTTGGTGGCTATTCAAAAATAAATATGAAGAATTTTGCAAGAAAATCAATGTTTATATTATTTCCCATGGATTATATTTTCCACTTGGTAAGGAACATGAAAAATAAATGTAATTTGTAGAATTAGACCAGCAGGAAAACAGTATAATAGGCTATATTTCAGGCCTGATTCTTCACATGTCCATAAGGTTATTCTCATTTGGAGCTTCAGGGTTAAAATTCTAGTTTCATAACTAGCTATCTGATAGCAGCATAGTATGTGAATGACAGGAGCCAAAGATCTGGATGATTGACTTAGTACTGGATCATGTTGTATTTGTTACAACTTTCCTAAAAAATAAATTTAATGCTGGCAAGAGGTGCCAGATTGACAGCTCTCAAATCTTATTTATCTACTGAAAGAGAACAATTCTGACAGTAGAATTACTCTCTTACAGCCCCAAAACTAGGTTTAATGGGATTTGCTGCAGAATATAAGGGAGCAATTTCGTCCTCAAACCATTGAACATTTAGTTTCTCTGCAGAGGTTAGCAGAGGTTCTCTGCAAAGGCCAGGCACAGCCTCATGAAAGGGGTTGAAGCCATGTCATGAAAGAATCCTGGGTTATTGTTGGGAACGTGGTAGCTGGACTGTGAAACAGAGTAAGAGACTGGCCAGGAAAACACTGTGTCTTCCCCAGCCCATGCAGAAACAGACCTTTCAGCTTTTTTCTAGAAGGATTCCCCATGGACTGTCATCAGGCTTCGGGAGGGGAGAATGAATAGGGGGCAGAAGAAAGGGCTGGAGTTGCCTGTGTTTTTCCTTTGCAAGCTGACACCTGTGCTTTCATAGTGAGTAGAGGAGGGCACAGTCCTCCTGCAGACTGCTCACTGCAGCCTTTGCAGTGTTTGCCTTGGTTTTAGAATAAATGTTTGTATTCTTAAATGTTGGTGTTAGAACACGTGTGTAACCTTTTTCTTATGGTATTGTATTTTTAGCATTGAAGTTTCTTTGATGATAGAAAAGCATTACTAATTTTGGTCAAGAATCTTTGGCTTTTGTTATTGTTGTTATGCTTTATTTCAGGATTGCATTTTAACTCCATCTCTTGAATATCAGTTTTGCATACACCTTGTTAATTGATTTTCATTCTGAATAGCATGATGGCCTCTGACTCTGGTGTACTGTGTAAATGTGAATTGCAGAGGTGCTGTCTCTGATATAGTTGGCTCCTGAGCCATCATTATTATTGTAAATGAAGACTGCTTTCAAAGAGTATTGAGTGATTGTCTTGACTTGGCAGTGTCTGTGGAACACCTGGGAGTTACACTTTGTACCTGTGTGTAGCCTGCTACTGTACTTCTGGAGCTGAGCAGTGGCTTCAAGTTTTCTATCGTTTCCAAGCAGGATAATACAGAAAACTAAAGGAAGGTGGTAATATTTCCAATGGCGATTCTATCTGAGCAGCCTAAGTTTGAAAGAAGTTCAGAAGAGCCTTTAAGACTATAATTCTAACCATGAATAACTGAGATGTGCAGATAATGTGGACTTAGATAAAGCTTAGATGTACTGAAAGATATGTAGGTGTTTTTGATAGTAGTAGAGGAAACTGATGGAAAATACTGTTTAGAACAAGATTAGATAGCACTCTGGAAAATATCTTAAAGCACTCATATTAAATCAGCAGATTTGCCACCTCTGATAAGCTGTTTATTAGATCTGTGTGTCTAGTATGGAAAAAAAATATAAAACTTATTTTTGCATGTTTTTAGTTTGATTTTAAATGAATGCTAGTTCCTACTGGATTAGGGCCAGAGAAGTGCTCCAGACCCTTCACCAGCTTTGTAGCCCAAGTTCTATGAGGAGCAGCTGAGCGAAGTGGGGTTGTTTAGTCTGGGGAAAAGGAGGCTCGGGGGAGACCTTATTGCTCTCTACAACTCCCTGAAAGAGAGCTGGAGAGCTGGGGGTCGGCCTCTGCTCACAGGTAACTAGTGATAGGACTAGAGGGAATGGCCTCAAGTTGTGCCAAGGGAGGTTTAGGTTGGAAATGAGGAATTTCTTCTCAGAAAGTCAAGCGTTGGGACGGGTTGCCCAGGCAGGTGGTGGAGTCACCGTCCCTGGGGGTGTTCAAGGAAAGGCTGGACGTGGTGCTCAGGGACATAGTTTAGTGGGTGACAGTGGTGGTAGGGGGATGGTTAGACCAAATGACCTTGGAGGTCTTTTCCAACCCTGAAGATTCTTTGATTGCACAGCCCAGCATCCTTAGGATTTTAACTTTAGCTTTACTAGAACTGTGGAAGTGCCCACTGGTTGTCTATATTAAAAACCTGGTGTTTAGGGGAAATAGAGAAGAACCAGCAGGTTTAAATCAGAAATTAGTTTTCTAATTTTGCTTCAATACAAGAAAAAATATGTATATATATATTTTTCCTGAATACTGGCTTTTCAATAGAGACCGTCTGTTTCTCCCAGAGCTATAGCAACTTCAAAGGGTCTCTCAGCACTAGCACAGCTTGGTTAGAAACAGCCAACAAGATGCTGAATATTTGTAGAGCCTTTCTAATTCCACAAGGGACTAAACACATTTGCTGTTTTATATGCAAATAAAAGAGATGATGATATAAAAAGAAAATAAAGAGTAACACAAAATGCATTCTTCATGTATTTTGCACTGAATATGTCAAAACATTGCTACTCATAATTGAATGTAAGTGCAAGAGTGAATACGAGATTATTAGTTAAGTTCAAAGTTGAATGAAAGCCAATCAGACTTTTTCAAATTTATTGTTGTTAGTTTTACATCATAATGCACCATGCTGTATTGTTATAATGCAATACAGAAATGGATAAAATTGTTTGCAATTTATTTGAACTATGCACATATATCAATAAAATCCAGGCTGAGATTTCTCTTGCTATCTGCCTGTGGATGAATTTGTGAGCAATTTGGGTATCACATTGGAAAAGAATAATAATTGTTGAGACTTTAATGGCTACATGCTAGGAGAGTATCTGTGAGTTAAAAAAAAAAAAAAAAAAAAAAAAAAAAAAAAAGCAGAGAAAGTATCCTTGCTGAGGAGAAGCCATCTGAAGTGGTTCATGAATACTTTTTTTTCCCCCCATATTACACTGTTAAATTGTTACCACTCACTTTTACTGAGTTGCCACTCTCAGTATAGCACTATCTCTCGCGCTTTCACTTTGCTTTTATGTGAGTTCTACAACTATTTGTGGAATTTAGGGCGGTGGCAACACAAGAGGAAGTATAATGACAGAGATTACCTTACTCATTATTCCAGGTAAAGGAAATCAAAATCATGAACATCAGTAGCTACTCTTGCTGTTTACACTGGAGAAAACCAAACGTTACTGTTTTGCTTAGGGAAGGAAATCTTAACTCCATGCAAACTGGAACAAGTTTAAGCAAAATGGATTTCAGTAAGCTGTGTAATTTTTCCCTCCTCCTTTCAGAAATAGTGGAGGAAAATTTGGCTTATTTAGCTCGAGGTCAAGAGTAAGTTCTCTTAGTACCTGAACCAAAAAAGCAGCGTAGCAATTACTTAAATGGGTTTTTGAATGGGAGAATACCATAGCAAGAGATTGTGATTTTTTTTTTTTTTCCAGACTGAATTATGCTAAAGATCATTAATAACTGGCATTTTTTTCTCAAAATTATTAAGAGAAAAAAAGTGAATAACCTTTCCAAAGCAAAAGGGGAAAGTGACTGCCTTGTTTTCCAGCCATTTACATAAGGATGCCTTGACTGTGAAAAAATCTGTCCTTGGCACCAAGTAAACATTTGAGCTCTAAGTCCTTTCTTTTCTGCCTAGTTAAATATTGTTTAGTTATACATAAGAGTGTATAAATTACAAAAAAAAAAAAAAAAAAAAAAAAAAAAAGATTTTTCTATTTGTTGAGTATTTTTGTATGTGTATGAGAGAGAGAGAAAGGTGAGAGATCTGATTCAGCATATAAACTTCTTTGTTGGGAGCTTATCTGAGGTAGTGCATCTAAACTTGCATCCTTACAGTGCACAAATATTCATACTTGCAGCATGCTAGTGAGGAAGGGAAGTAGTATCTCCCCCGTTCTACATGTATGGGAGTAAAGCCAAATGAGAACTAGCTCTTCAAAGCTATCCCGCTACCCAAATCCCACTGATTTCACAGGGAGGTAGGCACTTAATTATCTTTCTGGAACTGCTCATAAGTAGCTTACTGAGGAACTTCAAGAGGTCCATGATAGACTGCTGTTACAAACCTCAGTCTTCCAAATCTTGACTTATTTCCACGACTGCTGCCTTGTCTTTTTTCTAGGGAAGTTTAGAAGTTTTTCTTCTCTCATCTTTCTCGGAGATGAAAGGAAAGCTTTAGCAGTACCACTAGCACAGGTGATTTCAGGGAGGGGAAGGTACGCGGAGAGTGGGGAAAAAGAAGCTCTTTTATATTCCATCCTCCATTTTTAAGTAGAATTTGATTTTCACACAGTAACCAAAATGATAGCTTTCTGCTGAAGTGTTTGTCTGAATATTGCAGGCCCATCTTTGACAGTTCATTTGACCTAAAGCGTCAGGACATGCTTTGCCAGTGGTTAATATACTTAGTATTTCCGTGACCATGAAGCAACCTTCTATAAATATGTTACAGCAGTTGTACATGGCTGTCTGAAGGAGTCTGTCTATAAAGATTTATGTGCAAATGTCCTTTTACCCTTTTTTTAACAAGCAGCTTTCAAAGACTGTTTGCGTTTTTGGCAGAGCTGTGAGCTTTCTCTCAGGGCTACTCACATTTCAGAGAACAGGTGACTTGCATACTGCTTTGTTTATAAATTACATGTAAACTACATTGTCAGTCCAATATATTTTTAGAGCAATCATAGCTGGGTATATTACTAACAATTTCCAATTCCTTTTTTACATGCTTATAATTTCTGTTTTCTTTTTGTTTGTTTGCTTTTGTTTTTAGTTACAGACCTCAGGAGTAATCTTGGTGTGTTGAAAAGGTTGTTTTCAAAAAAAAACAACAGACTTTTGTCTTTTCGTACTTCATTGTATTTTGTATGTATTCTTTGAAGGGGTTGATTCTCCTGTATTTGAAGTGATGATGACTAATTTTTCACTGTTAGCAAAGGAGAATGTTCAAAGATTACATGCAGGATTCAAGATACATGCAGGAACGCACAGGAAATCACAAAGCATCTTATCAGTCTAAGAAAATTACCTCCTCCTCTCCTGGTTAACTGAACGGAAGGACCACTGCAGAACTGATAATTTATATTTTTTTGTTTCTTTGTTTTAAACTCCGAATTACTTGGATAGTAACTTTTGGGAAGCATCGTAATGATCTGCACTGTTTTGTTTCTCAGTCATGGAAAGAACTTGGCACATGGTACCCATAGCTTTATTCTCTGTTGGAATCATCTGCTTGACTTTGCTGAAATTATGCCAGTAGATAATTTGGCCTCTGGTATTCTAGGAAACAGGAAAATGGATGCCGAAACCTGCATGTATCTCTAAACTGTAACCAAATATCCCTTGCTATGAGGGAGAGGGACAATTAAATTTCTTAAGGAATGATGTCTCTAGCTCCAATGTCTGGCAAACTGTCTGTTTATTTTCATGTACCAGTCAAAATTTATTTCATTAAAAAAATGAGGTTATTTGAGCACTGTGTAATTTCTACAGCTGAGTATTAGAAATCAGAAAACTAAACCAACATGATTAAATAGAAATAAAAGAGAAAGTGCCTACACTAAAAGAAAATAGCACTTCACATAATCACCTGAGAAATTAGATGCTTGATGTAGGCTTGTTCAACTCCAGAATTTATTGCTTTCTCCCTTAGTTGTCCAGTAGCACATCGGTTTTCTTCTTTGCTCAGCTGCTGACCTCTTTCACGTGGTGTTGGCTCTTCTCCATCCTGTGATTAATGGCACTGCTTTTGATCTGATCTGACAAGTCACGTTCTACCCAGGCAATGTGACAAGGTCTGTGGGGAAAATCCTGCCTCTTTGCATGGCAGGGGTGTCCCTCATGGCAGGAGAAAGCACTCCATCATCCCTTCCTATGTCCAGGAAGAGAACTGGGCCTGGCATGGTGGAATTCCTCATCTCCTTTACCTTTTATTGTGGCAGTAGCAGCAAAAGCCAAAATAGGCAGGAGCAGCCCAGTAGTCCTGGCAGTTTCTTCTCTGGATGGCAGTGATCCTGCTCGGCAGATGCCTCTGCCTGAGAGGTTCCAGTCAACTCTCAGGCCTGTTTTATAGCTCTTCTCCCTTTCTACGATTTCAGGGGATGGGAGGCAGTGGGAACACAAATTGCGTCTGCAAGTGTCACAAGGGCAGAGGGTGCTCAGGCCACATAGCAACATTCAGGAATGTAATCTTAAAACAGAAACATGTATTGGTTCTGTGTACACTAATAGTAGCTGCACTATGAGGGATCAGTGTTGCAGAGATCCCCAGACTCTCAGGTTGCTCAAAATTGCTTTTGTTTACTGTTTGGACCAAGATTGCCTTCTGCCATGAACATAATAATTGTTATCCCACTATTTATCTGAGAGCTGAGATAAAAATGTCCAATAGAAAACAGGTAGCATACTTAGATTCTAAGTATTCAACTTAGATTCTAAGATGGCCATAATGTATGCTATTGAAGCCTTCAGAAATTTGGAAAAAAAATAAATCTTTCAATTGAGAAATTTTCACTTTTGTGGACTATTAAAATACTCAAAATAGCCTTATCATTTTCACTATTCAAGTTTAGACTGTGTAACAAATGTATCTATGAGTGTGTCTTAGATAGACATAAAAAGTCCTTGAGTAGCCACCAATAATGTATGTTATAATGATTTGGGGATTTTAGAATTACATCTATCTATAACATAAATGCATATGGCATAAAGGAATAGTTCTCAAAGGCTTTGTGCAAAGAAACATGAATAGTCTGTGTTTGTGTATGTGAATAGTATATGGTCTGAAAAGATAAGCCAAAACGATGGAAAAAGTAATTTTCAAATGTCTTCAGATGCTGTCTTCAGTAAATAAGTAAATGCGTTAAACTGATGATCAGGCAACAAATTCTAATGCTTGTAGTCACATTTAGGTGTCACCAAAGTCCATTTAGAACTTTGTTTTTACACAAGTGGGTTGGACAGTTACTCATAGGTAACTGCATGAGCAGGTTTAATGCGACTCAGTCAAGACTGATTTTATCTGATCTCCCAAGCACATACGTGACCAGCTCCTTCTGTGTTTATCCTTGGAAAATCCTGAAGTGTGTTTGTGAGTGCTTTTGTATCATGGAAATTGCATCCAATACTTGATTGTTGAGGAAGTGCAACTTTCCATAAGCAAATCTTGCCCTTCTTGCATCCATGTTTCCTCATAGGATTGTAAGACTGCTCATATTACCTTGGGTCTGTAACCCATCTTTTATTTCTTTTCCTGTTATCTGATTTTCACCTGTCAGATAGGTCAGTCATTTAGGCTGTCAGTTCCTTGAAGCATGCACCACCATATTTTGTTGTGTGTGTAGGTATTGTTAGTGCAAAGGCACCTTGACCCAGCTGTGATCTGTAGTCTAGGTAGCTATTATGCAAATTTTAGCATTTAATATCCTTGAAGAATTGCTTTTCAGTAATATTGATTGGCAGCAGTTATCCGCGACATAGTGGGAAATGAAGGAGAGTAACATTTGAGACGTATCCTTGAAAGCAACCTTTTGATTTGTAGAATACATACAAACAGCAAATCCAGCAGACCACAGAAATGCAGCAATAAATGTAGGCAGCATTTTTGGACTCCTTGTCATCCCTGCCATGCTCTTTGCTTGGCTAGGGCTGGAATTCTGAAGTACCCTGGAATTTATGAGGTTATTGTTACAGGCTTTATTTTAGCCTGTAGTATAGTTACATCAAAAATGGAAGTAAAATGTTAACGTTTTGGCAAAGAAACCTCAAAATCTGGAGGGAAGAATCTAAATTTAACTAAAGCCTAAATATCTCTTGATTTATGCAGTGCACGTCAAATCCTATAAAAGTATGTTTTCCTCTTATACCTTCTAGGGTCATCTTGCCCTAGCCTGTGCTGAGCTTTGTTACACCACTGAGCAACTTCCTAGCTCAATGTATTTTTCAAAACTGACATGCTGTACAACTAAGCTGTTGAAAAGAACAAAAGCTTTCTGAAAATGTTCATGGAGGTGAATCCAGACTGTGCTACTTTCCAGTTACTGCTTAGTTCATCACCATGTTTTACTTAGCCTCCAAGGATTCCCCTGAGCCTCAAATCAGCATCAAACTGAAAAGCAGCGTGGTCAAGGTAGTGCACAGTTTCCCACAGCTTCTGAATGCTTATTTTCTTTTCAACTTATTCTCCAAGCAATTGAGTTCCTAAATTGACATCACACTAGGTGACATGCTTAGGAGGGTACATCACTAATAGCATGAAATTGCTCATTTCTCTTAAAGAAATACAAAATAAAAAGGCATCAAACAAAAACACAGAAGTTTTATGCTGTTAATGGAGCCTGTGCATGAGAGGTGTGGAAATAACTACTTCAGCAATCATTATCAGCTTGGCTTGCTTTCTGCTACCACACTCTTCATTTCTTTTATTTATTTATTTATTTATTTATTTATTTATTTATTTATTTATTTTGAAAGTGGTTAAGGCTTGCTGTTTCTTGAGAAATCATTTATATTTTGTGTAAGCAAAAGGATAGAAATGGAGTGCTTGGTAGTGATGCAATGCAGAACCCCCAAACAACACCACAAGATTCAGTTTCAGGCAGTGTCACGGCTGTGTAGGAACCTTAGTCCAGCAGCTAAGTCCAGGGAGGGTAGAGGCATGGTCTCCTTTCAGAATAGTTACATGCAGGCAGCATCCCCAGGGACACGCTTTCATTTTCTTTTATAGATGTGTGTAATAGTTTAAGATTATGTTATGATAGTTTCTTTTGGTTTAACCTCAAACTCATATGTTTACTTTAATTTCACCCACAGGGTCTTATTTTCTAGTTCTCCTTGCTGCTCTTCTCTTCCCATAAGAAACAGATTTAAGATTGATTTTAGTGGCACTTCAGGTATAACAAGGATAATCTGGCACTGAAAGCTGAGATGAGGAACCTTCTTCATTGTTTTTGTGATCAGAATGTTAGATGAGGAATTGTTCCCACTGAATTTAGGTTAAACTTGCTTTCAGATACTGAGCTTTGAAAATAAAACTGTTCTGAATGATGAAATACAAGAAAATATAAATAACTTAGAAAGAATGCTGATTTAATCATGATAGAAATTAAAACTGTTATTTATTTATTTTTAGTTTTAGTGGGCTTTGGAAAAGCATCCATACAAACTAGTGCCTCAGATATTCTGGGTTCTCCTACATATTTCATCCTCATACATGTGAATCTCAGTTCTTAATTATATTCCTGCAAAAACACTTACAACAGGTACTTACAGTCATTTGGCACCTCTGTATCGTTTTTGTCACCTTTTGGATACTTGCCAACATCTTGAGAATCACAGAACTACAGGCTAATCTTTTCAGTCTCACAGTGTGCCCTTCCATTAGGCATAGACATTTTTCAGTACAAAAAATATTTGTCTTTTATTTTGTTATTTTTCAAATATGATAATTCCCCTAGTCAAAACCTGCTTGCACCACTTTTGCAAAATGGAACAGTCCCATAACTGTTCAAATGCAAGTAACATTCTGCAGCAGTTGCATAGGGACACCCCTCCCCTCAGAAAAACAAAAAACAACAACAACAAAAAAATAAAAATGCAAAAATCTAAAAGAATTCCATCTGACCTGTGGAACTCCTAAATCTATTACTTTTACGCTCATATATGTGTAGCTGAATCATCATTGAAATCAAACTGAAACTGTCAATGATCCGAGTTATGTTTTAGCATTCTCTCCTTCATTTTAGTTTCTTTTCAGCAACATCTTTCATACTTTTGAAAACTGGTTGTACAAAGGGGTGCACTGGTATAAATTGATAAGATTCTGCAGCTTTTTCCTAATATTCCTCTTTTTCCCTAATACTCCTCCTTCTGATAGTTACTTTGCTTATTTGTGTGCTGTCATACTGAAGGTACTCTACTTGTTATATTTTGAAACAGACCAGAAGATGCCCTGTGTGCAGACAGCTGTTTGTACTTTTGTAAACTCCATTTCAGTCCTTTCACACTGTTTTTTCCTGCTGTGTCCATTGCTGGCAATGAATTCAGTGCTGAGATAATCCAACTTCAATTGCCAAAGTGCTTAATTTTATCTGGTATCCTAATTTTTAGTGTGTTTATTGCAGGCATGCCAAGAAATGGATGTGACAGCACTTGGATTTATCCAAATAATAAAATGAGTACATAAACGTTTCCATTTGACATATAGAAATAGGAATTTAAAATGAGAAGATGGCTTTTGCTGAGTGAAAAAGATTCTTGATATATGTTAGATATTTTATAGGAATATAGGAATTGTTTTAGTGCATGAGACTGAAGCGTTCTTTGTGTGAGTGACAACAAATGCATAGGAAAAGATAGGAAGAATATATACTTTTCCAATCTCTAATGTTGCAGCTCAGTGACTGTCAGAGCCAGAGGTGGTTTCTGGGTTTTTATTGCCTTTCAGAGGATTTTTTTTTTTCTTCCTTCTTGGTCTGTTCAGTCTCTCTTTAAACTCATGTCATCTTTAAGCATGAAGAACAGTTCTTGGCCAGAATTTTCACTGTTTAGTTATATATTGTATGAAGATTCATTTTCTTTGATTTAATCTTGCTGCTTTCTAGCTTTGAAACCACCTACTTCTTGTGCTGGAAGAAGCAGTGGACAGTCAGACTTCTATCACAGTATTTTAGGAAGGAAAAGCCTTTGTCTATCATAAATTGCATCCTGGATGCTCAGGGTGGCAAAAGAGCTAAATATCCTAATCCTTTATAATTATAGATCTCTTCATGGTATCTGTATAAGTTGAGTTGCTATTTAGTAGAAGCACAGAGAGGCTGTCTCATATTTTAAGACGCCTAGACATACAGATATAGTATGATTTTCAAAATCACCCAATTATCTAATGAATCATTCTTTGTCTTGGATGTAAAAAAAGGTTTTCATTGACTTCTGTAGGAACAACATAGATCCAATTTCAGCTGGAAATTCCAGTCCTCCATTTGTAGCCCTCAGGACTGCTTTCTTGGGGTACCTCCTGCATGCCTAAAACAACATGTGTACCTCATAATGGAAAAAGAAGTATTCACACAGAATATATATTGTACTTCGTACTCTTCCTAATCTGAACCATGACTTACTATGCAGTCCAATGTAAGAAGTCCTGCTGGCCACCATGAGCATGAAATAGTAAGAGGGGGAGCTGGAAGTACCCAGGCACTTTTGGCTGGGGAGGGAGGAGCACACAGTGTGTGCTGTAGAAAGCACATTTGTGTTACTGTAGGACCAGGGCACTGCCTTGTGGCTGGGGCAACAAACCACTTATTTCTTGCTAGTTATTCAGTGCACTGCCATTAGGTAGGGAGCAGTAATATTCAACTGTACATCAACTATGCAACAGTACTCCTGAGATAGCCGTCCTTTTTGAACATTAGAACCCACAAATTGCACTGCAGATAGTGGCTGTGCATACATAATTTTCTTTCTGTCCCTGATAGGTGAGGAAGCTAATGTTGCTGTAGTTTGATGCATCCAATTATTATAAGTTCCTGTAATAAAAAGGCTATTTCCTGGTGTAAGCCATTGGCAACAATTAACACCAGGGTGAATCAGATCTAAGCTGTTGCAATCAAATGAAAAATTCTGTACTATAGTTTAAATAAGATTCAATATTTTGCACTCTGTGAATTTATTTTATAATGAAAATTCTGTCAGTCCTTTCAAAAGCCTTTGTAAGAATCTAATTCTTATAAAATAAATGGTAACATTTTATTGATTTGAATGCAAACCAGAAATTCTAACTTCATATTACACTGGAGATATAGATACTCTCTTCCTCATGGATAAAATGCTACTATATAATTTACATTATTTTAATCTGAACTGTGTTCTAGTATAGTTCATTTCTTCCACCAGTTGTATAGGGAAATCTAAGTTTTCAAAATACTTAAAAAATGTCCAGGTATCTGTCCTTTTTCTTAGGCATTCTAATCATTAAACATAATTATATGCTTGTAGACCTTTTTTCATAAGTTCACAATGACTTAGGCTACCAAGTTGCTTACGTGGCATGGAAGATGTAAAAATTATGAATTCAGATCTCCTTATTCAAAATTGTGCTTTAGTGGAAGCAACAGTAACAAATGTATTTTAAATTGTATGATAGTTTTAGTTGTTTTACAGCTTTTTGTATCTGCCTATACTTGTTCCAGTGTGAATAATTCTGAATTTTTGTTTGTGAAGAAAATATTTTAAATACAAGTGGCTCATTTGCTTTCTATTTTAGGCAGAGAAGCAATAAATAGTCTGTTTTTAAAAGCTTGCACTTTAATACTAGTCTTAACACAAATCATTTTATTTTGTACATATTTTGATGTTATTGTCAAATAGCACTTATTTGAGAGGTTTTATTTGAGTGGTCTTGCCTTGGATATTGACTATTGTGTAAATGTTTTGAAGATTATTTTATGTTAGAGAAGTCTCACATATAAGAGATACAAAAACCATGTTTGTATTTGTATAGGTAAATCACTCCTTAGAAGAAAAGCTGCAAAATACAATTTCAATTTCAGTCTGTTGTAAAGAGACAGTCAGTATAGTACACAGTACAGTACACTGGAAGCTGAAGCCTAAAGGAAGGGAGTTTCAGTATTTATCTCCCAAAGGCTGACACTACAGTTTTGAGGATTGTTGGAGTGTGAATTTTCTGAGATTAGAAAAGACATATCTAACGGAGAGATTTGAAGAAGAATATAGAAACCAGCCCTGTAGCTACGATTCACAGCAATTTAAATTTGCAGAACAAGCACTTCTTCATGCATGCAAGGACACTCTTGGCATAGAAATGGAGAGGTACACTAAGAATTACAGAGAAGAGAATAATTTGGAAATGGTCTGAGTTAATTTTTCTTAGTCTATCTTTGTGAAGAGTACAAGATAGCTGCAGTTTCTAGTAAATGCTAAGCCTTTGAGAGAGGCAGTATTTAACTGGATTTGAACTGTTTTAATTCTCTGTTTGTGTGAGTAACATTAGATATTTGATCGTGCCCTTGGTCTTCAGCAGTCTAAAGCCATAAAAATCAGGAGGTATTTTTCTCTGACAACTATACCATGAACACTTTTCCTCTCTCCCTCAAGGCATTTCAGTCTCTGTGACTGGTTTTTCAAACTCAGTTTCTGTAATTCATCAATGTGCTGCTGAAAGAAAATGTCAGCCACGTTCTCTGTTGAGATTCTTGACTGTCATATAATATTAACTTTTCAGTAGTGTATAAGGACATTACAGTTGAATTTCAGTAATGATCATGTCTATATAACATCCTTCTGCCATAGTCAACAAATTTAACACGTGGAAAGTCTTGGACTAAGGAATAAGAAATGACTTACTTTGGTGGGCCAGCACATTAAATGCTGTAGAGGTGTGAGGCACTATGTTGTGTTCTAAAAGCAACTTTTGTTTTTGATCTATGTATGTTATTTTAAAATTCATATTTACAGAGCATTCCACATTAGTGTTATTTTATTTTATTTTTTTTTGCTATTCTGAAATACTGTAGAGAAACTTGTCATCAGTTCAAACCAGCACCTTAAATGTCTTTCAGACAGTCAAACCAAACCCATTTAATGTGTTGCTTAAATAATTTTCTGCACAGCACCTATTTCAATTTAACTTGTTGGGCCCTCACTTCATCACATAATGGATTTCTTCTCTTGAAGAACATGGTGATTTTACCCAGCTGGGCAGCTGAGCCCCACAAAAACTGCTCTCTCACTCTTCCTTCTCAAAGGGGAAGGTGGAGAAAATACAATGAAAAGGGCTCAAGGTTTGAGATAAAGAAGGGGCGATCATGCAACAATTATCATCACAGGCAAAACAGAGTGAGCATAGGGAGATTAATATAATTTATTACCTATTACTAGAGCAGTAAGAAACTAAAAGCAAACATAAACACCTTCCTCCCATCCACCCTCTTCCACCTCCTCCCCCTGAGCAGCACAGGGGAATGTGGGCTGCAGTCAGTCCCCAACACTTCATCTCCACCACCCCTTCATGGTCACTCTCTGCTTCACATGGGGTCCCTCCCATGGGATGCTGTCCATCCCGAAATGATCCTGCGGGGGCTTCCCACAGGCAGCATTTCTTCAAGAACTGCTCCAGTGTGGGTCCGTAACACAGGGTCCCTTCATCAGGAGCAAACTGCCCCAGCACGGTCCCCCACAGGTGGGCAGCAGCTCCCCCCAGACCGCTGCTCCTGCGTGGGCTTCTCTCCATGGGCTGCAGCTCTGGCCCAGGGCCTGCTCTTGCGGGGGCTCTCCATGGGCTACAGCCTCCTCCAGGCCACATCCACCTGCTCCACCGGGGACTCCTCAATGGGCTGCAGCGTGGAGATCTGCTCCATGTGGGACCCATGGGCTGCAGGGGGACAGCCTGCTCCACCAGGGGCCTCTCCACAGGCCACAGGGGAACTGCTGCTGCCTGCCTGGAGCACCTCCTGCCCTTCTGCTGCACTGACCTTGGGGTCTGCACGGCTGCTTCTCACTCCTCTCCCCCAGCTGCTGTTGCACAGCAGTTATTCCCCTTTCTTAAATTTGCTCTTAGAGAGGCACAAACAGCATCGCTTATTGGCTTGTCTCTGGTTGGCTGCGGGTCCCTTTGGAGCTGGCTGGAGCTGACTCTGATCTCACATGGGGCGTCTTCTGGACTCTTCTCACGGAAGCCGCCCCTGCAGAACCCTGCTACCAAAACCTTGCCCCATAAACTCAATACAAAGGACGTCAGGATTCAATGGCATATTTTCATTGTTTGTCCTAAACTGGAATCTCTTTGTAGAAAATTACCTTCACAGTAAGATTTCAAGTTATCTAATACTCCCTTCTTCTGAAACTGTTTGATATTTTATTTTATTTTATTTTATTTTATTTTATTTTATTTTATTTTATTTTATTTTATTTTATTTTATTTTATTTTATTTTATTTTATTTTATTTTATTTTATTTTATTTTATTTTATTTTATTTTATTTTATTTTATTTTTTCGCTTTTAAACACTCCTTAATATTTCACTTGTTCAGAGAATAAATTAGAAAAATTTTGTTACCTGGTGGTGAGCTCATGCCCAGACTCCAGTTGCTACATTTTTTTAACCATTTTAACAAGGTTGTTTCAATGAGCTGGGCTGAGAGTAGTACCTCTTTCATGGCAGACTGTAGTTCAGTGGTCATAGAACTCTATTGTCAATCTTGATTAACTACCCAACTAGTAGTTGAGTAAAGTACTACCACTACTACTAGTGGTGGTGGTAGTAGTACTAGCACTAGGAGTCTACTACGAGTGATAGTGGTAGTACTACTACTAGTAGTAGACTAGATTAACTAGTCCAAACTTCAGGATTTGTTTGGACTAAAGTTTCTGACATCTTTGAACAGTGCAATGTGTTTTCAGAGATGTATCTGAGCACCAGATATCAGGTATGGGCATTATTTATCTTACCCTTTTTTTTATGGTGATTGGCAGTGAAGTCTCCTTGTAAAGCGAATGTCAGAACACTGGACGTTATGCTTTGGATAAAATGAAATGAATACTTTACACTTCAGTTACTATTTTTTACCTTTGTATTCATTTGTACTATTTAACAAATACTACTCTGATGTGTGAATTGTTCATTAAAGGAAAATGTTCAGCTGTAAAGGTGCCACAACTTTCAGCCACAACTTTCCAAAAACAATTTTCTTTCTAACTGATGTATGCTGGGCACATAGCAACTCAGTATGCCCAAATGACTGATGGTTCTTAAGAATTTTATTTTTTATGCTTGATATATCTTGGAATTCTTCCTAATATTGACATATGCACTAATAGGTCTGCAACTTGCAGAAATATGTGACACGTTACTTGGGATTAGTTGGTTCAGAATAAACCTTTGCTCATTCCTTTAACAAAATGTGAATGAGATCTTTCAGTAGGTGTGCTTCATTTGAAGTCTATTCTCTTTTAACAATCAGAAGATTTCCAGACTGGACAACAGACCATGACACAATATTGGCTCTTCAGGGCAAATCTTTCAGCTGAAGCCAGTGCTTTCAAATCCTCTAGCAAACATCAGATTGGGCCTAAAACATGATTATTGTTCTGTATGAGAGGTAACAGAAAAATTCAAGCAACTTGTGATATTCACTGGGCAGCTCATCAGTCTGTCAAAACTAACAGTTTGAAGTATATCTTACCGTGCCCATGTAATAAATCCTGCTATGTGCTTGTGTACTCTATGTGTGATTCTTAGTTATACAGAAATACTTCTGCTGACAAGCATGTTAGCCACCCATCATTTCACTGTCTTTGCTCCTATGCTCTCTGGGTGTGGGATATTCACAATTCAGGCAAGGTGAATTGGAGATAATTGAGCTTTGAGCTTTTTCTCATTTTCCTTCGCATAGAACTAAGATGCATTGTTATACAGGCAGTCTTTAAAGTCCTTTGAAAAGCCAAAATACATACTTATTTTTAATTTAAGTTCAATTTCCTAAACCTGTAGGTCTTGATTGAGCTTCATGTATACATACAAGGAGAATGAAAAGACAGTTTGGTCTTGGAAAGTATTGAAGAAGATATGGAAACCAAATTTGGTAGTGCTACAAATTCTAAAACTATGACTAAGGAGACTGAGAATGGTATTAGCAGTCCCATACTATTGCTCAGCAGAGCTAAAATAAACTGTCATATTATGTGACCTATAAGTGGTATTAAGTATTATTACCTTCTTGCTCTCCACTTGAGCTCTAGACCTTTACTAAAGATTGCTTACAGAAGTCATTGAATGCCACTGGTTTTATTTTAAAGCATTGACAGAATGGCATTAATGTCCCTTAACGTCCCTTAACGTAAAAGGAAGGAATGAGATAAATTTTAAAATGATGATCTGAGTGCAAGAGGAAGTATGATAAATATAATGCAAACTTGTACGTTCTTCCTTGACAAGAGCCTCTTTATATGCCAACACGTCTGCCATTACTTTAACAGCTTCTCCCAGAGTAACTTGGAAAGAACACTTAAAGAGTAACTCACTGCACAAAACCACATCTTTAGAGTCATATTAGGCATAGCCTCTGAATATGATCTTTCCTTTCTTAATGTATTTACTGATTTGATGGATGTTAAAGTTATATGGGTGCTAAATGGGGATGGAACATTTTTGATTATGGGCATCATCAGTCTTTATGAAATACTGTAGGTATGACTTGGGTTTAGTGATGCAGCCCATGTTTTTGATTTCCTTGTATTGATGGCTCCGTTGTCTTCTAGGCTTCTGCTTTGTCCCTCACTCTGCAGTTAATATGAATGTGGTGACTTCCCATGAGCTACTTCACTCCCTTAAAACCTTTTATAGAGTTCAAATTTTATAAGTATGTGTAAATGAGAAACAGCCTTAGAAAGCATGAAAGGTTAGAAGCATAGAAGTCTAATTAATTTTTAATTGACATTGAGAATACATGCAGGTTGAAAAAACACTTGTGTCCATGACCTTTATGTAATTTTGGAACCCACAATACTTCTTTTAGTCAGATAAAATGAAACTAAGGTGTATATCCTGGCTACTGACGATTTATGGCCTCAATTAATTTGAGATCACCCATTTAGCAATATCTAGCAATAGGCAGGTCAGTTCATAACACTATTCTTCACTGGTCAATAACAGTAAATATTGTTCTTGGTACAATTTCTAATAGGAGAGTTGGGTCTAAAAGTTCACCAACCACATTTCAAACAGTCCCAAGTAATTAAAAGCTACATGTGATTAACAATTGGTACATATTCTCTCACCTCAGATAAATTATTGACTATAATGAGTGATACAAGAATAGCTTTTGAAACATAAATTCTCCAAAGATTACCTTTAACAACAGATTTTAGTCTGTTGATAAATAGCTTTTTTGTTGTTTTGTTTAATAACAGCTTCTGAAAATGTGCTTCCTCGAAATTTAGTTTACTAGGTCAATATTTTCATCCAAACTATGATAAATTAGGCCATTTTTGTGTGCCTTGGTGAAGACTCTTTTAGTATGTCTGTTGTACAGCTCCTATGAAAATACTTGATTAATCAAAAGATTGCTATGCCCTTGGGTACAATATGTCATGAATTGTGTTTCATTACTAATGTACGCAGTTTCTAAGGCTGGAACATCTGCTACTTATTTGGAAAGGTGTAAAAAAAATTCACTATACAGTAATTGGATGATAAAGCTACTGAGCTTGAGATAATTGCTTGTGCTAAAATCTAAACTTCTGCTGAAGGCCAAATCCTCATTCAAATCTTTGACCCATCTTTCTAATGGATTAAAAATTAAGTCTATCAGATTTTTACTGGTAGTGTACTGCATTTAGGTAACTGCTGCTTGTTTATAATTTGTTGATAGCTGATGGTTTGTGTTGGCCCTATTAGTTGGTATAGTTTGCTATTAAAATGTAAATTAAACTATACATGAGCTTGCTGCAAATAGCCAATACTTTTATACTTGTGCCCTTGTGTGCAAAATAGGCGTTTGATCTTCAGGTGTTTCCATTCATGAATCTCGCACACAGAGATGGTGATACTCTAAAATGATATTTATTGTTAAAAAAAAAAAAGTTCAGTAAATTTTTTTGATGAATAGTATTAGATTAGGTTGTACTAGCAAGCTGTTTGCTTTCCCTTTACTTGAGTCTAAAATTATTTTATTGGCTTTGTGGCAACCCAAAAAAAAAAAACAAAAAAAACAAATAACACATTATTTAGATTCAGTGATAAAATTAGTAGTTTTTAATTAATTAATGTTTTGGATTTCACAAATATTTTAAGGAATACCAAGTAACATTATGGCTGATTGTGACTGAAGAATTTGCTGTAGATCAAATTCAAGTCAACAGGTTGATTGTGGAGGAGGGTTTATTTGTTTTTCACTAAATGGTCTGCTCTGACAATGAATATTGTATTAATAGGAAGTCTGCAAGACCAGAGTTTGTTTTAAGAAGACCTCAGTATTGATTCCTGCAGTGCTTCTGAGAAAAAGAGAATGTGAGAACAGAGCAATTCTGTGGGGAAGAATAAGTGTTATTTAGGAAAAAGAAGTAAGTGTTGTTAGAAAAGAACTCCTTGTAGCCCACATCAACATTACTCTTGACTTTGTTCACTGGAATATTGAATTGTAATAAGTTTTTTTCGACTCTGATTCTTTCCTGGGGTATCTAACTGACTTTTTCTGTTTTCGGAAGGATTGTCCATCCCTCTATGTTGAAACACTTTCTTTTGCTGATGGTGACTCACTGACCCTGCCACAGATTTCCCTATTATATCTGCCAAGGCTGATAATTATTTTAGTAATAAGTGCTAGCTCAATAATATTTAGTGACTCAGGCATCCTCCCTCATTATTTTTCACCCCTGGGGGTAACTGATCTGAAAACTATCTTTGTTCTCACCTGGGGTTTAGATATGAAAATTCATTCAGATCACAGTTACCATTCCTGCTCTCTTCCATGATTAATAGTATGGTGAGCTGAACTGAGGTTTGCAAGAGCAGTTGGTATAAATTGCTTGCCCACTCGCAGTCTGCTTTGAATCTGGCTCGTTATCCTAGTTGCACAAGGCAAACAGAAAAGTTGAGTGGGATTTTAATTATACATTTACACTTCAATATCATGTTCCAAATATTATTAGTACATTACTTGCTTATCATATTCTAAGGAACTTGTTGCCAGGACTGCTTGCTTGCTTTTTTTGTGTTTGTTTTGTCTTTTCCTCAGCTCTCAGCAGGAGGCTTCCAAGCTGAGCCCTGGAGCCCTGGTGTTTAGGGGATATTCCAGGTTGGTGATTATTACTGTCATGGCAGCTAGGCATCTATGGACTATGTTAGTCTTTGCCTTAAGAGTTTTATGGAGAAATGGTTACCTTAGAGAAGCTTGTTATTTAAGTGAAAGCTCAAAAGGTGGGGAAAATACCAAACTTCTGAAGTCCTACACTGTTAGTCCCTGGTAAACTAAATGGGCTGTTGTTTTACTATCAGTGTTAAGTAATCCAATCAGTTAAGCATTAGAGAAACCCACAATAACATAGCTGATTTCAGTGGCTTAGAAAATGGACATTTTCTTATATCATTTTATTACTTGGAGCTGCTATATTTGTGTGGACAAACAGAATTTCCAAATGCAGCCCTTCAATCCGCTATTCTCTGCTGTATGTTACAGTGGTAGCTGATCTCTCCTAAGGTATTAATGGTGGTAGCAGCACTATTGATACTGGATTTACATCGCCATTGTAACTAAGAGTAGTAAATGCCACAAATAATTCATTGGACAGAAAGGAGGAAGTTGTTGTGCCTGTCTGGCCTTGTAATGACAATTGAGGAAAATGGGCATCTGTGAAAAAATATCTAAAAGTGTACTTCAGAGCAAACCATTTAAACCTGTGCTTACTAAGGAGTGGCTCACTGCTAGAAACTGTTGTGTCAGGTACGTGTGATGGTGTTCTGACTAGAAATGCAATGAAGAAGTCCTTGAGCTCTGTTCTCCTTTTGATCAGTGCAGTCAGCAAATTCAAAGGCATCATTCACCTCTTTCAAAACTGTCTCGAAAACGAATCAGATTAATAAGCTATGTAGGTCATCCATTGACAATGGAAGGAACCGATTGTGACAGTTGTGTATTTATATATTTTAGATGTCTAAAGTAGCGAAACCCATGCAAATCTAATAGGGAGAGAAAACTGTATTCTTCATTGACATTAAGTAGGACAACAAAATCAGGGAAGAAGTAGAAAGTTGAAAAAATTCCCTCTTTTGCTTCAGACGTCCATTTTTTTGTGGTGCCATCAGTATAAACTCTTTTACGTGACTTAGTAGTTTCTTAGGAGAAAAAAAGGTCTCTGTTGTCAGAGGAAATGAGTGGCAGAAAAGCTGCCTGTCACCAGTTGCCTGTGGAAGTTGAGTCATCCTCTGTTTTAGCTTAGCTGGGCCTCCTGTAAATAAAGACATGAAACTTCATTCAGGGGGGTCGAAAATAACAAAACTGCTTCCTTTATACGCACATAGTGACATGAAGTTTTTGTGGGTGCCGCTTCCATATGAAACACTGAACTCCCATATGAACTTCCATATGAAACATATGAAATCCCTAGGTTTGGCTACGGTTTTGTAAGAGGTGATGAAGTTTTCCCTGGAAATACCTGTTTTATGCTTATATTTATGCTTTATATTACTGAAAGTGGCTGCTTGGATGTCTGTACATAATATTGCAATTAAAATATTTTCTTCATGAACAAAATTAAACTTTTTTGTATGCTTTTACCATTGTAAAGAACCTTCATTTCCCCAATTTTCTTTTGCTACTATTCTCAGTCCTGCTGTAATCTACCTCTGCCCTATTGTTATGTCTTTCTCAGGGTTTGCTGTTGTCATCCTTTCTCTGCAATTTCTTAGCAAAAATCCAGACGAGCTTTTATGTCTTTTGCAAAATGTTAGGAATTGTTTTGTCTGATGTAATTTTCCACAGCATGAGCAAATTCATCAATTACGTCTCACGTGGATCACAACTTCAAGTTTGAGGTGACCTTTTTTTTGCCCAGCTCCCCTTTCTAGAAGTATGTTGGCATTTGTCTGCCCTTCTCACTTCTGTACCACTGTCTACTTTCTGGTACTGGATATTTAGTTTGGGCTATCTGATCTTTCTTTTTTGAGCTTGAATGACTAATTCTGGGTCTTTCAACCACCTTTTTCTGATATTTTATCCCTATCAGTCACCATTTAGTATGTAATTAGGATCTCGTGTGTAAAAATTGTAAAATTGGATTTTCCATTATGGGTCAGACAAATACTATTCTTTTTCACTGGGTCTTGTGATTTCCACTTCAAAATATATCTTTTCATCACCTGTTTCATTTTTATGGAATTTTAGTATTTCTACATTCAAAGTACATTATTCCATTATAGTTCATGATTAGGTTCTTTTGGCTGAGTTAATGGAAAACAATTTAAAACCTCAAGTTTCAAAACTAGCTGTTCAAAAACAAGACTGCATCTAGCTGTTTCCCACTGTTTGCCAATGCAGAGTAAATTTTGTTTCAAGTTTCTTTACTTGTCCTCCTTTTTTTTTGACCTGAAGCAATGATAGAAATTTTGACAGTTTATATATATGCTCTAAACCGTGTGTATATATATTTAATGAAGAAAATATTCAAAATTCAAAGTCCTTTCTTCATTTTAGATCTTGTATAGCACATTAGAGCAGATAAAAATAAAAAATAAAATAAATAAAAAAATAAAATAAAAATATTAAAAAATAGATTAAGACTGTTAGATGAAAATCAGCTGTTTTCAGCCTTCAATTTCAGGCTTCATGGCCAGAGAAAGAGGTCATCTCAGTGCAAGGCAGCTGGGTCTGGAGAGTACCTCCACGACATTCTTAACAACACAGTACTCTACAGGAACCAAAGGGAATTGAAACATTGGAATATAATGCAGAATCCTCCTCATAAGAGAAATTTAAGGAAGAGCAATAATGACCAGTTTGCAGCTCAGAGGGCTATATCCTCTCTGTGATCTATTATTTTCCTATTTTAGGTATTATAGCAGGGTTCAGCTAGGAATTTGAATGGTCAGTATATTACGTCTGAGAAAGGTGACAGTGAGAGAAGTGAGATAGCAGTAGATGAAGGAAATAGGCATCACTGCCTGATCAGGAACATGATTTTGTCCTGCAGGATTAAATAAGTAATGTTAAATTAGAAGGATCCATAAAGGTTAAAAAATAATAATAAAAATCACATTTAATGTGATAGAAGAAAGGGACAAAAGAAAAGGACAAAATGGTTCTCAGATAATCAGAAAACAAACTAAGAACTAATCTTTATGATGGTAAGAGGCAACAGCAAGATTGCTGGAGAAAATTGCTGTAATAATCAACAGTAAAAATGCCTGTTTACTTTTTTTTTTTTTTTTTTTTTAATTAAATGCTGAAGCTCTGGGCCAATTTTCAGCCCTAAATTACATGACCACAGAAAAAGATTAAGCAGGAAACATCTGAAGGATTCAAGACCAAAAATTACTGTTTTAGCAAAGCTTATCTTGAATTGATGGCTACTTCTCTCTGTAACAGGATCTGGAGAAAGGCTGACATTTTACTTTTGGGCAAATAGGAAGTGCAGAAACAGATCTATGCTTATCCATACCAAAGTTGTTGAGTGGCTTATGATTATAGACTGCTTAGAGAGAAGATTCTGTGAGACTGGTGACACAGATCTGTATTCAGGAAATCAAGGGAAAGATCAAGAAGCATCACTTAAAAGACACTGAAATGAATGATCTGGAGAAGTAGAAGGAAGACCAGGTATCGAAGAAATTAAGATCAGTACAATTTCAGGGACACTGGTATGTTTGAATATGTTCAATTCAACTGGCTGGTGAAAGAGGATTAAGCTAGGGTATTTATTGGCTGTATGAAGTGTATTACAATAGATATACTGAGTACCTGGGTTGAACCAGTGTTGTCCAGAAACTCACAACCCTCTGGACAACCCAGTGTTGTCCAGAAACTCACAGAAAACAATAAGAATTATTTCTGTCTCTGAAAATATGTTTATTGTCTTCCCAGATCTAGACCTTGAATTCTCATTGTTTCCCTGTAACACATTTAGGTTTGATGTATCCCATGTCCCATTTAGGCATTGCTAGACCTGTGTTTGTTTTTTTGCATAAATGCGTACATATGCTTTTTCTTCTGTCAACCACATAATGAGCATGTTACTTTCTAAGTCTGTTATAATACATTATCAAATACTATTTTTGTTGCTAACAGATTGCTGCTAAGTTGGAACAGGATCAACAGTAAATTAAAACTACTAAACTAATTTGACTTCTGTTTGAAGTCTCAAGTGTAAATTTCAGAGGTGTTTATGAGAAGCTAAGATTCAATAGTAGAAACATTAATTACTGAATATCAGCCAGTTAAAATGCACAAATTCATGATTCAGATACCTCCACCTAACTTGAGAGGTTGCATAGCCTTGTTGTGCACAGATCTCTGTCTTTCAGGAGCTAAGGAATAGTTTTATGGCATGAAGTATTGAGTTCTTGTGCATTGGGTATGAGCAGACAAGCTAAATTTAGTGTGGTTTGAGCTGTTTTCAATTGAATTCTAACCAGGAACATGCCTATTTCAATCAGACTTTGGGTTGAACTTGACAGACATTAGAAAGAGGGGAAAAGAATGCTCTTAATTTCTCTATAGGGGTGGCACGGGGAGATGACTGGCCAAGATGTAAGCTTTAGAATCTAAATTCATATCTGAACTGTTTATAAGAATAGATATATATGTATGTATTTATCTTTATATACTTTTTTTTTTTTTTTTTTTTTTTTTCCCTTTCTATTTCATTTTTAAATGCAATAAGAAGCCCAGAGGCACAATTCTTATACCAGCTATCTCTAGAAGTACATATCTTCAGGACTGAAACAAATGATTGTCTAGATTTAGGTTTCTTGGCTGAAACATGTGCTAGACGTCAAGTCATAAGTTCTTTTATTGACTTTACCATCAGGGAAATAAGTCAGCAAAGTTTTATAGTATTTGCAATGATGTACTTGAATGGCTTTCTCCAAAAGAAAATAGCAGGCAGATTGTAGAAGGCTTAAGATAACCTGAAATGCTTTGATTGGACTGTTCGTAGTGTAATACCGTTGGGATTTCAACGGTCTACTCAACAATGCAGAAAACATGTTGGTTTTACTTTGGACATAGTTGGATCAGAGACAAGCAACTAAGCAAATGTTTTCTTAGTATACAAATTACTTGTAAGTGTCCTGTGCATACTGTGTACACAGTTGTTTCACTGTGGATTTTATATAAGACTATATTAAAGGTGCATGTAACATGGTGAGAACACACTCGTAGTAGATCCCTGAGGAAGCTAACTGTTCTGATGTACTCTGCTCCATGATGTGCTCATACAGTACTCATATCTTTTTGTGATTATGACAATACATTGCTTTATTTTATAAAACACTTGAAGCTTTAAATATTGGGAAAGGTGAATAAAATAATTTTTCATTTTGTCAGCTCTTTGGAAATATGGTTGCTAGAGTGCATTGATTTTATTTCAGTCTTCCTTGAGTATTGAATATAATGTCTTTGAAAGTATAATCTATGCATTGCTTTTGCATTATTGGCTTGTGCCATCTTTGGCATGCAGTTTGTCAGTGACTTGATAGAAAAATGATTAAAAGTTGGCTCATATATGTGTACATATAATTACTTGAAATGCTGTTTCTTAACAAGTTTTTATTAATCGTTTTAAGTAATAATGAACTGAGATAAGTGAGCCATTGTTACTCTTTTCCAAGCTAGCAACCAATGAAAAAATACTGGCAAAAGGCTACACAAAGTTTTCAAAGTATCTGACACAAATGCTCTGACCCACTTAAAAATGGATACTTTTTTGTCATGGTATGAGAAAAAGCTACCTAAAATAAAAGTGCATGGCCCCCTCACAGCTCTACATTGAGGAATGGTAAAATGTATTATACAATGGTTTCTTTTTCTTCTGTTGCTCTAGAGACCACACTTTGATCGAGGCAGAGCAGCCTTAATTGGAGAAATTGAGAGCAACCTGCCTTGTATCTTTTCTTAGAGGGAGAGGAGATGATCTGTCTTTCTTCTAGCAGTAACATGAATTTATTCATCTATTTTCTTTCCTCTTACTACAGGTGTCTAGTGTGAAATATTACATTTCAGGTCAAATAAGCAATCTTATCTGAAACAGTTTTTTAACACCAAAATGGAAGTAAGCAAGACTTGTATCTTAGGTTGACATGAACAGAAAGTTTTTGTTTGTTTGTTTGTTTTTCTGTCAGATAACTTAAAAACATGTATTCTCGTAAACTCTTTACATACCAACAAATAGAATAGAGGTGTTTTTGTTTGTTTGTTTTGTTTTATTTTTCCTTTATTTTTTTCTCCTCATTTAGGTTAATTAAATGACTGTAACATAGTATTATAATGTTACTGAATCAATGCTTGGCAGTACATTTGATTATACCTAGACAGTGCTTCCTATTGTGTTCCAGTACATTCTCCTCCGTGGATCACCATATACATTTTGCAGTTTAATAGATAGATTTTTTCCCTGGTACTTTGCTTTTTTATTTTTATATGGTTATTAGCGTTGTGCTTGACTTAGTAGGCTTGTTATGCTATAGGTTTCTGTCAGAAGATAGAAAGAAAACAAAAAGACTGGTAAGAGAAATCACTTTAAGCTATCCAGCCATGATATTGTTCAGTCTGAGTTTAGATGTATTGTCATAAGATTATATTTTTTTTTTCCTGAAGTGTTTACTCTAAATGAATTCTTTCAAATAAAAGGGTTAGAATGGATCTCACAAAAGTTTTCTTATCAAAACTAGGTTTTGTTGATTTCTACAGTAGAACTTCTGAAGTATTCTAGATAATTTTTTCTGCTTAGGACTTCTTAAGATACTCCTTTAAAATTCTTACTAGTAAGTCAATTGCTTACAAGTAATTACTTAAACATTACCTAAGTTATTGCAAAGGCAGAGGAGAAAGCTGACTTGAAAATTTTGTGAGATTAGAATTCTGACAGCAAAATTAAAAAAAAAAAAAAAAATCAAGACAAAATTCTTGCTTATAATGAAACAGATTATGATAATTTAAATAAATGTCAAGAAATTTGAAAGACAGAATTAGATGCCTGAGTCTGTCTTACCCTGACAACACTGTCAATGATCAACTGGTGAAGTACCAAAAGAGAATAAATTCTTATAATTACAATGAAATAAATGGAAATACAAAATGTAACTTGTCACCTAAATGCACTTCTGAAAAATGCTTTTTTAGATTTTAATGATTTATAATCAGAATTAAAATCTTTGTTGACAGGGTATTTTCTGATGACAAAAGAACACATGAGGAAAGAATAACATATTCCATACAGTCTAGCTGTTTGCTTGCAGTGGGGTCTCTAATACCAGGCTTCAACAACACTAATTGACCATACAGTGCTAGTTATAGTCCATCAGGTGCTCAGCAATGTATGCGTCAAGATGAATGGTTAAATATTAGAAATCTTTTTGCTCTCTGTTCTTTTATGTATGAAACATTTTAAACTATTATTTCTTCTTTGGTAAGAAAGATACTCTGTGCATATACAAAGCAGCTGTCTAAATTTAATAGGTATGAATGTCTGTCTATATGCATATATATATTTATTTATTTATATACATATATGTAGAAATAAGGGCCATCTCTTTTTTACAGGAAGTTGAAAAATATCATCTAATTTTTGTCTGTTTTTCTAAATATGAACCCCATGCAATCAAATTGCTGTTCTTGTAATGTTTTTCTTCTTACGGACATGGAGATAGTTTTATGAGTCTTTTTCTGCAGACTGTCATAAAAGCTGATTTTAAAAAACAGTCTCTCTTTTCTAAATTCCTATTTTCCACAACAGTTAGCCAAGTGAATATTATTTTTCAGAAATCTTTTTAGATTTCTTGCAGTGAAGTTGGGGAAAGAAGCTTTTTTTTTTTTTTGAATCTTCGTTTTTGAATCAGAGCTGGTATCAATTGATGCCATCAAAATGCATCAAAAGAGCTGGCATACCAGTTAGGGGTTCTGCTCTAGCATTTGTCCTCTCAGAAATCAAGAGCCATTTTCTTTCTTTGAAGCTTAAAAAAAAAAAAAAAAAAAAGAAAAAAAAGTGAACTTGTAGGACTAACTTGAAAGTTTCTTACAAGTTGTGGGCTACCGCCCATATCTGTGGGCTGTCACTGATCCACAGGACACAAAAAAACAAACAACAACAGTGTTCAGACCACTGAAAATAGAGAAATAGAGTAGGTTATCTCCCTCCGGCCTAATGAAATCTGACTACTATTACAAGAGAAATAATTTTCAGAAGGCAGAAAGAGACTGAAGGTTCCAAAATGTTTGGAACATTAAATCAGAGACTTGTTTCCCAGATGATTTCCATTTTCTGATTGCCCTTTTTCTCTCTTGTCTGTCTTCTGAGATCATGGTTCCATTCAGGTGCAGGACAGAAGGAAATGCCAAAGCCTGAGCATAACTTTTCTGGATTTCTTGTTTTCTGGGTGGCTGAGAAGAGCAGTTTTTTACCAGGAAAAAAAAAAAAAAGTGTGAAATATTGTTTCTTTCATCTATTAACATTCCTTTCTATACTACTTGTGCTCAGGGCACTTTGTCTCCTTCTCCCCCTGCCCTTTTGGCATGGGAGAAGCAGACAGTTTAGTATTGGACATTGTGTTTTGGACAAACTCTATATTTGGATGAGTAGCTTTTTCCTTTGTTGTCAAGTCAGCTTGTACAGCTGATTTTGTTCTCACCTTTTCTCTGCAGCCTAGGGACTTGGTGGCGAGATTAAATTCCATTACTAATTTTCTTACATCTTCTAGTGCTCCTTTCAAAATCTCATTCAAGTGGTCATTCAATGACCTAATAAAGAGTTGAATGTGAACTGGGAGATGGCATTTCCTAGAGGGTATCAGGAATGGAGTTGCTGTACTAAAATCTTTCTCCTGTCCTTTGGCCTTCTGCTATGAGTTTCTAGTTCATCCTTTATTTGCAGATAGTGGTTTGAATGTATGTTGCAATAAATATTACTGTATTTCAAGATTGTTTCTAAACCAGACTCTGAAATTTCTCTTTTTTTAAGTATTCCTCAAGATATTTTATACATACATATGTTATAATGTTTAAGAAAAAAAAAAAAAAAAGGAAATACATTTCTGCATATATTAATTGAATTGTAACAATATTTTAGTATATTATGGAGTGATATTGAGGCTCTATAATACTACCCTGTAGAAAATCTGACATTGATGAAAATACATATTTTTTAATTAGTAGACATCCTTCAGAAATGTGGCTGTGAAGTATAATGTATGAGTTTACCATCTGTTTGGATGCTAGCAAACCCTGGCTTTTCTCGCTTGAGTTGTGTCAGAAATGAGAAAATTGAATTATCTCCATAGTGCAGACCTACAAGATCTCAGCAAGGAGCCTTCTCTTTTAAAGCTGGAGACAACCTCAACCCTGTAACTTGCAATTCCTCTGCAATGCACACTTAAGTCTTCATCTTTTTTTTAAAGAAAAAATCTCATATGAAAGCAAGCATCTTAAAAATGGTGGGTCCTTTAAAGGTTACAATACTCCCATTGTCTTTCTTGCACTGCCATTAGTTTTCTGGCTTATCTTTTACTGTTTCAGTGTTCCTGTCTTCTGCTTTTGGCAATTTCCACTACCATAAATGCTGATCACCATCTTCATGGGTACCTTACAAGTAATCAAAAACATGTCTTACCAGTAGAATTTTTCAGCTATTATAATTATCCAGCTGCGTTGGTCATTATATCATATGGAATGTCGAAAACAGGCCACTTTTTTTGTTTGTTTGTTTGTGTGTTTGTTTTTACTGAGTTATTTTTACTAGTGCCTCATTTGACACAATCTGTGCTTTTGAGTTGAAGAAATTTTCAGGGTGGATGTCACTAGAACATATGACAGACAAAATGAAGGAATTGAATAATAACAGTAATATTTACATCTCTACATCTCTCTTTTTCATATTATAATATTATTTGATGTATTTCTTTACATTTTTAAACCATTATAAAATAACCACATTTACAGAATCTCTTTCCCGCTGTGATGCTCTGTCATGTTAGATGTTTTCTGCTTACATGTGCTTGTTTTATAAGCATGGAAAGACAAAATGGAATCTATCATAAATTATAGCTGTTACTAGTAAGAATAAATCAAATCTTGAAAAATAATTTAGTGTGCTCCTGGGAACAATTTGAATGTGATTCACTGCTGAAACCTGTGGAAAACAAAGTGTTATGGCTGAAATGGTGATGAAATCTTTCTCGTTATGAGCTGAGAAGAGCAATATTCTATTTAACATACTTCCATGTTGTGTTTTTTACCTTTTATAGTGTCATGTCCACCCCAACCCCCACAGACGTATATTTTCCTCTTTAAAAAAAAAAAAAAAAAAAAAAAAGAGGAAATAGATGCCGTACTTTAAAAAACAACAAGTTAATCATGTATCAATGTCTATGTTGTTTGTATTGCATTCAGGGAACACATTTTTCACTTGCTTTCTTTCATCTTGTGCATGGCTGTTTTTCGCCTTGGGACTCTAAAGTCTTAAAGTCTTAATATAGCTTGTAACCTTCAAAGATAAAAGGTCAGATATTGGCTAGTACATATGAATTACTTTTCTTGGAACCAGGGGTATTAAGACAAAGACCAATACTAATGCACTCAAAGACTAGGTAATGGATGAATTAAATAGCTTTGAGACTGTTAGAACAACATTTGAATTCTTGCTGTAAGTTAAGGGATGTGCTTCAAACTCCTCCCAGTTTGATTCCAGTGTCATCAGTAGATGCCCAGAGCCTGGAGAAGGGTCACAGGTCAGTAGGAGAGCATCTGAAGAGCAGCACAAAGGAATTTCAGATACTTCAGCCAGTAAGTAATCTTCTTCAGGTGCTCAATTTAAATATCTCTATGCTAATGCATATAGCATGGGGAATAAACAAGAAGAGTTAGAGAAGAATGCATGCCTTCAGAACTATGCAGTGATGTGGTGGGATGGCTGCCATGACTGGAGTGTTGGAAGCTCTTTAGGAAAGACAGGCAGGGAAGGCGAGGAGGAGGCATTGCCTTTATGTCAATGAGTGCATGAAGCTCTGCATGGGGATGTCTGAAGAGCTGACAGAGACCTTACTGGTCTAGATTACAGGGATGGCAGGGACAGGAAACATTACAGTGGGTGGTCTGCTACAGGCCATCTGATCAGGAAGACCAAGCAAATGAGGCTTGGGCCTCAGGCAGGTAGAAGCAGCCTCAAGTTCACTGACAAGAGCTCTAGCTGCATAGCCCAAGTCCCAGAAGGCAAAGGTAGGGACTGGGAAAATGATGAATTGCTCATTGTAGGAAAAGAGCTGGTTTAAGACTGTGTAAGGAACATAAAGGTTCACAAGTCCATGGGACCTGATGAGATGCATCTGCGGGTCCTGGGGGAACTGTCAGATGATGCTGCTAAGCCACTGTCCATCGTATTGAGAAGCTGTGACAGTCTGGTCCACTGCCTGGAAGAGGGGAAACATAACTCCCATTTTTAAAAAGGGAAAAAAGGAAGACCCGGGGAACTACAGAACAGTCAGTCTCACATCTGTGCCCAGCACTGGTGATTCCAGTACCTAAAGGATGCCTTCAGAAAAGCCAGGGAGCAACTCTTTGTCAGGGGTGCAGTGATAGGACAAGGAGTAATGGATTTAAACTAAAAGAGGGTAAATTTAGATTAGATATCAGAAATAAATTCTTTACTCTGAGGGTGGTGAGCCACTGGAACAAGTTGCTTGGAGAGGTTGTGAATGCCCCATCTCTGGAATTGTTTAAGGCCAGGTTGGATAGGACTTTAAGCAACCTGGTCTACTGGGACGTGTCCCTGCCCATGGCAGGGGGGTTGGAATGAGGTGATTTTAAGGTCCTTTCCAACCTAAGCCATGGTTATGGTTATTCTGTGCATTTAAAAATATAAAAGGAAGAAAATTAATTATCGTTAAATTATGGTAAAAATTATTACTTCTGAAGGTCAACCAGTTTAGAAAATAATTGAACAAATCACCCAGTTGTTGTTATAAAATCTTCTCATCTTCAAAGTCATTCACTAGCCACAAGCAAAACTCTATCTTCCTGGTACAACCCTGACAGCTTAGCCAGATCAGATTTCAAAAGGTATGATATCGCAGCCACCTTAAAAACAGAGACAGGCTACAGCCAAATTTTAGCAACATGCTAATGCTCAGGTCTTTCCTCATTGTGAAAAAATATAGTCCTTACCTTCTGTGAGAACTTATTTTTTATCACTTCTCAATGTGTTCCAACACATGCCAGCTTCAAATGTCGGTTTATTGATTCCTCCTGGCAATGTCATCTTAATGTCTTTTATATCAGGTTGATTGGTGGAATATGAATTATAAAAAAGCCTAACAGTGACCTCAGCATCCACAGAGCAAATTATTTTCCCAAGATTTGGGATTATATTCTTCTGTAACTTTAATATAGACAAATTGTAAAACAGTTTGATTAATGCAAATTATCCTGAATCTTTGAGTTAATCATTCAACTCCACTCACTGCTCTCTCTTTAGGGAACAGTCCTAGCATTTCACATTTTTCAAAGGTTATGAAAAACCTTCAAAAGGTGTCTTGCAGCCAACTCCAGCAATGCACTGATTTCCAGAACACGGCTCAGTCTTTGCTTAAACATGGATCAGCCATGGTTTTCGGGGTTCACATTCAGGTATTGACAATCCTCCATTCTTTTCAAGATCTGGACTGAAAACTAAGAAAAAGCTCAATTAAATTGTAGGAAAATGCTTTGCTCAGTCCAGTCACATTTTTCTACCCCCCTTTCTCCAACAGACCACATGGTACCCTAAAGCATCATGCTGCTGTGGTGCTTATTTGGCTTCACCGAATACCTATTTGAGCTTGTTTTCTTATGAACCTGCCTGACTTCTTGCCAGTAAAATTCCATGTTATGCTTATCAAAAGCTCTCATACTTCCTTCAAGTCAAATGAATATAATTTTGACATGCCATTATATTTCAAACATATAATTGTTTAAAACAACTCTCTCTCTCTTTTTTTTTTTTTTTTTTTTTTATTTTTTAAACTTTAATCATATACTACACTTTCATTTTTCTGGAGAACTGCGATGTCCTTTTCTAAGGTAGTATAGGCATTTTTAAGAGGTTGCCATAGTAACCAGTGCATATAGTTTTTTTGTTTGGTTTGGTTTGGTTTTAAACTTGAAAATTCAATCACAGTAGTCCTTATTACATGTTATAGGAACAAGGTTTCAAGTTTTTCATTATAAAACACAGAAATTGAAAAAGGTATCACAAATACATATATGCAGAAAGATACATGCATAAGCCAAAAAATGTAGTATGTTACACATCAAATATATATATATATAATTTTAAATAAATTATTTACAACCACATTTATACCACGTGTATTATGGACCACCAGCACATTAAATGAACATAGCAAATATACACAATTACGTACAGCAGTTCTTATTACAACTTCTAAAATGTATGTAGAAATATGATCCAGAGAAACACAGGATGCTCTTTAGAAAAATCTACTCTTTCAACATTATGTTTATTCAAATCAGACATCTACAATCACATACCTAACTTTAAAATAATCTCTGAGGTAGTACCAGGAAAACAGGAAAGTAAATTTACAGAATGTAGTACAACTTCTAAAATATTAACATTTCTAGCTCAGGAATATTTGTTTAATTTTTACTTTAGACACCTCATATTGAAAATCATGAAAACAGTACGAGGAAAAAAAATGAAATAAGTCTATGAATAATTTAGTATAAGGTCTGATCAAGGTAGTTATAATATTTTAAATATGAATCCCAAAGTACCAACATAAACATTAATTAATGATATTAAAATATCTTGTCATGTCTCTTTCCTATCCTGTTTTACCCTTGAGAAGTACCCACAGAGGCATATCACTGTATTCCTTTTGCCTAAGCAAACCTGCTCCAATAAAAGTATTGCCTGCTTAACACAATGAATGTGTGTATGTACCTTTCTGAATTGCAGCTAACAATGTTTTCCATGTCTAGCTCAAAAACAGGAATAAAAAGCTCACAACTCAAAAGGTTTCCTTTTTAGGACCATAGTTGATAAAATCGTTTTTTCTGGACTTGTTCTAACAGATCCATAAGATTACTGTCATTCTAAATCACACTGGATAAAAGATATTTTCTAATTATAAAGTTACCGTACAATTACTGTAACTCTGTACTAACTGGGGGAATATGCTTTTTAAGTTGTTTAAAATAAAATAAATTAAAAACAAACAAACAAACAAAACCCACAAAATTCTCACTTATATGATAGAAAGGGAGAGTCGAGCTGAGAAACTAAATAAAGAAAGCAAAGATGTGGGGAATCTACAGAAGACTGCACCAAATAAAAGACGTTTAAGTCTATTTAGTGACACGGATGAATGTTTTACTCATGAATCCTGACAGTTTCAGAACTTGTGTCAGTACAGTATTATGATGATCATGTTAACAATTACATTGTACAATAAAATACATTGTGAAGTTAAAAAAAAAAAAAAAAAAAGTATTTCCACTGAAATTATTACAGCCATTTTCACTGTCATTTTGTGGTGGGTGGAAAATAATATTTATTGTAACTAGAATGACAGATTTAATTATCCATAAAAATCAATAGCTAATGTATGCGGCAGTTTACATCTTTCAAAGGGAGAGAAATAATTTTGTTCAAAAATAGGCTTGATATACAATGTTCTTTGAAATATATATATATTTTTTAAATTATATTGATGTTGAAGCCCTGTACAGCCTCAAATCATACAGTCCATTTGAGTAATGGAAGGCAAAGGAGGTCCCCTTATGTGATCATAAAAAGAAATGCATGGTGCTGTTCCTTAAAAAAAAAAAAAAAAAAAAAAAAAAGATACAAAGCAGCTGACAATTTAACGCCTTAAAAAGCCCATACTCTGATGAAATGAAATAAAGTATCTGTCACTTGAAAAGAAAGAATAAGATATTTTATTTTTTATTTTTGTCAAGTAAACTCTATATAAATGCAAAAAGAAAAGTGAAAATTTATGAAGCTGTATTTTCCCAGAAGAACATCCCTATTTTTCCTGTTTAAACTGTCTGCTATCTTCAGTGCCTGGTATGGTTTACATTAATTCTTCCCTTTTTGTACATTCACGTATGTATTTATATATATTGTCTGTATATGTATTATTTCTATATATAGTATTTATTTATGCTTAATGTATATATGTGCTTGTACACATGTCTATCTTTGCTTGCTGACAGCAAGCTAATTTGGAAGAAAAAAAAAGGAAATCTAGCACAGTCATTCCTCATATTCTTATATTTTTTTATCTTGCCAGAAAGATCTATATTTTATACTATTGTACATCTTAATATGAATGGTTTTGATTTCAAGAAGTACTACAAACTGTTTTTCTGCCAGAAAATGGAGTTATATTTAATGACACTTAACAGACATTGAAAAATGAAGATTTCTACATTTTTTTCAATCATGTTCCAGGTTGCAAAAATTCTAACTGAAGTATTTTCACACTTAAACATTTTCACTTAGATTGAAACTTTTTTTTTTTTTTCATATAAAACCTTTTTGGTACTATCAAAAGCAGAAGATGCTTTGTTTTGTTATTGCAAAGAAATTACTCTGTCTTACCAACTGTGCCATAGAAGTAGCTCTAAGTATTTTTTTTTTTGTTCCAATGACTTTTTAAATAACTTAAATGTTAGCTATCAACTATTGCAGTTCTATGTGTTCTATGTGTTCTCTGAACTTTTCTGTTTATTCTGCTGTTGACTACCTTGAATGAATGAGGAGGCACTGCAAAATGGCCCGTTAGTTTGATACTATTTATAGTACAGTAATTGAGAATCTATGTATAAACATTCTTTTGCAAATAATTGAGTCATCCTTACAGCTGCAAGTAAGTACAAGTTTGCCAAAAAAACACTCAACTTCAAGAATGGCATTTTGAGAATTTAGCCTCTCTTTTAAATAGTTTATGCAAAGGCTGATAATTCAAACTATCAAGGAGGCAGCTGACATCTATATACTAATATAAGTTCTTAAAATAGTCCTAGGTTAGAGACATTAATATCTTCATCCAACATAATTGGCACTTGAGGATTAATTGTAACCACAATGGTGAAAATTAGGGATGGTTAAGTCTGTCTTGTGTAATGAACCACATGGAGTAATTTATAGTTGTATTTACTGTGCTTTCAATATAATTAGTTTGATTTGATGAAGTCTTTTCGAAAAGTCAGTGCTGTCACTTTACAGAAAGCTGGAACCCTACATCGTACAATGTTTTATGAGTTTTTTCCAACTATATAAGCTCTCATAAACAGTACACTCTCTCTATATAGAAACTTTGCTTTGCCTAATAAGTTTATATGGAAAGGTCTATATCTGCCATAGAAACTTAACCAGAAGGCATTGGAGAAGAAAATCTTAGTGTAACACACTACGTGTAACACAGGACGTGTAACACAGGATGTACTTAGATTTTCATAATTGATCTTTTTGTTTACCCTGTATTACCCTTTAATTGAAAATTAATAATATAACATTATTATATTATATTATTAATATAATAATATAACATTATTGTTTTTCTGACATCTGCATCATAACATCAACTCTTTCTCAGTCTACCTGTTTGCCTAGATTGAGTAATTAATATACTAAATTCCATCCACCAAATGGAACTATTTGTTAGATGATTTAATGATATTGGATGTGACATACCGTTTAGAAAGAGAGTCTGAGGGGCTTATCTTGTATTTCTGTGTGTAAGGGGTTTATTTTTCCTTGATGAAAGTTGATAAATATCAGCTGGCTTCATTAGTTTATGTCATGAATGTTTGTTAAATATAAACATGCACCATACATGCAGAGATGTAAATTAATAGTAAGAACAAATAGTGTTGCAGTGAGAGAGAGAGACACTAATTGGTCTAAAAGTTACAAAGTTCCCATTGAAAGCAAAAATTGCAATAACCGTCAGAATGCTTGGAATTTTATTTTATTTTTTTCCAATATGATAGTGTCCCAAGTGGTCTAGCTCTGTATGATGCAAAAAGGTGTTCACCTCATTACAAAGACTTTACATATCAAAACTAGCATTTCCAAAAGGGGTGAGAGGTGCAGAAGTTAAAGACTCTAAATCATAAGCCCTGTAGGCTCTATGGTCCAAAGCTATTATTGTCTCCTGAGACACTGCAATAGCGATCCATTAAGTGCTGAAAAGGTAGTGGGGTTTGAAATGAGCTGGGAGTAAAGTTCAAAGGTATCGTGTGGGAAATAAGACTGTTCCACTGTAACTGTTCCAAATTCATTGCTTCCTAACTGTTGCTTAGGATCTGCTGCATTTCATGCAGAAGTTAAATATGAAAAGTTGACTGAGTCCATAAATTCATGAAAAATACATTGAAGTTGTCCTTTTATGCTTCTTTACATTAACTGGAGCCTAAATCATCTCTCCAATAGAACTGCATAGTGAGAACCTACATGTTGCTTGGAAACCTGTGTTTCCTCCCTTCAAATTCACTATGCCTACTTGCTTGTTTAGTATGCATTCTTTGGAGCTGCTCATCTACATGGTTTCCAACTTTAAAGCTTCTAACTCCTGGACTCTTTTTCTGTGCTCACATGTATTTTCTTATTTAGTATTGCAACCCTTGCATCTCCTGTTACAAGTATTCACACCCCTTCCTTGAACCTATATACGCCATTCTAATCATGAATCTGCTTTACCTGCTCTTGGATGCCTGCGTTCTTTTTAGACATATGTTTGTATGTTATTTAGCTTGAGCTGTCATCTCTAGAGTTGTGCTGTAGGACAGTTGCTCTGTGTGCCCCATCTCTCTCTTCAACACCTTCTGGAACTCTGAAAGAAGCCAACTGCCAATGGAATGACTAAAATGATTGGCCTATTGGGGATAGGCAGGCTTGTTTGTAATATATTTATTTATTTATTTTTAAGAAGAACAGTTGATTGTTCCAATAGTTGTAAGCTATCAATATGAGCATATATGTATGTTACTATGCTATCTGGTCACAGTTAGTCCACTTTTTTTTCCATTCCCATGCTATCACCCTGTTGCTGATGCTGCATCTCAAATTATAGTATACATTATTCAGGACAGAGGCTGTCTTTATTTACAGATCCACTCACCAGGGACCGACAAACTTGATTAAAGATATTGAATGGCAAAGAACTGTAGATAATAATTGCAGTTAATGCTAAGGTCCTAACCCAGCTTCTTAGAGGGAAGAATTTACTGCATTGACAAGTTTTTTGTAGTTTTCCTCTCCGCCACATTACAGATTCAATACTGCAAAAGAAGAGATTTCTGCAGCCTATTGGACTCCTGACTGCACTTTGCAAAACTCCTTGCCACAACAAAGGAGAGTGGAGTCTTGTTTTTACTTTTCTTTTCAGATAAACTTGTAAGGTCTGCAAATCTAGTAGACCTGCCATGTTGAAATAGGAGAGATTTTTGCATTATAGGTATTAGAATCTTCGTAGCAGTGAGAATGAGGAATAATGATGATCTTAAAAAATACTCTTATGAATGCTCCAAGAGAGTAATTTTTAGATTGCATAATTGTAGACGGTGCAGATTGACAGTGCATCTTGTTAATGCTTCAGTACTTAACCTCTGTGAATCATTTTGAATCAGAACTGAAAATTGAAAAATAAAAATCTGAAAATATTTTCATCAGATACTGGAAAGGTCATTTGTGATGTTCTAACTAAACAAGAAAGCACTTTTCTTGGTATCAGTGGCAGCAGAAGGAAACACAAGTTCCTGTTTAATAGCTTGACAGATTTTATCAGAAGAAATGACAAGAGTAGAATCAGAAAAGGGAGAGGTGCTCACTGTTATTTAAATAAGAACGAACAGTGAGGGCAATGTAGCATAGCTAAAAGAAGGAAAGCACTTTAATTTACAATAAATTTGAAACACTGACTTTGCGTTATGTATTTGCTGTTTTGGCAGAGAATATTAGATTCTCTTTTGGAAGTAAAAATCCTAATACTGTTGTTACTTAAATGCTCTTCAGGATAGAATAGTTCTGAAATCTAGTAATGTTTTTTTGACATTCAGTTGAAAGATTCCCATTTTTTTCTAAATAGGACTTGAATAATCATAACAATATAAAAAGATATAAAATATGAAACTATACCTTTTATAAATAAGCACATCTGGTTGAGGAGTTAAAAATACATGATGGCTTAATGTTTTCATTTGCTTACTATGTGCCAGAAGACTGTGATAGTGCTGCAGACAAAAGTCCTAGTTTATGTTTACAATTTAAGTCCTACAGAGTACCTGCTCTCCTGAATACATATACATTTCCATTTACATTAAAAGCATAAAAATAATTTTACACACTGTAAAGTCAAGTTTAGATTGTATCTTGCTGGAGGATGCAATGAGATGAATTAAAAAGCCTGTCATTAACTTTGGTAGTCCGGATGAGGTTATGAAACAGTGCAATGATTTCAGATTATGTAATTGAAAGGACCTCTAGTGTAATTCTATGTATTTTCATTACCATAACAGGAAGCCAATTTATAACATCTCTATGGCCTTCTTGGTCCTCCTTTAAAAGGAAGGAAGTTGACTTCAAGCATCTACAAGGGAAAAGAGTTTTCCATGTTCTTTTTAACTTCATTTGCATAAGGCCTAAATGTTATTTATATTCTTGTTATATGTATTATCGTATATTCTGTCTTGTAAGTCAGGAGCCTTCCCACCTGCAGGGAGACTTCTTCATACACTGATATACATAAATAAAAATATTACTCACCTCTGAGTAATTACTCATCATGTACTGTGTAGTTAGGGCATGCATTACAAAGAGCTTTACATTTGTTGGTAAGTGCTACAGAACGTAATTTTTCATAAATATCAGAAAAGGCCACATGAAAGCAACTGATTTATTTTTTTTTCTTCTTTATGTGCAGTGTATGCACTATAGTATGATTCATATGTCAGTGCTGAATTACTTTCTGTCCTTTTATGTAGATGTAACAGCAAATAGGAGGATTTTGCCCTGAGAGATTTCTTAAGTATGACATTTTCCCACTTCTTCCTTAAAAGTGTTGATAACAATCATCTTGCCAAACAGAATTTGTCTTCTCCAAGGGTTTTTAACTATACTAGTGTGGCTCTTTAATATTTGAAACTATTTTAACTGTGATATTACTCAGCTTCTGACCCTGTATGCCAAATGAAGTTTAGCCAAGCATAAAATTCTTTTTCAAAGTAGTAAAGCTCAAAATTATTGCTGAGACATTATTCCTTATATGACATGTAGTATATCTAGTGAAAACTGGTTTGAGAGACTAGAAACAAATTTTCTTCTGTTTCTGCTGTCAGACAGTCTTTGGTAAATCATATCTTCACTGAAAAACTGGACAATGCTTAAGACAAAGTTGCAAAAAGTGTGTTTGTTTAGCCTTGCAAGTTAGTGTGGGTTGTTGCACTGCCAGAATATGAACAATTAGAACCTTGGAGCAATGTTGCTACTAACTTAGGTGTCTTATGCCGTTTCAGAGGTGCCCTTGGTTAGCTGAGATATCACTTCAGGGCTACCAGATGTGGTACTGGAGCTACAGGAGACCTGCATCCCTGTGTCAGATGTGTCAGCTGAATGGTACCATGAAGAAAAAAAAAAGTATTATTCGAAGATGCCTGTGTTTTCATTTAAAATATTTTATTGTGATTGCAGGAAGAGACTTGAGAATAAGACTCACTTCAGTCTTATCTTACTCTTCACATATTTGTAAGAAGGTTTTCCACCTCTTTTCATCTTCTTCCCTCCCAACCCCCATCTGTAGTTGTTGTACCTTCTGCATACATTAGAAACCTTTTTTATCTGAAACTATTTCACACTGAGATATATGATTTTTATACCAGGACATTGGTGGTGCAAGCAAAGTGACCAAGTGCGTAAAAGCCATGATGTATCTCGTAGAAGCTCTCCCAAAGCGGTGTTTTAAGCATATATGGCAGGGATGGTATATAGTTCCTTTTTTGAGAATCATTTTGTTACAGAGAAACTTAAAACATTAACAAATTATAACTGCAGTTGGTATATAATGAAGCTGATAAAAAGATTTCATGAAAAACAAAGCAAAACAAAAACAAACAAAAAAAAAATAAAAATTACTTTGTGTCTTTTAAACCTAAGTAAATACTTAATTTTTTTCAGGAGCTTAAAAATGTAAGTACTTAAATGACATGACTGCCAGTTTAACGTGACTTTCAGAGGTATCACTCTTTCATAATGAATAGTGTTGTTCTGGACAGTCCCCAAGACAGACAAAACCATATGAGAGCTGGAAGAAGAATACAAATTGTTTCATAGAATAATTCAGAATGTAAATATTTTACTCCAAAATAGAATGAAATTAGAGGTTAGAATAAATTCCGTAGAAAATAAATGAGCATTCTGTCTCTCCTGTAGTCATGAGTTTAAGTAATGCTTTAGTTAGAGAAGAGATGCCTATGAAATAAATACAGGTAACTTTTGGATGTAATGTCTTTTGATGATTTCAGTCTGCATATAGGTCAGAACCTTCTACCATCAGTTTCAGTGGAAGGTAGGGTATGAGATGGTTATTAAATGCTATTAATAGTCACATACTGACCTACCATACTGTGCTCCTGGGCCCCTCTCTACTCTCCCAAGACAACGTATGTTCAGAATAAGGCTGATGTATAAGTTGCAGCTGTCTGTTCATATTCAGAAAGCTTTGCATTTAAGCTCAACCCTTTTCTCACGAGCTTAGACAAAGCAGAGGGTTCTTGTTTGTATTTCACCTGGGCTTACTGCTCAGCATGACTCTAAGCAGATATATTTTTTGCTGTTAGAATGGAAGTTTCTATGTGTTTTGACACTAAGCTCAGACACTCTTGCAAACTTGTCTGTCACTAATCATGGCTCTGGAGGATAATAGATTGTGCTTGTTCTTAGCTTTGATATCAGAATGTCTCATACAACTGGGAATATGCTTTTCATTAATTTTATCTTAAAAGTAGTGTTATTTATATCGCACATCCATTTTGGAAGTTCTCCCTTTTCAGTAACTTGGTCACCATGTGTTTGGAAAATTACTGCTGTTCTCAAGGTTGCTGTGGCTTTTCCCTATATGCAGCACTCCAAATGTTTATGGATTGATAAAAAATGCTCACACTTGCACATTTTCAACCGTATATGCTGGAAACTTGGGAGCTGTAAAATTCCCAAGAGGTCTGGAGTTGTTAATCTGGGTGCCTTATCAGCTTGTTTTCTGTGGATATCAGCACTGGCATTAATATTCAGGGTTTTACATCTATTTCTTCCACAACTATCTCAAACAATCTAACTAAAAGTACATGTACATTTAAGGTAATGCCAAACTAAGCATGTTATATATATGTGTGATGTTATTTATGCTTAAATTAATTATTTGCATCCAGGATAATTAGAAGTTTTGTCGAATTCATGTAGTCACACCCAAATAACATTGTTTTTAACTACTTCCAGTCAGTGTCCATGCTCATGATAATTACTTACAACAACTGACTGGACGGTGTTAAAATATTTTATTAGGTAGAAATAACAAGCAAATTGGTACTGCACTCTTAAACAATCTGTTAAATATAGTAAGTTAACATAATTTGACAGTTGCTCTGGGACAGTTAGGTAGCTGACTTGAAGATAGTAAGGCAGGTGAAAGAAAGGATATAATCCTCTTGCCATTGAACTCATTGGCAAAGCACTATGTACATTTGGGACATGAAGATGTTTTTAAAGTATGTTTCTCCATTAAAAGAGATTTTAGAATGGCATTTTCTTAGACATGCTCCATTTGAATGTTAAGGATTCTACTTTCTTTTGGTAGCACACATTGATTTGATATTTTTGTTGTTGCTGTTAAGAACAGTCAGTGTTAGGAAGGAGTAAGCTCCATCCTGTTCTTTCATGTGCTCCAGTGGCTATTGTGCAGGCATTGTGGTTGTTAGTTATCCTTGTAACCAACAGCCTGATCTGGTCCAGAGAATCTGCTAACATTTTAGCATGGATGCCCTCTATCTATAGTTTGTTATGTTATGTTATGTTATGTTATTTGTTCTTTTTTGTTTGTTTGTTTGTTTGTTTTCTTTTCCTGTTTGCTATCCCATTTTCCTTGTTCTGGAACTTTTACATTTTTAAAGAATATGAGACTTTGGATGGCATCATGGATAACAACTTTAAAATTATGAGCAAAAAATCCAATCAGATCCTTAGGAATATGTTTGTGAAATTTGAATGGTTGAGGAAAATTGCATACTCACAGAGCAGTTACTGAAAAATACCCTAGAGTGATTATGCAGATCTTTACTCTTTGACTGGCTAATGATAGGTTTCAGGCAATTACAGTAAAGGGAATGGCACATTATGCGGTTATTTCAAAATTAACTCGTACGAATCAGACATCTACAGTCAATCAGAATGCAAGGAAGTAGGTAAGTTTTGAGGAAAGAAATAGTAGGATTATTTCAGTAATGTAACAACCCTTGTGATCTGAAGTGATTGAAGCGTCTTTTCTGAAACTTATAAAAAAATCATCTTGCAAGACTGAGAAAGAATGGAAAAGATCTTTGTAAATATTGGGCCAAGCTATACACAAGAGGTTTGGCAATTAAGAAAGAGAGCATTTTTTCCAGCTCCACCTGCCTGGCTTTTTTAATGTCTGCTCTAGATCAAGGTTGCTAAAACCCAGGAGGTTTGCTTATCTGGTTTATTACTAGTAGACAGGCTGTTTTTCTTAAGAATCTTACTAATGAAAAATGTTTAGTTGTTGAATGCACTGCAAAAAGATATAGCAAACATACAATTTGAGTTTAATACCATCGTAGGGGTTGACTAGCAACTCTTTTTAATTTGGTGTTGATCACCTGGATTTAGAATTGCAAACAGGTGCCATTCACTATTTCCTTGAAATCTTCACTGGACAACCAAGGTTGTTTTATCCTCAAACCTTGCTCTCTAATTTTCTTGCTCATATTCTTTATTTTTTGTTAAAAAAAAAAAAAAAGAAGATGAAAATACTGACTGTTCTATGCATACAGAAGGATTTATTTAACTAATCGCCTGTAAGGTTCATATTAGAAAACACTACTGAATCTTAAAGTGGTCGTTAAATCATTTACATTTTTAAAGCAGGAGAGTTTTCCACATTGACTTCCTGTTTAGTAATGCTGGCTGTGAAAGTCTTTGTGTCACTTTGGATAAACAGGCTCTAAGAGGCTAGCAGATTTGCTGATTTTGATGCTCTCCACCTGTTTGATTCAACTGAACATTTGACCCTCTTTGGCTTTCTGTTTGATGGTTTTGTTTAATATATGTTTTTCAAATATATAGGTCTACTAGAAAATTCAGTAATAACATGAATATATAATAAGTAATGTGCAAATAACGAAGGCCTACTGGTATGTGGAGCAAGGACAGTGTATCTGACAATATTAATAAAGGCATTATTCTAAATATGGTTTGTACAGTGCCAGATGTAGCTGATGAAAATTATATCCTTCCAGGGTCTTGCATGGGACAACACTACTTCAATATTTACACTCCAGAAATATGATTCAAACTGTAACTGTAATTCTAAACTAAGTTGTTCTCATCCTTAGTGTTTCAGACAGTCTATGCTGTAATTAGCTGAAAGGTCAAAGATCTGGAAGGTAAATCTATGCATGTGATATAATCTGTTGACTAGAATCATTAATTTCCCGTAAATATAGTTAAGTGAAATAAATTCTGCACATTTATAATAAAATATGCTGATAAAAATACTAGGAAATCAAGCATTGTCTTCGTCATGCTACAGACATTTTACAAAATAAGAATTCTAGATGTATTGAGAATTCAGCACCAAATTTGTTGGCACAATAATTGGCACTTCAACAGAATTAGCACATTCCAAATACAGAAAGCCAGAGTCCCTTTGGTATGGCTTTTCACTGTCTCATGGTTTTATTGTGTCTTGCAAAGTGTGCCATCTTAGCTGAGCTCCAGGTACCAAACTCTGGATTTCTAGTTGTGTTTTGTTATTTTTTATTATTTTTTTTAAGTCCTGGCAAAACATCCTTTTATTTCTGGGAAAAGTCCAGAGAAGAGAACCCAAAAGATTTTTGCAGCTTTTTCTTTCAAGCACTCTTCCATCAAGTAGAAGAGTCTCAAAGGACTCAGATCCTATGGATGTATTCCATACTGCTGTGGATTACATCAAAACAAGAATAAGGTCTACAACTTCCTTCGTTTACAAATACAAGCTGCATCCAGACTAAGTCCTGCACAGTTGCATAAAATAGCAACAGAATATGTATTTTTAAATATTTCTCTGTATATTAGATTAGTATTTTATTCACATAAAGCTATGTAGAGTACAATACACTGTAGATTTAATTACATTTAGTATATCGGGCTAGCTTGATTGACTTTTTTTCTATATTCCCTTCAACCTTTTTATTAGCAAATGCCTCCAGTGAATATGCATTCTGTAGATTCTGTAGTTCGCTATGAGAACTGCAGAAAGTAACACAAAGGGTAAATTGTGTTACTGTAGCTCCATGGAAATATGGTTGTAAATGACTTACTTGGAAGAGCTTGAGTGAATGGGATAGCTTAGAATAAATTGCTATTTTAACAGTGAGAAGGTGCTAGAATCTGCTCCCATGTGCATTATGCTGTAGTACAGCTTAGTTCAACTTCCTTTGCGACAAGCTTTGCCACTCAACCTCTGTTATGAAGACATTAAACAATGACTGAAACTTAATTACTATTCAACTGTCACTCGAATGGCTCTGATTTATGATGGAAAGTTTTCCCATTTGCAATCCTGTGGTTGTCATCAGAAAGTATTCTTGAACTAGATGGTATTATGACCAACGTTTGGGTAAGTATTCAGTAGTTCCCCCATTTCACCTTGGCTAGCAGCTAGGTAAAGCGATTGCCCTTGCAAATTGGAGAAACTGTCATTCCTCTCTGCTTCTGAGTTTTGCCATATGTAACATAATTGACTAAAATTCAGGAATGACATCAAAATTTTACAAGAGGATACTTATTGTAAAGAACTCCATGGAGAAATCAGTGATAAATTAGAAAAAATACTTTCCTTGCCTGACCCAGTTACTGCTCCTGCTCCTTTTCTAAAAAATTATAAAGCCATGGTAAGCCAGTGTGGCAGACAAAGGCAGAGGCCTGTTATGTAGAAATGGTGAAGAATTAATAGAAATGGAAGATTGTGAATAGTATCATGAATATTTACACAAGGAAAGTCATATAGTATCAGCAGAAAGGCATGTCAGTGTTACAGTAATAGCTTAGAGTTATATAGAAGGAGAAGGGAGCATGAGTAGGAAGGAACAGTGTCTAGAGTAAACGTAGAAAATTTTTAGTACATTTTAGTGTAAACCAAAAAACACACACACAGAAAAAGAAAAAAAAAAAAAGAAACAAACACCTGGACTATCCTTGAGAATGTATCTTTTGTCCAGATCACTTCATGTTAGCTAAATTTTCATATGCTCTGATAACCTTGCCAGTAAAAAATTGTTTGGACTAGCAAGGTTACAACTCTTTATTGGTAATGGGTTCAGAAGTAGAAATACAATGAAGTACCTTTGAAAAGAAAAGATTGAAGTTAGTGGGGAGAATGGTATTAACTTTATAACAAGTTGAAACTATATACTTAGAATATACTTTCATTCATTTTGACAGTTACTTATTTATGTTGTTTTTTTGAATACGGAGCCTTTATTTTGATGGATAGCAAGTAAAATCCTCTTAATAAAGGAAATCCTCATGCATTGCAGCTGATGTTTAATTTTTTTAACAGCTGTTATTGCTTTAGGAATGTAATTTGTAAGGACATAAAAAGCTCAATACTACTGTACACTAAAATGCCAAAGACAACAAAGACAAAACAATGACAAAAGACAATTCCTTTTTTTTTTTTTTTTGATCAGCTATCTACAGAGAACACAAGGTTATGGAAACAATACAGACTTACCACCATTCTTTCTACTTATTTCCTAAAGCAGCCATTAAAATTGAATGTTTCATAGTTACTGTCAGGCTCTCCCCCTACTGTTTGTGGAAGCTTTAGAAGAATACCCTCTATATTTTATTGTTTTAGACCTCCTTTAAAGTATAAGTATAGCTATAACAGAGGCAATATGCAATATTAGATGCCAGTTGTGTCTCATAATAAAAAAAAAAAAAAAAAGGGAAATACACATTTTTCCACATGGTTTTCTAGATGCTAAACATGCATTTTCCTGTGAAAGGGAAGAGCGAAGAGTTCTCCTGTTCTTAAGCAACACTAAACCCAGGGGCTCCAATACACTGCAGCTGAACGCTTCTTAGATCGCAATGTGAAAAGCTGCAGATTAACTGTGTTTAGATGCATGGGTTTGATGTAACATCAGCTTGCTTGAATTAATGTCCTGTGACAAGCCTTCCCTTACTTTAGAAGCAAAATGTTCCTTTGTCTACATTTTTAAGCTTGGCGACAGCCTCTGGTAGATTCTGCATTGTTTCTCACATACTGTTTTTTGGACAAAGTCGAACCATCATCTATGAAGGACTAACTACCCAAAGGGTATAAACCCAATTGCTAGTGGTTTATTCAGCTTTGACACTTCTCAGTGTGATCCTAACTGCCTTTTGTAAAACAAGCAGGCAAGGGAAAGGCTCCAGAGACTTTCTTCTATTCATTTCTGTAATAGTTTTCTTGCCACGGGAGGCTTAAGAAGATTTGTACTGCCTGCTTTCTTTTCATTAGCAGTGAGTGCAATGCTGTTGGGTAAGTTTATGTGTGAGACTATAAAAAGAAAAGCACAGGAATTTGAAAAAAGAAAAAAAAAAATGTAGTTTCTCATTAATCCATTTTAATGTTATTTTTCTTGATTTATTCTGTGTAGAGTACAGAGAAAAATAAAGTAATGTGTAACAGTTGTGATATTTTCTGTTGTTCTCAGCCGGACACAGAATTAGAATCTAGCTTTTGTCTGTTTGTTGAATGCAATACTATGCTTCACTGCGTTTTGGCAGGAGCATGTTAAAATTCTTGTTATTAGACTGACAAAGAAACCTGATTGAATTTTCAACACAACCATACTTCCTGTCATGAAATGTAATAATATTTAACGATTTCTTTGTATTTCTGTATACTTCAAAATGCATCAGTCTTGGAGCCTTACTTTGACCTCTATGTCATGCTAACCTTCTCTGCTTATATTGCCATTAAATGCATTTACTTTGTCTTTTTTTTTTTTTTTTTTTTCTGACTATTTACTTGAATGAAAACTGAGCACAATTTTTGAGAAAACTCCAAATTTTTGTAAGTGGCTTTATACTTTCCATCGTACAATAATTGCATCAGATTTAAAATTGACTTCATTAGTCAGTTTTGTGTGTTGTGGCAATCAATGTGTAAATTTATGCAATGTACACACATCCCCCCCCCCCTTTTCATTAACACTGTACTATTATTATTATTATCATTTTCCCCGAATCTCTGGGCTTTTAAAAATTGCTATGGATAATGAATATAAATTAAAGAATAATCCTTTTAGAGGGTGAATCATACAGCTTAAAATTTGGATTGACGGATGATACTCACACAGGACATATATACATTACGTAGAATGAACCTGATGATAAATGTTAATAGTCATTAAAGGATTACTGGATGCTATATCTCTGAACTTTTTAATCAAGCTGCTCATCAGTAGCAAATGTAATCTTTAATATTTTTGTTGCTTGGTGTATTATGCATGCTTGTTTTCCTCCCTTTTGTCTGCCAGCACACACTTAAACTTCTCTACTGGGATATAAGGAATACAGTAATGATTTAGGAAAAATGCTGGTAATTCAGCATCTACAATTTGGTAGGAAATGACCTTTTAAAGGGGGTAAGCAGAACTGTTTGCCTGGTAGACCAGTAGTTCAAGATGTATGAAGCAATTCTTAGTAAAATATTAGTATATATAGTTAAATGTTTTATAATATTTAAAAAAAAAAAAAAAAGAAGTGTGTGGTGGTTTTGTTTGTTTGTTTTCTGGACAGTTACTAGTATACTCTTGGACATTTTGAAATATTCAGGCGCAAATAACTGTTGATAGATGTAACTCAGCACTATTTCATATTTATAGAAATCACATTACCTCCAGTCACACTTGTCAGCAGCTCTGCTCATTTGATTCCCAGTTGCCCAAGAGCTGTAGCTTAAAGCATTGGCAGTATGTGATCTCATTAATCAAGGAACAAATTATACTCTGTATTATTTTTATTTGCATGCACATGACTAGAAATTACCAGTCGCAGTTATTCAGCTCTATAAAGCTCTAGAAGACTATAATAGCTGCATGGTGGTTTACTTTCTATTTGTGTCATTTTAATAGACATGATTCACTGGAAGCTAGCCTAGATCATAGCCTAAAAATGGCCCTTACTCTTAAGAAACTGTATAGGCAAGTTAGCTCGTTACTTAGGGGAAGCCTTTAGGTCTCAGATGGAATTTATTGTAACTTTATAAGGTGCAGTTCTTATCTTATTTTTTTTTTGTCCAAAAATTATGCCTTTTCCCATACTTGACCTTGTATTTTCATCTTTGTTAGCTACCGTAGATCAGCAATGATGAGGAAAAGAGTAGCTTAGTTAATCTGAAAGTCCATTCAGTCCTGGTGCAGGGGCAGTCACAGTCATCTGACTAAATTCAGATAACTCCAAGATTTGGTTTCCTGGCAGAAAAAATAGAACATTTCTGCATTGCATGTGTGAACAAACAAAAGCACATTTTTGGAATTTTGATATGATTAATCTCTTGCCCTCCCTTCTGAAAAGTGCATTAGGGCTGTCATGAGTATTTATTTATTTATTTATTTATTTATTTCCACTTTCTTGTATGGTTTGTATTGATCCAATTTTATTAAAAGTTTTATCCAATTGTAAGCATGGGCTAAAGTTCTTACATCACTGACATAAATATAATTTTTTTTTACACCTGAATAGAGTAAATTTATCACTGTACAGTGGTCAAAGCATGCAGTTTTGGAGCCATACCGTGTAGAGTGAGCAATGGGTGCATATACTCAGAAAGTATTCAGTGTTCTTATGGTTCACTCTACCTTCCTCTACCTTTCCAATATTTTGGAAAGCATTCAATTTAAAATTGCAATGTACTATCTTGAAAATGGCTTTTTAAATTAATAAATATGATGGATGCATTTCTGCTGCTACAAGCAATTATGTGGGCTTTTTTTTTTTCCCTTTTACAGGTTCTTGCTACATACCTTTGTTTATAAGACATTTTATAGTTATAGGAAAATAGGAAAAAAAAAAAAAACACTTAGCAGAACATAACCTGTTATATTTATTTTAGAGACTATTTTTAACAGTCTCCAAGGACCCTGATCAGCATTCAAACTCTCATTGAATTCAATAGGCATTTTCATGATTAAAAGAACAAGTAAGGAATGCTGAATAGAATTAGCTTATTCAAATGCAAGCAAATCTTTTAGGCTATATTTTCATAGGGGAATTAAGAGTCTAGTTGTTACACACAGAAGCCAAAGCTGTCCTGCAGTATTTTGATGCCAAAAAGATGGCATCTACTATTTCGGAGCTGTTTGTTTTTTTTTTGACAGTATAGCTCCAGGCTACATTGCACTGGATAAACCTTTAATTTTACATAACAAATAATGAAATATTACTGCTTCATTGCCTCTATTCAAATGATTAAAAGAGATTAATTTTGCTTAACATCACTCTAAATCAATTTTTGATGCTATAGCTTCTATCGAATCCTACTGTCAATTTTTGAAATATGTTTATGGAATTTTTCTTCTCTCTGTAATGTGGTCCTCATTATAGTACTGTGAACTGAATCATCTTGTGATATGGCACCCATTGAGGGAAAGATGATCAAGACATTGGCAAATAGCATGTTTCTAATATTTCTTGTGCTAATTAAGTGGGAGTCAGAAGAGGATAGAGAGCCAAGAAACTCCCAGCAAACCTCTGTGAACCACAGTATATCTCAAGAGAGAAGGTTGAAGAGCTTTGAATGAGGACAGAGAAGTATGGGAGACTGAAGGAGACTTAGCAAGGTAGGAAGCTTGCCTGAACTCTGTCACAGACATTGAAGAATAGTTTTGGAGTCCCTTAATAAAATGGAAAAAATGTGTCAGATCAAAAGGAGGAGATGACATACATGTATGTAAGAGTCTTTTCAGAGAGATTAAATATGTCTCTCAGAGGTAAGACCTAGCTCAAAAGGAAATGGAGTGGAGCTAGGAATCACATTGCATTGAAAGGGAAAGAGTTTAGGTCCACTTTTTAAAGATCTGTTACACTACAGTCCAAGAATATATTTTGTGCTGTGATTTGAAAGTTCCTTGGGAAGCTACAGCAACATCTGAAAGCATAGAAAACATCTGCAGGACCATCTATGCCATTTAGAGGACATTACAGGGTGAAAGGATGCAGATGGATTCCAGCTCTTTCTGCTCTACAGGCTAAGCAAAAGTGAAACATCTTTAGTCTGGAAGTGATGTGCCTATGTTAGTGTGTCATTACCAACTAACTTTTTCATGTCTCACCATGGTAAATTTAATACATAGATTGTGGACTGGAGCTTTTTGGACACCAGTCAGCTTGGGGAAAAGCATAAGATTTTTGCGTTTTCCTACATACATTACCCACGACATGCTAGAGCACATACTTGTACAGTATGATGTTTCTTTGAAACGTGCAAACAAAGCTGTCTAGATTGCTAGACTATGCAAGAGAAGTACAGTATATTTAAGTGCTTTCAAATGAAGTTTGGCAAGCTTATATATATATATATTATATATATATAGGTATATATATAGGTTTCTAGGTAAGTTCTCTTTGGATAGAGAAAATATTTTCAGCCAAAACTGGGATTTATGATTTTGTATCAACACTCATCTATTCTGGTACGGAATTTTATTTACGGAATTTTATTTATCTTCTACTAAAGTAAGTGGCTCACAAATAAATCAGACTTCAAATTTTCAGCTTGCAACATGAGCATGCTGAGATTTCAAACTTATGTTTGTCAAGAGCTGTCTAACCAGCTTGTTGGATACTCTGGCGAGAGCTGCTTTCTTGACTTGTGTAATTCAATTAGGGAATTGTCTTGTAAGGAAGAGATGGTAAAAGGTGATCAGATGGTTTTTCAGTCAGTAAGGAGACAATGTGTGTTGTTGAAAGAGCAATGTTGTGCAGAAATGGTAGTTAAGGGAACAGTCTAATAACATTGTTCAAAACCATAAAATTTACCAAGTTAATAGAACTTGAAAACAAATTTTTATGAAGTGATGGGTTTTGTTTTCCATTGTCTTTGGAGATGTTAAATATATGAATGGAACTTGGCGTATAAATAAATGTTTAAGCAGAGGGTATATTTTTCACAAGAGAGGAGAGAAATATACTGGAAACCTCTATAATTAACAGTGTTATATCCATGATGCTTGATGAATTGTACAGTATTGTATTGAGAAGAGTTTTTTTCAGATGTATTAATTTGCTTTGGGGGCCTTATTGTGATGGGAAGAGAAAGCTGGAAAAAGCAAAATTCCTCCAGCGTATTATTGGGGTGTTAACTCCATTGTTAGAAATATGAACATTATTTTGACAGTTCTTATTTATGTAACTTCATCTCTTCTCAATAATGGCATAATCAGCTTTTGATCTGCACTGATGCTCCTATTGTGGAGCTCCTCCTAGCCTACTTCTACCAGTAGATGAAGATGAAGAATATTTATTGCTGTTACCAACAAGACTATTCTTTCCAGGATTTATTTTGAAATCTGGCTGGAGACTGCTCTTGCTGTATGTATTCTTCTTATCTCTTTCTGTTTCTTTGTTCTTTCTTGGTACTTCCTCAAATATTTATTCTCCAACCAGTTGTAACCTGCCATCTTTTCCTTACTTGAGAACTACTTTTAAGAACAGTTGCTGTTGCACGTTCTCCTCCTTTACTGTCATGTGGAATAGCATGAATAGTTTAAAGACAACTTACACTGAACATTTGTCATCAGGTCCTTCTCATAATTGCTCAGCCGTGTGACTGAAGCAGCACAAATAAAAGTGGGAACGGAAAAGGATTGATATGGCAAAAAAGGAAATGTTTTCTAGCATGAAATGAAAGCTGGAAGCCATCACCCTTGTTAAACTGAGTCCTTGACAATGTGATGTTATGTATGTGTGTATCTACCTGTTTCATGTGAAGGATGTGTATCTCATGTGTACTACATATTAACCAAGAAACAATTACTGGCTAAGAGTAACTGTTTTCACATAGCTGAAGTTCCACAGGGAACTTTTCTTTGTGGAAAAATACAGTTAGGTTTGACAGGTCTTGTTAGTTGGTTTCATGGGAACCGTTGAGAACTTTAATTCAAAGCAATATTATGTTGAGCTGCATTACAGCACTAGCTGTATTCCCAGATCAACAGACGCTTCTCTCACAGGCTTACTTGAAAGATTTTAGCAAGGTGTTTATCTGTGATAAGTCTTTATTGCTCCTGATATGGGAGGTCCTTTGTGACCAGCCAGAGAATCTGTATCTAAGTCATTTGTTCTATTCAAGAGTCTTTCACAAGTGCTCTGTTGAACTCAGCAGATTTATATTGCTTAGGCTTGATAAGTGGTTCATTGATCAATTTTCATTCTATGAAGACAGAATGTAGTAGAACAATATAATCTATGCTACTTTTACTTCTGCTGACCAAAGAGTAATGCAACATAATGTACTTTTTTTTTTTTTTTTTTTTTTTTTTTTTTTTTTTTTTGTGACGTTTCCCCAGGCTAATACCCTAAAGGGGTGAATTTTATGGACCATTTGTCATGCTCTGTGTATCTGTTCATACTAGAACTGATCTCCTTTTTATCAAAGTCCATCTTTTACATCATTATGTAGAGTTTTATTTTATGATTCTTATAAAGCATGGAACTGAAATAATATTCATTAACACAAAAGTCACTTCAGTCTCATTGCCATTAGACTGACTTTGTTCAGTGCCTCTAAGATGAAACACCTGTATAAATGCCTAACCTCTGCAAAAGTACCCTTTATATCAATAAGAGTAAATGAAAAAGGATTAATGTACTGGAATCACTTGTGCATGCTTCTGTTTATGAGGTTGGCAAGTGTCTATGACCACTCAAGTGGTTAACAAACATCTGTGGCAATTCATGTCTTTAATATACGTTTTGTTGGTTTTAACTAGTCTCATTTCACTGACTTTTCAACACACATACACACACACAAAGTTTCACCTGTGCCATGAGGTAGCAGAAATTTCTTATATTATGGTTGGCCGGACTTTTAAATCCAGGTAGCTGCACCTGATTTGAAAGGGTACGTAAGGTGCAGGCAGATGATTAAAATCACTAGCATTCCTATGGCTTGCTGATTTGCTGTCTATTGGCACAGCTTTAGCGATGTGCATGTTCTAACCCAAAGTGTACACTAAAATTTAGCATCTTAAATAACATTCATGAATTTGGACAAGGGTGAAAGGGGATTTTTTGTGTATACCATCTTCAGCACCTGTCTTTCCATAATCGGTATTTAATCTAGGTTGAAGGTATGGCATATGTTGATATGTTGAAGGCAAGGCTGTCACCTTCTTACAGTGCTGAGATAGATAAAGCTCAGAAATACCTTGCAGCTTTAGCAAAAGACATCACAAGAATTTGTTTGCATGTTCTAATATTTCTTCTAAGTTTTACTTTGAAGAATAAAACCATGCCCTGAAAAAAATATCTGAGAACTTTCTTGACTGGGAAGACCGGGGTGTAATCTTGTTATACGAATGATTGGTAGCTCACTAGGGGTAGGATTGTTAGCTGGAGAATCTGCTCTGAAGAAAACTACAACAGCAGCTTGCTTGCTGTCAAGCCAGGTTTCTGGCAGTTACCAATCTTGAATTAATGTTTTATTTATTTATTTATTTATTAGCTGATAGGTGTACTGGTTAGCATTAATGTGTTCTTTAATTAACCATTTTCTTTTTGAAATATCGGAAGTACATTTGCTAGATAGACATCTTGTTGCTAGTCTCCTAGCAACAGAAACTTTTCATAAGCTGAAATTTACTGTCTCAAGAGGTCTGTGCCCAAATTACTTTGAATAGCCTTAATTTTCCATACAGTTTCTAAAATTTAATCAATCTCATCTTTTGTTAGTTTGATTTTCTGACAAAGGCATCTGATTAAGTTACTTCCTGAGCCTTGGTTTCAGTGTCATACCAAGTGTGAGTATTTCAGATCATAAAACACACACACACACAAAAACACATTTCAACCCATTCTGCCTACATCCTAAATGGGATACATTGCTAAGGTAGATTGTTTCTCAAGCATCCTCAAAATTGGTGATCTCAAAAAGAACTTCTGCAGTTATTCTTTTAACTGACACAGAGCCCCTCTGCAATTATTGATTGTCAAAGCATTGTTAAATAAATTGGTACCAGATGGTCTCACAGTATAACATTTGGAAGTGGCAATGGAGGAAAAGTTGAAATGTCTGTTTGCAAACTTCTGAATATTTTCTGTGGTCATAAGGGTGCTCCGCTTTCCTAACTGTGGAGAATGGCGATGGTTACTCACCAGCTAATAAACAGGGAGAATTCTGGATACATCCCACCAGATGATCCACTGAATACTCTGCAGCTTAATACCAGCTTTAATGTTCTGAGAAGGGCTCCTGTATACCTGTCTGGATTTAGAGGCAGACCTGAAACTGTAGACATCATCATTAATGTGTATGCAGCAAGTGCACATATAATACATGCAAGAGTTGTGCTATACCTTAAGGTCCTAGACATATATACTGTGGTCATTTCCAGGACTTACTGTCATGCAGCAGCCATACTGCAGCATCAGTTTATCAGAGCTGCCTTAAGTTGGAAATTTTGGACAAAAGTATATCTTCAAAACATTCCAGAATCAGATTCCAGGAACTGAAGAGCTTCTGTATACGAAAATTTATCTGTAAACTAACCCTGAGATAGAACATCCTCATTTTGATTTAATTTACCTCATTTAATTGTTATCAATACATCCATTGAATGGCTGACCTGGTAATTATATTTCTTGTTTCTGTCTAGCAACTAATGCTCTTTATGCAGCTGTAAACTCTTCAACTGTTTCTACAAGATTTCTGTTGTGCTTACCTCTCTGTGTTATGGGTGTGCAATGAGTATACAAACTCAAAATGCAGATCCATTAGCACTTATCTATTACTTTATATTCATATATAAACAATAATTTAATGTTTTATTGGACATGGAGGGTGTTGTAAATCCACAAGTGTTCTGGGGGTTTTCCTATTTTCATTACCATGGTGTAGGCAGGAGTGATTTCTGTCCCCTTCTCTTGTTAAATTTCTAGATCCCCAATAAAAAAACAAATGATTCAATTCCTAGTTCTTGACAATTTTTAGCAGGAAGCAGTAGCTGCCAGTAAATAATATATTTCCTTCTCATGGGTTTGTACAGACTTCTACAGGTGTTTTCAAAAAAGTGTTTGGTTGTGATGCATGGATTAATATGACAGTACAGCTTTTTTTCTAGATGTTCTATATGTGATGTTGTCCTTATTTTTTGCAAATGCCATACAATCTACTGCTTCTTTTGCATTCTAACAATGCTTTAGGACTGCCTAGTCCTGTTCATAATCCATGCAGATCAGTTTGTTGTATTTTAAAATATACTGTAACCACAGTAACAGTATGTTTCTTAGTTATATATGTTGCATTAAAAAAACCTTTTTTTTGTATGTGGAAATTAATAGTGTTCTGTATGTAATAAAGTTGTGGTAATAATTTGCGGCTTTTTGAAAAAAAAAATATTTTGAAGTAAATTGTGATTGAGGTATCTGTGTGGATGGGACTTGGAAACTAACTGTTTATGGGTGACCAAACAGTTAGACAGTTACTAGCTTAGGTAAACTCATAAACCCAGCAGTGGGTCACTAAGAAAGCATGAAAGGGAATAAATAAATCTGTAGTAAGCCAGATGGATTTCCAATTCTGATGTTTTTGAATGATGATTTTGATGTTTTCTTGTGGAACAATTTCATTTTAACAAATTGGAATTTCAATGTGAGGCCTTATCTGGTGTATTTCTATTTTGGTATCCCTTTGACTTGGCTACTCATTGCATTGAAAGTTCACCTTTTCTGCTAGACTTCAAAAATAAAAAATAAAGTGGAAAACTGGAACAGGCTTTTAGGAAACACAAAGCTTTATTTTATAGTTTTGGCTTTACATTGTTTGAATGTAACTTTTGTGTCTGCCTTTGTGTAAGGGCTGGTACTCTTTGCTAGTGTCTGGAATAGGGTTAGAATCCCATAAAGAATCCCATAAGTGCATTTATTGATATTTGGGAAAGCCTGCAGTTCATGTGTGCTTCTTCAAACCTGCATTTCATAGCCTTCTTGGAAGAAAAGGAGTAGAAATGGGTTGTTGCAGACCATATTTCTCCATGGGAGAAAGTGTCAAGAAGGAAAGGTGAAGTTCACACTCCTGTGGAGATCAGAAGCTGCAAGTTCTTGGCACATTCTTCTGTAGTTCATAAATTCTGTGGTGCTTAAATCAGAAAGCTTGGCTTAATAAATAAGTCTTTAGTAAGGGGATAGCTACTTATGGATGAGTGAATGAAATGTTACAACAGATTAACCTGTGAACCAGTTCCTTCAGGCTTGCTCTTTACTCACAACTTTTCATTTCTCATGATTGCCTGCAATGCTCAACTCAAAAAAGTTTCTTTCTGTCTGACCTAATGACTAATTAACTACAATTTCCTTCTGAGTTAATAATATTAGCTTCCATCTCTATACTTCTCTAGGTCCCATCAGGGCAAACTGGATCCCTAATAACTTTCAAATGTGGATGGGATGCTGACAGATATGGCTAGAGAACTCCATGCTTTTGAGGCCAAATTATTTACTTGTCCTGACTGTTGGTGCCTTTATGTTGTTAAATCATGTGGCCATGACGTGCTGTCATCCTCAGACCTCCACATTATGCATGCCTCTTCAAAAACTTGTTGATGTAAGCAGGACACTCAGTACTCATATGGTTGGCCTGTGAAAATACTAGACTCTTCACTGGGAAAGGACAACATTTGCTGCCACAGCTGGATCCAGCATCTTCCCTGTTTTGAGAGTGATGAAGAGAAAGCCCCAACACTGATTGTACCAGTAGGCTATAGCACCAGAGTCTTGTGGATATTTAATTTTCAGAGGCCCCATAATACAGCCTCTAGAACTCTTTCTCTGACTTTATTGGCCGAAACCACATCTGCTTAACAAAGATTAACATTTTCCAGTCACCATGCCTTACTTTTACTTGCATTACATATCTACAAAAGCCCTTGGCCTGTATTATAAAAACAAAACAAAACAAAAACAAACAAACAAACAAAACCTCTCCATAACACTCCTTCTAGCAAATGAAGGCAAATTTTAAACTTGTCCTTTCTGAGCAGGCATAAGTTTAGCCCAAAGCTCGTTGTCATGAGTAGCCCTTGGCAGAAGAAAGCCAAAGTGTACTTATGATGACTTGAAATCTTTCTATTTTTTGGCACAGACATTGCTTACTGAATCAGGTCTCAGGAATGATCTGACAGACTGATGGGAACTATGTGCAATGAGGTTGTCTGCAGACCTTATCCTATCATCCTCCAGGACAATGCATTTTGGTGTTTTGTTATTAAGAAAAGAGATTTTTTTTTAAGGATATTATTACTTTATTCTGTGTGTGCTCTACAACAGCGTGAAAACATAATTAAATCTCTGTTTAATAAACAAATAAACACATCCTTAGCATAAACAGGTTAGGTACAACGAGTAGGTTTCCTCTTGTCGTGGTTTAACCCGGCCGGCAGCTAAACACCACGCAGCTGTTCGCTCACCCTCCCCCCTCCCTCTCTGGGATGGGGGAGAGAAATGGAAAGTGAAGCCCATGAGTTGAGATAAAGACAGTTTAATAAGACAAAATAATAACAATAATAACAATAACAATAATAATAATACAATGATGATAATAGTACTACTACTAATATTGTGTACAAACAAGTGATGCACAATGCAATTGCTCACCACCCGCTTACCGATGCCCAGCCTAACCCCGAGCAGTCCGGTCCCCTCCCCCCGGCTAGCCACCCCTATCTATTGTTTAGCATGACGTCAGATGGTATGGAATACCCCTTTGGCTAGTTTGGGTCACCTGTCCTGGGTCTGTCCCCTCCCAGCTCTTACTGCACCCCCAGCCTGCCTGTTGGCAGGACAGAGCAAGAAGCTGAGATGTCCTTGGCTTGGTATAAGCACTGCTCTGCAACAATTAAAACATCTGGGTGTTATCAGCACTCTTCTCATCCTAAGCCAAAACATAGCATTCTACCAGCTACTAGGAAGAAAATTAACTCTGTTCTAACTGAAACCAGGACACCTCTTAGTTTGCTTTCAGGCAAAAGAGACTGCCATTCATTTTCAAAGTTGAAGCTTTTTCTAAGTCCTCAGACAGCACTTGTGTGACTGTTTTGTGTGAGTATAACTTGATTAAAAAGATCAAAAGATGAAATATAGTGTAAACAACACTTCAATAGTGATAGATCTGCCTTTGATCTGCTGTCAATGACTTCAATCATCTTTCTTCCTTGTAGATTAGATCTGGGAATTACGGTCTACTCCAGTTTAAAAAAAATAATAATAAAAATTTGAAAAAAAAGGTCCCAGCTTCCTCCTAGCACAAACAGCTCTTTAGTATTATGTTAAATATATCCATAGCTGAACTCAGTTGCAGTGGCACAAGGGATCAAACAAATATCTGTGATACTGTCTTTTGAATGTCAAATAGCACCAAAATATAGAATATTAAGAACAGATGACAGAACAGGAGACTGGGAGTGAAGATTCTCTGCATCATAGATACTTGTATCTAGATATTTCTGAAGTCTTTCATTCCAATTTGTCATCATTAATATGCATATTACATTGTATTTTGAGTACCAATTCTTCAGTTTAAAGTCATCTTAAACATACCAGTGCCATAGACTATAAAGTAAGGTGAAAAAAATTTGAAGGTCCCAGAAAAGATTTTAGTTACCTTTCTTTAAGTTCTGTCTCTGTTTTTTCTTTTGCAGGACACATGAATCTTCTGCTATGCACAGGTTTCAACATATGGCTTTCCTCAGTAATTCTGCAGATGCTCCTAAGGTTTAGAATTTATTATATCTTCATCTCTGGAGTTGATAGCTTTCTTCTTCATTTTTTTAATTTTTGTTTTTAATTGATTACAGAGAATCCAGCAATCCTAATTTGATCATTTTTCACATGGAAAAATGCTCTTGTTTTATAAAACTTGTAAGTCTATACCTATAGAAATATGAGAAAAGACACAAACAGAGCTTTGATAAATTCAGGACAAAATTTACCTACATAGTAAGACTTGTACTTAAATACTTACATATAAAAATACCTAAATAAGGTATTGGTTTGTGAGCCAAATGTGGTTCTTTGTTGTCCTTTTTGAAGGTACACTGTATATCTGCAATTATCCCAGGACTAGGAATTCACAAAGGGTTCTCATCTATCTGAGGAATATTAACATAGTTATCATCTATATGAGGAGAACTGTCATTATATATGCCCTCACAGAGATTAGTAATTAATTTACTGAAAGAGATTAAAATTGCATAGTACAATTTCTGGATGAAAACCCCTGTCAGTTACTGGAATGTATAGGTATGTTCTTTCTTTGTGCCTGGCTTCTGTTTCTGTTCTATAACTTATTTCCTTCTTAAGCTATAGAAAGAACACACACACACACACACCTCCTTTGTAGTGAAAATACATTTTAGCTGTTTAGGTGATGTTTTGGCTACTAGTTTCTTCCTGTTGTGCTTTATATACCTGATCTGTTATTTACATCAGAAAATAGTTTTCAGGCAGTACTGTCAATCTGAAGTTGCCTTTAGAAGTCATGGGATTCAGTCAAATATCCATGATTAACAACTGGCTTTCTTTATAAATACTCACCGTAATTACTATTTACAATTGAAATAGATTGCAGATATCAGTGAATGTTGAGATCATTATTTTAATTATTGTTGATTGTTGTTTTTAATGATGGTAGACCACACAATAGTGATTTATGGCTGGGCAGATTAATACTACAACTAGAATTGTCATTTCAGACAATTTAAAAAAAGGCTTAACAATTGCAGAAGCTATTTGTGATGTTGCTTTTTATATTAAAGTTGGTTATAATCATTTTTATGTGAAGCATTTAGAAGTACTACTTTAAACTGCAGTTTAAAAAAATTAGCTCTAGGTTGAAGAAAAAATCAGAATTCCCTCATCTATTATTAAAAAAAAATAAATAATGCTCTTATCCAGCAAAGCTATAAATTGATCAGTAACTACTACTTTTGTTAATAATCCCACTGATTTCAACAGGTTGTCTCTTAGAAATAAGCATATATACTGTAATAAGCCTGTACATACAACCTGCATCCCTATGTGGCGTATGGAGTAAAGTATAACTTGAACCATTCCCACTGAAAACTCTATTAAAATTAATCATTATATATTATTTGGAGTTCTTGAAAGTTGCAATGGTATTGTGCCTGTACACAAAGCATTTCCAAAAATAGCATCACTATTTTTTCTCTGAATGATGAAGGAGCTCACATGCAAAAATCTTAATTTTGATTGAGTGTAACTTGTTTGTTTAGTCTGTTAGAAGATTTTTACTTTGGATTTTGGGGGGGGGGGGAGGAGTAGTTAATCAGTTCAGTAAGTCAGAAAGTGGTTTATACTCTTAGTAGTGTGCTTGAAGAGCATATTTTTATTCCTGAGAAAAAGTAAATTTTGACCCAAACAGCAAACAGTGTGACTGTTTTTGATGGAATCAGGTTTGGCACCATGATGGAAGTGGTATAATGTCTTATTAAATACACCTGCCTCATCACAGAGCTGTTGACTGCATTTTGTAGTGCAAACTAAAACTAGAAAGCAGTTGGCATACTTCATTCATTTATATGGCATTATCAGATGCTGTTGATGAAATGTAACAGCCTAAATATCCTTCTTTTCACAATACTATAATTGATTATCCATTTGTCAAAAAGTGGGTAAGGCTGATGTGAATAAATAAAATTCCACTACCTTCTGAATAACATATTTTAAAATTGACCCCCCTGCCTGTTTGTGGCTCCAATAAGCCACAAACCCAGACCTGGAACAGCTTTATTTATTTATTTTTTTGGGGGGGGATGTGAGTCACTGATTGTGCCACTTTTTGAGTTGATCTGCTTATGTGGCTCTTCATATTAAGATCACTCCATTCAGCTTGTAGAGATTATCCCATTATTATCGTCAACTGAAAGGTAAGAAGCTAGAAAGCTTAAAAATACCAAGGAATACACACAATTAAAATTGTGGAAGCTTAGGAAAATCCTCCCAAGAAACATGAACATTTTTCTTTTTTTTCTGCTTTTTTCTTCTCTTTAAGAATCCTTTTAAATCTGTAGTTTCTTGGCCTAAGACAGTTTTGTTCCAGCTTAATATGAAGAATGCCATGCCATTAAATCTTCAGTTTTTGTGAAACTTGACATGAAATGTGGACATTATCCTGTATCTTTTTTTTCTGAATGCATGTTAAGTCAATTGCTTTGACACTTCTTTTAACATAAAAATATCACAGTAATTCATAATGAAAGCCATATTTGTAGAACTGTGATATTGCTATGTTCATACAGTTCTTGCACCTCTGAATTTAAACCTTTTTTTTTTTTTTTTTTTTTAAAGCATTACTTTAAAACTTCACATTGACTTTATGAAATTGATCTACATTTATGGAAGAAAAAAGTGTTTATAATTCAGCATTGTTTTTGTTATTCTTACAGTCAAACATTATTTTATTTTGTAAAATACTGTTTTGCTATGGTTCATTTGTCTTAGCACTCCTACTACTTTTGTCTGTAGAAAACATTCATTGTGACAGCATCACAAAAAAAAAAAATCCAATTTATATACTAGAAAATTGTCTGTGTTTTCATTAAAAAAATGCCCTATACATTTATATTTTTATGTCATATTTGAAATACGTTTAATATTTCTTTTGTTGTTGTTGTTGTTGTTAATGGTAGGTATATACTGTACTAATGAAATAAAAGTGTTCCTTTTACTCTTTTAATAACATCAAAATTTTAAATAGCTTTTCAAATTTGAAGGCATATGATTTGCTTTAATTTGGTGCCCTGAATTTTGCATTCTACTGGTTAAGCAGCAGACCTACAATTATCTGATAGAGGCTGCCTTCTTGACATTTTCCGGCTTATTTTTTATCCTCAAGTAGAGCTCTGTATTTTGCATAAGCTTTAGGTAATCATGTAAACCAGTTGCATCATCGAAATATTTTTATTTCAAATTCAAATACATTGAGGACTGCACATATGATCTTAAAATAATTTTTGTAAATCTTCTCATCTGTCTTTTTATGTGATTTAAATTGTTCTTGGATCTATTTTCTTCATCTACTCTATTGAAGTGTAAACTATTTAAATTCAAATATTTAAAAGTACTGTGAGCCACTTTGTATATATCTGCCCAAGCTTAAGTATTGACATAGTGTACGGTATTTAATCCATACTTTTTTTTTTTTTTCTTCCCTTTGTGGTATGCACTGCAGTTTCACTCCCATGTTATTTTCAGCATTAGGTGGAAATTTTGTGAACAATTCTACAACAGCAGAGCAACGGGACTCTTCCATACAATCAGTTGATTATTTGTATGTGTTGGAAGGTTTGGTGTTCTCAGTGGTGAGAGTTTCTGGAACAGTTTTCTCTGCAAATGCCAAGTGCACTCATAAATGACTTATAGTCTTTCTTAAGGGTTAATGTTAACCACTAGTGAATAACTGTTTTCAGATCCTGGTGAATAGCAAAGCTGCTGTTGGATTTCTTATAGGACCAAAATGCAGATCTACTAAACTGTCAGGTACAATAATTGCTAGCTGTAGATCATACTTTATTCAGCTTAGGCCAATGCATTTGATGTATAATATAGTACCATAGGTTGTGCATGCACAGAACATTTTACAGATGAGTATTTGTCTCTCTTCTTTAGCTGTCAGCATAGATACATCATTATTTATCATTATCACTTCTAGAAATAACACTGGAACATCTCAAGCAGTGGTATACTTACTGTGCACATATAAATATATGTTTTTTACTTCCCTGTGGAATGTTCCAAAGACATAGCCACCTTGTTTGAAGATTAAAATAGCTTCCTTGCTTCCTACATCACAGATAAGCCAAATTTTTGTTGATGCTTGACTTTTTCAACCCATGTACTCTCCTTGCTGTGAGGGAGGAGTACAAAGGTGTCCTTTTACTGTACTGCAAGCTGAAAGTACCCTTTGCATATACATATGCTTTAGAAAAAAACTATGTACTAAATTAACAACAGGGAGAATATCTACCCAAGGAATTTAAATTTTCACATTATGTGAATTTCATATCTCATAAGCTGAGGAGAAGGAAAGACATTGTCTAAATTGCATGCTTCCTAATTTTCTGAAAGAGTATCAGGCATTGAAAAACAGGTTTTGTAAGATGTTCTGATGCCCAAAGATACAAATAGCTGCCAGCAGGTTTTGAAGGACACCTAGCTGCTTCAACAGTTACAAAATAAAAAGATACTTTTCAGTTTAGGTAGGTATCTATCTTTGCTGCTTTTGTTAATTATGCAAAGCATTTATCTGCATTTTTGAGCACCTATTGAAATTTAAAAGCAGGTTAAGTGTTTTACTTTCAATCTCCCAGTATGAAACACCTGTCTGACTTGCTAATGTGTCTGAAAATCTGGTCCTCACTATAGTTACTGAACTGTTGGGAAAATTGTATTCTGTTTGCTGCAGACTACAAGTGTACTCCAACATACTCCAAATGTCATGTTTTCTGCACTCGAACTGTCTTTGTGCATGTAGAGGTTTTAATGAATTTCCAGATATTGAAATGATCAGTGTTAATTATTGATACTGCAGGAGGAAGCTTTGTAGAGAAGAAAAAGCTGTCGCTAGAGGTGTGAACTTTTTAGTCTTTATCTCCTGATAGTCCCCAGTTACTACCAGCTACAGAGGGCTGTTTGATTTGAGATAACATGCATGTAATGGATACTAAATTTCAGTGGATACCAAATTATTATTAAATCAAGGTAACTTCATATGAAATAAGGAGCAGTAGTTACACAGCAAAGCCTTTGGAACAGTAATAATAGTATTATCTAACAGATAGCAAGAATAATTTTCATTGCTAACAAATTTATATGTAAAAATTAATCATACAACAGGCACATTTGTTAGTTGTAGCTATTCAAATATTGATAAGCAAGGGCTTTAATCTTAACTTCTATTTTTTTCAAGTGGAAGCATTCCTTTTCATGACTGAATAAAACTTGAAGCTGAGAACCTGCAAATATTTTAGAAACCAGAAACTCTATAATTTATAGTAAAATGTAAGGTCTTTTTTTTCCTTTTCTCTCTCTCTCTCTCTTTTTTTTTTTTTTTTTTTTTTCTTCCCTATAACAGCCATTCTTATCCATAGATGATTTTTTAAGGACTACAAGATCACTTGAGCAAGAGGGAATAAGAGCGAGGTGCACTGTATTGGTCTAAAAATGTATTTACTTAGGTCTTTTCTTGGTCTTTTCTTTGTCTGTGTATTTGTTCAAAGAATAAAGATTGGAACAAGTAAATTAGCTTTGTAAATGTAGTTGGAAATGGAAGAAAGAAAATAAAGAATAAACATTTTACTTTCAAGATAGCATAGGAATTAGATATGTTTTATATGCTTATATGTATGTATAGTAACTTTAAGAGTAAATTAATATAAATGCAATTTCTTGGGGATTTTATAAAACCTTTCACTGACCTTCTGAAAACCCAGAAGGATGAAAGAAGATCATCCCAGAAGGATGATCTTTTCCCTACCATAACCAAATAAAGTTGGATTTTTACACCTCCATTGAATAATGCAAAGTCATTGTTTAGGCACTGGAAGAATTGAGTCAGTTATTTCAGTTGCACATCTTAAAATTCAATTTTCTGGTGCTGTAGTGCTCAGATTGACAAACTGATATAAATCCTGTTCTCTATCTGTTGATATTCTTAGGGAACTGTATGCCACATCCTTCCAAATAAAGTGGGGAAGGGGAGGAACAACTTTATATAACTAAATTAAGTGAAAAGCAGCAAAACATATCTTAGCATAATAAAATGAAGATTGCAGTATTCAGCTTTCTTTGACTATTGAAAATTCATCAAAGTTCCTTAAAGACAGAGTAGTACTTCAAAATATAAGGGAAAACAGTTAATCTAATGAAGTCTTGAAACAGAATCAGTAAAAATGATCAAAGAAAATGCTGAAACAGGGTTTTAACAGTAACATTTATTTGTTAGGTTCTCGTCCCATACAATTACTTCAAATCCAATGAAGATGGGAAAGAAAATAAACAAAAGTTTTTTTAAAAAGGAGGTGAAAAAATCCATGTTTTCATTGAAATAGTTTAAAAGCCAAAATCTGTAAAGAGAAAGATGGGATTGTAAACCAGGTGTCATATCAAGTTGTCATTAGTAACTGATGTATTTACAAGATGGAGGCGGTTAATCAGCTATTACGTTGATATTTCTGCCCTTAGCTTGCTATTGAGTAAAAATTATTGACTGAAATAATTTTATTAGAAATAATTTTTATGATAAATCTGATTCTGAATCAGCTAACCTTTTTGTAGAAGATAATATCCTTGGAAGAGGGGCATATTTTCCAGATTGTTTAACAGATGTAGAGGCCAGGGATTAAAGCTCAACTGAATGATGTCCTTTTTTCCACTTTTTTAAACACTGTTCAACTTTTTGCATTGATATCATGGACTCTATTTTAAATTTTTCAATTGTTTAGAAGAGGGGCTAAACCTAAGATTAAATATTTTAAGTGGTTGAAGTAATGATCATGTTGGTCTACTTTGAGAGTACTTTTTGTGTTTTACTTCATTTGATCTTTGCTTGAATAAATGCAGCAGAGTAGATTTGTAAATAACAAACTAGTGCTGGTACAGACAACATCCAGCTGATCTCAGAATGCCATGTAATACTGCAAAGCAGGTGTACTACAAATTGCAAGGAAAAGAATTAAGAATAGGATGGGAAGGTTTCTTTTCTGTGCAAGTTCTTGCTTATGAGCTGAATACCTTACTTTGATGTTACTTTGCCACAGACACCCTGTATTTCACTAAATCTAATGTTTAGAGATGGAAAGTGTACTCTTTTTAAGCTGTAAGAATTTCAGGACAGATGGATGAAAAGCAAACATCACTGACTTGCATTCTTTGAATACCATCTGGTTAGCAAATACTAGCAGGACAGAACGAACATATGGTACTTAGTTGGACCTGTGTCTTGCCAGGAAACACATTAGACTGGCATGGTCCAGGGATAGATCCAGTGTCTCAGGAGCAGTGACGATCTTCATAGCTGTGAGAAATTATCACTAATAGTGGAGGCAGGTAGAGGAAGGATTTCAAGAAATCCTGCTGAAATTCCACACAACTGCTGATCTTTGAAGCTGATATATACAGGACATACAGAATATGCATTCTGAATTCATTATGCCAACACTGAGTGCAACAGGACTCTTATTTAGCTACCTCAAGGTCAATTATTTTTTTCTGACCTGGATTTGATGTAGGAAGAAGGCTTTGCCTGGATTTGTAGGAGAAAAAACACGGGCTAGACTGTAAGGCAAGCTTTGTTCTAGCCTACCACTGCCCTTCACATCAGGGAGTCTGATTCCCTGACAAACTGGAACTGAAGACAAACAGACAATATCTCTCTGCAGGGAGGTGAGGGATGAGGCTAATGCTTGTAGTTTATTTCCTGCTTTTCTCCATCCACTTAAACCTTTTTCCAATGGTCAAATCCATGCAGATTCATTGTAGCCCTTGTGCATTTGGGTGCCAGTGGATATCCAGCCTTGTGCCACGGCACAGGAGTGACTCACTGACCTATGCTAATGACACAAAGGTGTTAAAATTGTATTCTTTCTTTCAGTGCTAAATTCATGCCGTGAGGCAAACAAGTCTTAGCAAGGGTACATAGACTGGGTTGGTGAGAGACTAATATCAGCCTTCACTACATACATTAGATTACAGTGGAAAGATATGTGGGGTCAGTTCAAGCAGGCTATTTCATAAGACTGTGATTTGATTAAGGCCAGGCTATATGGCATGACTAGATGGGGCAAGAGATGGTCTGGACAGTTTTGCCATTAATTTAAGCAGGAGCAAAATCTTCCATTGGCTGGTAATCTTTATCAATTACAGTTTGTGATTTTATTATTAAAGTGAGTTGTTCGTTGAAATTCAGAGGCAGATTTTCTATTGATTATTATATAGCTAGTACTTTGTCTTGGCCTGTTATTTAAATATAAGCTTGTTTATTTTCTGTCAAACTGCCTTGCACTCAAATATATGAAAAGCATTAGGAAAAATGTATTTAATTTTTAAAAATATAAATTCATTCCCTATGTGAAAATAAACTTGCGTCAAGATTCAGCAAAATTAAGCTTTTTTTTTTTCTTTTTCCTCTGTCAGGATTTCAGGGTTTCACTTTACTACCTGTTTAACAGCAAGATAAAGTATCCATTTCTGCTGCAAGTACAATCATAATGAAATAGCACAATATAAATAGATGACTTTCATCATAATGCTCTGTTTTTAGAAATGCTCATAATTTAAACAATTATGTTCCTTGACTTCTCGCCAATTAAGTTTAGTCATCTAGGGACTGTGAATTTTAATGAGAAAGCTGAATGGTCTTTAGCAGATATGATCTGTTGGCAGGGACACAATCAAACAAGGATAGGTTTAATCTTATCTTCTCCCCTTATTTCTTTAAGTATCATAAAAAAGATAAGAGAAGAAAAATAAGTGGCAGAAGAAACAAAACCACTGTACAGATAATGTTTTCTGGCTTTATGTAGAACGAATACATTTAAAAATAAAAAATAATAATAATAAAAAAAAATCTTTGCTAACTAACCCTTGAAATCAGCATGATAGGCTTTAAAGATGAGATGTTAAATGTACCCACGAGGAAACTAAATTTAGAAGCAAACAGTAGCCAATAGCTGTTATACTCTGATTATTTGTTCTGTTCTAATGAACCTTTTCAAAGAAATTCTGGATTGAGAACCATAAATTTAAAAACAAAAAAAGGAATGACATAAAATACTTTAGATGGTAAACTGTGGTCCACCTTTCAATGGACAAAACAGAACCCCTCCCTGGGGATTAGAATTAGATTAGCTAAATGCCTAACAGCTGTCTCACAGGCATGAGACTAGATAAAGCAACCAAGCTGTAAATCTGTGCAAACTGCATGAAAGGCTACATAATGCAAATTGATTAGTTTAGGACTTGCATTAATGTGGATGTGAATAAAAATAACCCACCAACAAATCCTCTCCTAATTTTAAGAGCTACTGAGGAGAAAATCTTAACAGATGGATCATTATGAGGTACGAGTCTACAATGAATTTACATTGTGATCAAAGAAAAAACCTGAATTACTAATCCCCATGAAGTAAGAGTTCTAATCTCTGTGCAGAAAGCCAAATATTTGAGGTTTTAACTTGGATTAATGAGCAGCCTTCATAGAATACCAATGTTCTTTTTTTTTTTTTTTTTAATGAGAAATACTAGTATGTACTCATTCAAAGAGGGAGCATGTGATGTAGTACATATCTCATTAGATAAACTACAGTAGCTATTAGGACTGATTAGTTTTTTTTTTTTTTTCTTCAATTTCAAGATTATAATTTAGTATTAAGAATGATAGGAGTATTAGTGTAATTGAGTTCCTTAAACCTACAGTACCTAACACTAAACCTGTTTCAGAATATTTTTTGTGTATTCAAAAATGTATGTCTTAGAAAAGAAAACCACATAAAAGTAAACATCTTTTAATAAGTGATCATATAATTTATTTATAATACATTTGTGATCTGTAAAATTTTATGTTATAACCAGTGAAGAGATAATAATCATGAGATGATAAAAGCACAGTAAGATTACTGACCTATATTCTTTCTTTAAATGCTATCTCTATATATTATCTTACTCTTTAAGTATATTAAAATTAATGAAGATTTGTTCTGTGTCATATACTGAAAGAAAATCAGGCTCATGGCTGCAGTGAGACTAAAAACAACTTCTTTGTAGGAAGCACTGAGTTCTCATACCTTTGGGTGCTGAGTAGTATGCCACCGCAAAGTTTTTTAATGCAGATAGAAATTTGTTCTGGCTATTTTTAGATGCAGCTAGAAGTCATGTAGAAATAGGTTGCGCAGCAGTAAAGCCCAAGATAACATGTGAGATGTACTGAACCAGGTTATAATACAGCCACGTAGGTTCTAGCTAGGTAGAGCACAGGCAAAATAAACTCATATATGTGATATCTCTACACTAAGTGCTGCCAGGCACACAGAACAAGTAGATGCCTACATCACCTATGTGCACTGAGAATTCACCACCTGAGTTTCTCTGTTGTTACCCCTGTGATGCCTGATATGTTTCATGTGTTTTCAGAAATGCATGTTCTGGCTGGGCTTCTGAAAAACATGTTTTTTTAAATGACTTGCTAACATGGAAGTTAGATCGTTCAATAAAGTCAATAAATGTTATCTTAAAATTCTTATTCTGTTTATAGGAACTTGAATCTAGAAGAGTATCATAATCCTTAAATACAGGGTACTGTTGCAGTAGAGCACCTGTAATCCCAATTCCAAAGGCAATCCATGATGAATATGACACTTAAATGCTCATTTGACTTGAATCAGATTTCCCTCAGTGGGAATGCTGTCTCTCTAATCTAGCAGGCACTGAAATAATTCAATATATCAGTTGTGAAGGAAGGAAGAAGTACAAAATTGTTTTTGAACTTTCAAAATTTTACTCATACAACCAATAATAAATATAGTTTCAAATACTTTTTATTTCTGCCAGGGCTTCTGTGACATAGAAGTTGTTAATTTTGATTTGTAACTGATGAATACAAAGTTACAAACTCAGTAATCCTTATTGAGAATGACAGTTAGCATTACACCAAATCATCTCCTAACTTGTTGGGATGTATGTTTTCGGTTACTTGGTTGTGTTTCCTCCTGTTGAGGAGGAAATCTAGACTTCGTTGTCTTTGAGCTATCAGTATGGTAGGTGATGGATGGATACTTTGGTTCCTTTTCATGGTGTTTTGGGGAGTAACTGAAGCAATTAAAGAATTCAATTTAAAATTATAAAGATATTTCATATAGGTAAAACTGAATTTTGGTACTGAGTTTGGTACTGAGGCAAAAGAACAACCCCCATATCCTGCCAAGAATATAAAAAAAAAAATAAAAATAAAAATACACAATTGGTGCAAATGAAATCATTTATTTTGTTCTGAAACGTAGATTATGCCTTTATTATGCTATTTCATTATATACACAATGAATAATGTTAGAGGCCATAAAATGCTTTAGCCTTTTAGAATTTTATGCTACTTGACTCAGCGATTTTCTGTAGCAACAAATTAAAACATGAATATATCTCATGTACTATTTTTCCTTGCCTTTCCCCAGGAATCAGTGACTTTTTTTTTTAATATTTTATTTTATATTATCTTTATGGTCATAAGAACTCAGTGTCTGCTACATCTGTATATCATCATTACTTTCTTCCTGGTTAAGCTTTCTGAACAAACTCCAGGAAAGTAATAGAAAATTACAGGAAACATAGTCCTATTGCAGCACTCCATGTTCTGAGCCTATTGAGCACTAAACAGTAAGGCCATGTTACAAAGAAATTGAAAGCGGACTTAGAGGAAGTTACTTCCTGAGTACAAGTCCCTTGTACACTGGTCCTTCTTTCAAGGGCATGCTAATGGAGTCCCCGCAATGGATTGTGGTTCTAAGTGATGGATGGTATCTCACCCCTAACAAAGGAATCTAAGGAAACAAGAAAAAGTCTGATTTTATCACTGAATACTTCACAAGTAAATTAGCACATTTGTGCACATACTAAATCTCTTTTTGTGCTGAAGTTTTCTCTGGCTAAACTTATTGGGGAATCAATCAACTCATCGTGTGGGGAAGCTGAATTAAAATTCACACATGCATGTTTTTTAAAGTTCTAAGTTACTTCACCCAATTCTATAGCAAAAGTAATGCTTAGTGACCACAGAACTACAGTGGAAGTGTGATGAGTGGCAAGTGGAGAAGTATGTTCCCTGCTGAAGGTGAAGGAAGACATGCACTGAGAACAGTGTTTTTACTGCAGGAGATAAGGTTGTAGCAATTCCTCCCTTTCTTTTCTTCTTTTGTTCCTATTCTTGTACAGTCTGTGACTTTACTATAACTTCTTCTTATTTTCACAATGTGTGGGATATATTACATATGTCATATATGGATTCTTTGTTCTCTTTGTTCTGTCCTAAAACCAGTTCTAGTCAGCTGCCAAGGTTGCATTCTTTTAGTGATCCATAATGGACCATTTGTGATTTATAGTCTCAGGGTCTCCTGTATAATCCTGTGCCAGAGTTTTGCTGTTGTCTTGTGCTTGCTCTATTAAGGACCATTGCAACACTTTAATCTCCCGTGCCTTTTCCATGATATGCAGAAAGTATTATCTTCTTGGATAATACCAGTGTGTGTGTTTTTTTTGGGGTGTGTGTGTGTGTGTGTTTTGTTCACCCCCCCCCACCCCCCCAGTAGCTTGTCTTGCTGAAATTGCTCAATTTCTGAGGACCTTCATCTTTATTCTTTATTGTGTATCACAGAGCTGGTAACATAGAGAATTCTGTTAAAAACATTTTCAGATCTGATCTTATAGAGGAAGGGATTATTCAGTCATTATATTTGCTGCTGTCAGTGTCTGAGGTAATCTCTGCTTTTATGACAAAGTTTGAGAGGATGGTCCAATAAATGCCAGCCCTTGTATCTGGCTCCTTTCTCAGGCTCAGTCTGACTCTTGTTAGAATGGTATTCTAGCATTGACTTCAAAGGGTGATGGGTTGGTTGCTGGATATACCCTGATGGGCAAAGGCCAAGGAAAAATCCTAGTGAAAGAAGAGGGCATAAAAAGGTTTGCTAGTTGCTTAATACATTCATTCAATGCATGTGGATAGCTTAAAACAGCTGTTTCTGTGTCTCAAATGCCTGTTTAGCAAACTGCTAACACTCCCAAGTCACACATACCAATTTAAGGTCAATGAAATGGTGGTTATGGGGCCTCTGAAATCCCTCCCATACATGCCTGATTTTGTGTTCTCTGTTAGGATGACCGTGAATTAATCTCTGTGAGTCATTTTCCATATCTGAGAATTAAAGAAGAAAAGCATTTGGTGTATGATGTGGAAATGTTGCTGAAAGTTTGAAAGTATGATCTATCAGTTCTTTCACAAGGAAATTAGAGTTGTGAATAAATTAGAGGTTTTGTTCTACATGTATCATATGTTGATAAATGAATTAAGGTACTAAGTTGTATTGAAATACGATAGCACTTAAATTCTTTCTTTGTACATAGTTATTTATAAAATCAGGGCAACTGCACAGATACAACATGCACTTTTTTTTTTTTTTTCATAGCAGTGAATGCCAGTTTGTCTTTCCCTTTAGAAAATAGCTTAACTGTTTCAAATAATCCAATAAAACAATTCACAATCAAGGTGGTATTATCCCCCAAGGAATGCTGGAATGCCTGAACTTAAGATTCCTGAGATTTCAGACAGATAAGCTCTACTTATGTCTTGCTTTTCATGCCTATATTTAGTTTTATTCTCTTCTCACTAATCTCTTCTACAGCTACTGCACCATGCCAACATGCCCTCTACCCCTTCCCCCCACTTTTTTTTTCCAAGCTGGTGATCTGATGGGGAGACAAGAAATTGATGTTTTTTATTATTTTTGTGGAAGAGAAATTTAAAATATGTTACTGGTAGATTGTACAGTAAAGAACTGTAATTAAATGTGATTACTTCTTCCACTGGATCACTTCAGATCCCTTCATCTGGAATGCCAATACCTGAATCAACAATTTTCTCCATAGTAGCCGCAGTATAGTCTATAGAATTAAAGAAATACGTATGTTCAATCCGCCTTTTTCCATATATAAAAAGTGAAATGACCATATGAGGTCCCCTCTAAGGAGAGAATTCCCTGGAAAGCCAGCAAAATCATGACAGACTTGCATTACTTTTTATGACTTGTTTCACTAACATCAGTCTTACCATGAATTTTAATTATTTGATCCAGTCCTTTATATAAAAAGGACTAAAATCTAGTAGCTCTTCTAAGTAGATGTTATCTTCAAGCAAAAAGATCCACAAAACAAACAAACAATGACAACAAAAATAAGCATTTAAAATTAATTATATTCCTAAGTTTTATTTGCTAGTTTGTGGCTTAACCAGTTGGTGGTTTTGAGAGGTCATATGTTCACCAAGATGGCTTATCTTGGTCATTCTTTTTCATTATTTGCAACATTGTGCAGTACAGACAGATCAATAAATAGTGTAGAATAAAGTGGAAACTAAAATACAGCCATTCTGCTGTTGAGCTTGTAAATATAAGGATTTTGTAGTGAGCCCATCAGGAAGTGAAAGTACCCATGCCAAAGCCAGCAGCTTTCTTGTAAGCTGCATTGTCTCTGTTGTTAGACAAAGCCAAGAATACACATGTAAATTGATGATAATACCTTGAATCCATATGACTCTAATAATTAGATAGTATCTTCCATTCTGGGATGGGCAGAAACAGAGCAAAGGTGGGCCAAAGTTGGCAGATGTCTTTGTTGTCGTAGGGCGACGAAGATGGTGATGGCCTAGAGGGGAAGATACCTGAGGAGCGGCTGAGGTCACTGGGCCTGTTCAGCCTGGAGAAGAGGGGGCTGAGGGGAGACCTCATCGCAGTCTACAGCTTCCTCATGAGGGGGAGGGGAGAGGCAGGTGCTGACCTATTTTCCAAAATCACCAGTGATAGGACCTGCGGGGATGGTGTTAAGCTGAGGCAGGGGAAGTTTAGGCTGGACATCAGGAAGAGGTTCTTCACTGAGAGTGTGGTCACGCACTGGAACAGGCTCCCCAGGGATGTAGTCACTGCACCAAGCCTGTTGGAGTTTGAGAAGCAATTGGACTGTGCACTTAGTCACATAGTCTAAACATTTGGGTAGCCGGACCTGTGTGGTGCCAGATGGATAACCCTTATGGGTCCCTTCCAACTCAAGATATTTTATGGTTCTATGATTCCTCTTCTCAAAATAATTAATTCTATCAATTTGTAATGGACCCTTCTGTGGTGCCAGCAATAAAAAAATAAAATAAACTACTCTGTGGGATTTGACGCTGCATAGTTTTTTTGTTTGTTTGTTTTTAATGCATTACGTGAAATGTAGGGTGCATAAACTTCACAAAGTATATATTTTCTCCTTACAAAGATCTAGCTTGACTTCAAGAGTTAAGGTCATTGGAAGGTATAGTTTGTTTTGAAACTTAACATGGTGAAATATTTCATTCAAGGCCAGTAAATTTTGTATGTCATTTAATGAAGTGATGAAAAAAGCTGTCTGTGTGTCATATAGTTTTTAAAAAAATAAATAAATAAAAGTAAAAATTTTGAATGAAATTCCCCTCCCAAAAGGGATTTGAACTCCCAACCTTTGAAGTGTTAGGTTGTTATTTTGATGATTAGGCTATACAATCAAGCACATAAACAAATGTGAAAATTTTTGAATGTTAATTGTGCCACTGGAGGGAGCCCATATTCCATGAATACCATAGGAAAAAAAAAAAAAAAAGTAATTTTAAAAGAAAAAAAAAATTATGAATTCATTTTTCATGGTGGTGACTTTGCATGGACGCAGAATTTCTGAGATACTTACTTTACAGTTCATATTTGTTCTTTCCACATAATGTGGAAATGAAAGGTCAGAAGCCAGGAAACCAGAGTTGCTTGCATATGGATATGACTTTTTCCAAAAAGAGACACTTTGTCAAAAATTATTACCTTAGTGTAAATGCTGGAGTAAATAGGTCCATCCACTAGACCACTAGATGAGTATAGTTCCAGATTTTGCACCTTTAATCTTTTTTTTTTTTCAGCCTTGACTATCATTGTTTCACATTTATTTATTTATTTTCATAACTGTAATGATAATCTTATTATCTGGATGTAGTTGCTAGTATGTTTTTTCCATCTTTTGAGACCTCTGACTTTTAGATAAGATCTCAAGGTAATCTGGCATAGTTCAAATGTCAAGAAAAGTTAACAGTGTGATGCTGTTTGCCATCATCTTGTAATAACCAGTCGACAGGCAAGAAGCGATTAAAGCTTTCTTCTCCCTTGTGGGTTATTTGATTTGTCATTCTCCATTTTTGCAGCCTGTGTACTCAAACCAATTTGTGATAACATGGCCAGAAAGCTAAATTCAGTAAAGAGTTCAGGATGACATCATTATTCCACATAAGGGGCCCAGTAGGGAGAGATAATGCTATAATTCAGATAACATGATGAAATGAGAACTTGTATGACAAAGACTTTGGTGGATAAAGAAACATAAACGTGTCCTCTTTTTATATAAATTAGAAGAAGATGTGGGGTCATACTGAAGTTGCATCTGCTATTTTTATTTACCTTTTCTAACAGAGAGTTCAACTGAACTGAGGCTCAGGGAAGCAGTTGAATTACAAGATTCAACCAACACACATTTTAAGAATTTAGCTTGACTTTGGCAGGTAGTTTTGATTTCAAATATTTGAAGTAGGTCGGAAGAAAACCATGCAATAAGCTGTATTTATCACAGTGGATATTTTAAAATAAGATTTCATAAGCCTGAAAGAGTTTTAAGTTTCCAAAATTAATCAATTAACCTGAAATTGCTTTACTAATTATTTCTTAATTTATTTTTTTTTTTGGGGGGGGAGAAGATGGGATAGCCTAGAATTATCCTTACTTTTAGCATTGAGAATGTAAACACTGACAGAAAGTTTATAGTGTGAAAGTGCTATTCCTACCTAATTTTTGTTTGAGTATTTTGTATTTTCAATTAATTATTTGCTGTTTCTATTCTTGGTAATTGAAATGGTATGTTTCCTCTACGTTTGATCTTATTTTTTAGTATATAGGGTATAGCCTTGCTGGAATTGGGGTTTGTGTTTTTCCACATGTATTGCACATCAACAACTAAATTCAGCTTGCCTGCTGTATATCTGTGAATGTGTTTGAAGAAAATCTGCATTTATACAAAAGATAATGTAGCAAAGAAAATTCAATGAAAATGAAGATAGAATTCAGTGTATTTAAGAGGTAAAAGAGGAACAACTATTCCTGTAATAGTCATTTTTGACCTGAGGTCAGAGAGAAGTATATTTTGGAAATTATTGTTCTGTACTCTTAAACCTGAGGATCTTGTTCTTGAAAAGTTTCTTCTGACAAGTCATGCCAAATCATTTTGTACATTCTTGCTAGTTTGTTCTGAAAAGCATGTACTGAGATGAACTACCTGCAGCCTTTGTAATAAAGATTTTATGACAAAAATTATCAAAGTAGTAGATAAAGGCAAATAAGCTATAAACATGTTGAATACAAATGAATGTAGTATGAATATTGACATGGAGAGTTTCTGAATGTTTCATTGGTTTCACGATAAACACTGATTTCCGAGTGTTTTTTTTTGTGTGTGTGTGTGCGCATATGCATGTGTGTGTGCTGTTAGAAGCTTTACTTCCTAGAGTGTGCTATTAACCATGAAGGAATTCAATTTTCAAACAGTGTTTCAAACTCTTCTAACTTCCAGGTGCACTTGTGCTCAGAATGGCTCTTCAGTGACATTTAAAATGAAGTAAATACAATATCTGGCTTTTATAGGGTTCTTTTGATGCAGATACTTCAAAAAGTTGAACCACATAGTTCCTTTTGATTAGGACCAAGTAGAGAAAATGAGTTATAAAACTGAAGAAAGCCCATATAAAAAGTAGTATTCCCAGGCAGCTTAATTCATTACCTGGCATATGTTTGCCATTTTTGCATCTCCATCTACTGTGGAAAATCACATGTTAAATCTGCTTAATGCTGCTTGCACTTTATCTCTGAATCACAGAATGGCTGAGGTTGGAAGGGACTTCTGAAGATCATCTAGTCCAACCTCACCCCTGCTGAGTAGGATCACCTAGAGTATGTTACCCTACAGATTACTCCACAATCTCAAGAGCATTTAGCTCTTGCTTCCTTAGTATATGTATGGAACATCAATATTGGCAATATTTTTGATGCTGTTTATATCTTACTTCACAACTGTTTTATCAAAAGATCAGTTCCCAATCTAAATAAATAAATAAATAAAAATGGAGAATATCTGGAAAACCAGCTAGTATGGCCAGAAACTTCATTTCTGCAGCTAATTTGAGAAGAAATTTTTGTTTCATCATTAGCTGACAAGAAAAGAGCTTGAGAAACACAAGAAATGTCATTTTTCAGGCAGCAGATGTAGGGAATGGCCTGTGACCTCAAGCCCAAACTAAGTGTTTCAGGGGATTTTCGTGGCTGAGCTAATGACTATCTCTCTTTCCAGAAAGTTGCTATAAAATTGTCTCTTTTTTTCTGGAATAACTTTTGAGGCAGAGCAAGGGAAAGAATTGTCCAAGACATTTAAAAAGAAAGATCATACGTAATGCCTAATTCTAATGCATGAGGGAAAAAAAAGGGGGGGGGGGGGAGGGAAAAGGAAGAAAATCAAATTTAATTGAAGGAACTTTCCCTTGCCAATGAACAGGTGAGCTGTAAATGGGAATTGTGTATCCCAAGTTCCATGGAACCCCAGTAGAAACCTGCTAACAATTAAATCACTTGAACAGAAGGAGTGTCCAAATTCCCGTCTCATTCAAAAAGAACCAATTCACTTCCATATTTGTCTGTAGAGTTGATCAATCCTAGAGAAGTTGTGATCTCTTATGTTTGCAAAAGACAAATGAGTTTTCTTCAACGGCTTTTTTTCTACTATTACTGCTTTCTTTTAGGCCCAGATTTATTTTTTTAATTTTTTTATTTTTGCTAGTCCCAAACATTCTTTGAAGATAAAGGTGTAAACCAGAAAGGTGTACATACCCTCTAGTCAAGATAGTTAAGATAGTTCTGTGTTTCACTTTTGTTTCTGGTGTCTCTACTTTGTAAGTATATTTACAATGTTTAAAAACAAAACAAAACAAAAAAACAAGGTGCTGAACACATAGAAAACTTATTTGTAGCTCAAACTGTTGTTAACTAGACTGGATTAAAAATGCAAAGTCACATAGGTTTGCATATTATTACTAATAATTTATTCATTATTAGTAATAACACATATTACTAATAGTAAAATATAAATTACATTAATATTATAAATGTAATAAACATTAATTTGCACTTGGGCATGGATTAAGCAAGGTTGAGTTTGGGGAAAAAGGGAAGAATGTATTTTTCAAAATTCACCCCTATTTGTAATGTGGTGACTTTATAAGCCCCAGTCAGTTGTCAGTTCTAATTATCTCTGCTTAGGTCAGAAACCATTTTTTCTTTTTTTTTTTTTTTTTTTTAATACAATGTCATGCCTGACCAAATTGCACATGAAAGCTATTGTTTCATTGTGAATTTCAATGCTTCCTATGTGGCATAACAACCAGACATAAGCCTAGTTTGTTTTTGAGGCTTTTTTTGAAAGACTTTTGAGGGCTAGTTACAGAAAATCTTGTTACGATATGAACATATGATTTATTAAAAATAAACATAAAAACACCCTGTAATAGGTGATGTGCTGTGGTAAAAAAGATCTTGAAGGGAAATTTGCAAAAGAAGTGAATGCAGTGGGTTGTTTGGGATGACATCTAAATGGCCTGAGGTTATTGCATAACTGTGTAAGTGACAGGAAACTTTCTTGGTCATGCTGAAAAGATTTTGCTGTTTTGTTGCTGACTGTACTGGGGACTCATAACCAGGCAGGTTATAAATCCTTTCTGTCTTGACTTTTGTAAAATTATTATAAATACCCATCTAATTAATTAAACTAAATTATTTGTAAATGTATTGAAGTATTTTCAGTAAACTGTTTGTAAAAATATAAAGCATTAATATACTGATGTGAAAATGTAGCTATTTAAAATGTTATTAAGAATGTGTTGATCTGTTTTAAATTGCAAGGGGGGAAAGTAAACAAATAAAAGGTTATGTAACAAAAGAACAAAATGGAAATCCAAATTACGGAGCCATCTGCAGAACATATTTTAATGACTATCACTGAACTATTTTTATAGACTTTGAATCCTTTAGAAAGCCAACTGTTATTTACAAGTGGACCTTATTAAGTGGAAAGGAATGACTGTGGCTTTGGTATCTAGATAATTAAACAAAACAGGCAATGTTGATTAGAGCTTTAGGAAGTTATATGAGCTGTTCTTCATGACAATGAAGTAAGCATTGTATAAAGTAAATGAATAGAGTTTTCTACTTTAAATAAAGAAAACAAACAAATTAGACTGAAATTAAGGTGTTACATATTAAATGTCATAGAAATAAAACTATTTCAAAATAACAGTAAAATAATAGAAACATTTAAGAATATGGGTCTTTAAGAGGACAGTGGTTTGAATGACAGCTATAAGGTTTGGTTATTAGCAAACTACTAGAGCCTTTTCTTTTTGTAACAGATTATGTGTATTAATTTCTTTGCCACTCTAATGCAGACTCTTTTTAATAATAATAAATAATAATTAAAAAAAAAAAAAAAAACAAAACTTTTTACAAAGTACCAAAAAATAAACACTAAAGCAAATAAATTTTTACTTACCATTGAAATCTTCAGCCCTGCTTCTTAGTGACTGAGGGCACCATGTCATCCTTCCACCTGCCCAGGGGAGTTCTGGCAGTTTGCTATAATCTGTGCCCTGAATAAGTAATACAGAAGCATGGAATCTGAAGAAAATCATGGCCTTTTGTCCACAGACTCCCTCGAAGTGTAAGTTTCTTCTTAAAAATCCTTTGATAGGTGGTAGGAATATATCACTAGAGAGTGGGAAGATGTTATGTGGCTTATGTTTCTTGATACAGTGTAAAGTATCAACTACTTAGGATCTCAGCTAGTAAGTGGAGATGTTGTTAATTGAGTGCATAACATAATTATGTGGCTACCATAAAGCATTTTTCATACCATGTAAGGATAACAAGGATTTGGTTTTATGACATTTTTAGAATGTCTGCTCAGTTTGGAAGCTTCATTTATATTGTAGCACCTGCTGATCTGGGTTCCACTAGACAAAGTCTATGAAGTGTAGCAAATAGCATAAAAACAATTCTTCATTGGTCAGAAATAGTCCTACCTTCATTTTGCTTATTTATTTCCACTAGCTACTGTATACTAACATCAGGTTTTGTGCATTCCTGTGGTGAGCTAGACCAGGGAACTGATTGGGTAGAAAATTAACAGTTATTTTTTTTTGTTTGTTTGTTTCCAGTTTTATGAATTTACTAATCCATCTTGGCAATAAATGTGATGAATGTTTACACCAGAACAAGGAAGACAGTAGGAATTAGTACTGAGTAGGGAGGTTAGGAAATGGGGGTATTAGATTGCGTCTTTGTACAGAAATGCTGGCTTTTGTTAGATTAATGTGACAATTTTGCCTAGAACCAGAGCAGAGTGAGTAAGTACAGGAAGCAGAAAAAGTATACAGACTTTCTATGTGGAACAACTATTTTCCCCCTCTAGCATTTATTTAAAAGAAATAAAGTAATTGTAAAGTGGGTTTACTTTCATTGTAATAAAAGTTCATTTGTAGAAAAGCTACAAAATTGAAAAAGTTCCAACAAAACTGAAACAATATTAAAGCACAAGCATTTGAGCTTTTCTCATGCTAAACAATTCAAACTGCCCTGCTGTTAAGAACCACGTGGTTTATTCTGCTGGAAGGAGCAATATCACTTTCTCTGGTTTCTCTATATTTAAGTTTTCACACAATTAAACTTTGGTTGCTTTGCTTTGAGTACAGTAAGGGCTCTTTCTTGAAAATGTCTATTACTCTTTCAAATCTTCTCTATTAAAAAAGGACAATATTCTTAATTAACAAAAATAATAAATAAAACAAACAAAAAAAACACAATAGGCAACAAAGTTGCAGCCAGCAGTACTGTGACTATGTGGTCCTTTGTCAGACACTTGTACAGGCAGGATGTCAGGACCTAGGCTCCAATTGCTGGTGAGGCAGTGTTAATACTGGGGTAGTTATCCAACAGCAGCAACAAGAAGAAACCTATTGAGAAAAGTCTTACTGTGTCACAAACAGCCAGTGACTCTTTTGGGATGCTGGGTGAATACATTTGCTGATGCATTTGTAGCAACACAATGAAGACATAGTACAAATGTAAGAAGGAAGAACAAAACCACAAAATATTTCATTTTTTAAATGCTAAAATTGTGTCTTTATTAAGAAGCATCAGAAGATTTTAAAGTAATTTAATATCTTTTCCCATAGCCCAGTCTTTGCAGTGCCGTGCCATTAAACAATAAATAATAGCTTTTTTTTTTCAGGAAAGACATTTTATACTTTTGAATCGGTGACATAAATCTAACCAACATGGATTAGGAAGTCATCCTTATCTACTTACAGTCTAATCTGATGATGATACATAGTGTGTTCTGTTGTCATTTCTTTAGTATAGTAGGAGATGTAGAACCGATCAGTCATTTTCAATAAGTTATCACAATATTCTTTTAATGAGGATAATTTTTAACAGAAAATTGTGTACACGCTAACACAATTGATGAAAGTCCACTAAAGTAAACAACAACAACTAAAAGCAAAGGCAACTATTTTAACAAGAGCCTATTTGTTATCTGTTACTCCAGTCTCTTTTTCTATGTCTAGTCCTTAATATTTCTTCACATATTTGTGCAGATCAATGGAAGCATCTGAATAAAGAAATATCAATAATGGGTCAAAATATGAAATATAATCAAAAGCTCATATTAACACATTTGAAAAATATGACTGCTTAAATGACTTACAGGGGTGATGTCTTGGCAATAAAAGCTGATCATCTGTGAATAACTTTTGGTCTTATACATTTTCCTTTTTTATATTTTAAAATAGCGTTAAATGGTGGTTAATGTATCACAAGTGTGATACCACTTGTTGATTGATATAGTCTTTTAATCAGGATTAAAGACTGATAATTGAAAGGAATGGTTTATTAGTTTTAGTATGGTTTAGCACTTGTGATTGTCAACAAATTTTACTTATATAAAACAAAACATGAAAAAATGTATAGGTCTTCCTTATCTAGATTTTTTTTTTTTTAATGTAAGTGCTGAAGTGCTCCATGAGAGTAATAGGTGTTAAAGTTTGTTTGTTTGTTTGTTTCAGTTTAGAAGATTAAATTTGGGAGCTTTTTAGATAGCTAATAAATCCTATATAATGGGTATATAGCATTAACTCGTTTAACTTGTTAACTCGTTTATCTAACAATGTTGTGATTAACTAGTCAAGATTCTCAAGTATTATATAAGAACAAAAAACAGCTCCCTCCCTTTCAACTTTCCTGTACTATGTTAATACACAGTTTTCAATGCAAAAACAACTATGTTAACTGTGAAGACGGCAGCAGCTGCAAAGGTAGAGAGCCAGCAATATAATCACAAAGACAGCAATAAATGGATCCCTTGTGTTTTCTCATGAGTATGCATTCTGTCACTTAGATAATTCTACATTCAGTCAGGAATAATTTATGAAAATAAACTATTCAATGTCAAGAGGACTGTATTCATTGAAGTGATAGGGCTTGGCAGATAGCAACATTTATATATATATATATTTGATGCTTGTGATGCTTTTTTAAAAATCTGGTAAGGAGGAAATTATCTCATCAGATGACTGTCTTGTTAGTGTCATTTTTGATGAGACAGATGCGAAGGTTTTGACATGTTTTAAAACTCTGATATATTTGTATATAAAAGGAAAGGGGGGAAAAATAGGAGAGGGAGAGGGGAGTTACTTCCCAGGCAGAATGAAAACCTGGCATCCAAATTTTCAGAGTATATTGATGGCATATGTAAATGCAATTGAATATGATAGTAGAAATGACTGTGTAGAAGCTAACCAGTGGGGTTTATCTACTTCTTTATGTAAGAGGAGACAGGCAAAATCTCATTTTTGATATTGTGAGATTGAATTTTATTCTGTGATTTGAAGTGTATGATTACCTTGTTATGTAAAATATGAAGTAGTTTACCATGTAATATTATGTTTTTTTTTTTGTTTTTTTTTTTGTTTTTTTTTTTTTTTTTTTTTTAAAAAAAAAAAGGGTTGCTGATTGGAGATACTCAGACCTTGTCATAGATTAGTTCCTTCCTATTTTTGTGTTGCTTTGCAAGGAAAGAGGCTCAATCATACTTTTCTCAAGAATCTGCATCCTAGTCTTCAAATTTTCTCATTTGTGTCTTTTCTTCTACTGTGTGTTTACATTCATGGACATAGCTAAGTGTTGGCATAGTGTTAAAATATTGCTAAGAGTTAGTTTCATTATTTGTAATGAGCCTGTCTATAACTATTGTTGGCTGGCTATAAAACCTGTATGAGCTTTATGGAAACTACTTTTTGGTGTGTGTCTGATGTAACAGAAGAACCTCAGGAATTCAGTTAACCTCAGGCATGTGTTAGAAGTCTGTTTTCCAGGCTGGCCTGCAGGACTAAGAGGCCAGATTTGGAATGGTCATACAGATCATTTAGCTTAATTCTTTGTACTCAGGATGAAGCAAGTATAGCTTGTGGTGGTTTTACCGTGCTGGGCAGCTAAACCCCACAACCGCTCTCTCACTCCCCCTCCTTTAGATAAGGAGGGGGAGAAGTAAAGCAAAGAACAACTCACGGGTTGAGATAAGGATAATTTAATTAAAGGGAAATAATTATAATAATTAAATAAAGACTACCATGAACTAAACAATTTAACTAAGGGGAAATAAAAGGGAAAGGGGAAAAAGGGAGGAAAACAAACAAACAAAATAAATGAAAGCTATATGGAAGTGCAGAGGAAAGAAATTACTCTCTACTTCCCACAAATGAGCGATGATTGACCACGTCCTTGAAGCAAGGCCTCAACGCACGCAGCCGGTGTTCGAGAGGAGGACCGACGTCTTCTCAACGAGAGCCCACCCCTCCCCTCTTCTTCCTGTTTCCACCTTTTATTGCTGAGTGTGACACCACATGGTATGGAATATCCCTTTGATTGGTGTAGGTCAGCTGCCCTAGTGATGTTTCTCTCCTCACTTTTTGCCCACCCCCTAGGAGGGTTAGAGAAAGGCCCAATGCTGTGCCACTGCTGCTCAGCAGTAGACACAACACTGGTGTGATAACACTGCTGTTCCAGCTACAAGTACAGAGTACGGCACTGAATGGGCTGCTGCCGGGAAAGTTAACATTCCAGCCAGACCCAGTACAAGCTAGACTGTCAGTCTCATTGTACTCTTCTTAAGAACCTAGAATTAAGTAAATTCCTGAGGGTTGCCATGTTTCAGTGTTTAATTACTGTAATCATTAGATTGATTTTCCTGGTCTTTGATCTTTTTATTATAAACTAAAATGATTGTTATTATCTGGCTTCCATGCACAGGCATGATGTATGAGAAGATAGATGATCATGTTTTTCCAAAATCATTTGTTTGCTCACAAATTATAAAGTCTTTCCCAGGAGATCTAGTTGTAGATCCTTTTTTTTTTTTTTTTTTTTTTTTTTTGATGAAGGAGCCCATCAGCAACAAGATGAGATTTCACTCAAGTTTTCATCAAGTTTTCAGGAATTGTACTCCCATTATTAGATCCAAGAATTAGCTTTTGCCTTTTTTGAAGCGGTGTTGCATTACTGATTTTGATTCAGATATTGTTCATCGTGAAAGTAAAAGCTTTTCTTTTTTCCTGTTGTACCAAAAAATACTTATTTTTTCCCCCACTTTGTGCATTTGACTTCTCTATTTGACTGCACTCCTCAGTGAAATCTGGATGTATGGTTGATTTCAGGACATGTTTTTAATTTGCCAGAATTATCTAGAAAGTTGACCTTATTCTTCAGAATAAGCAAGAGAACTTGCGGTTTCTCCTGATTTGAAGTTGTCCACATTTTTAGTGTACACATTTCCTTATTCCTTTGGTCAAGCTCCCTACTGGGAGCCATTTCAGAAATCTCTTTTGTTTGACTTTCAGACACTGGTAATTAGCTTTTAAGTGCCATTTAATTTTTCAGATTTTGCCCTTTTGTCATGTATGTGGCCTGTAAACTTAATTTCCTTAGCTTGAGTAAGCTTCTGGTGTAGAGTACTGAAGTGTCTGATCAAATCCCACAGTATGGATTCATTTGTTAGAGAAGGCTGTTCTCCCAAACTAGTGCTGATAAAAGCCTGTACTTGTGTCTCTGCCTTGCTTGTACATATCATATGTAATCTTTAGCACATCTTGCTGATACAGTTGTTAGGTGTTCTGCTATCATGGCAGTGCTAAAAGGAAGTTTTACTGAATTAACATCTTGCAGATCAAAGCGTTAGTATTAGCAGAGGTTCTCCATAATGGGCTACAATCACTTTATACCATTAGTAGGACATCCTGAGCTCTCTCAGGATTTAACTTGCAGCTCTGGGTTATGAATCACATCTTCCTTTCAAATGACAGTTTTGCTTTGGTGGTCAGAGTGATTGCTGGCATGCTTATATCCTCCAATTTGCTTTAGGCATTGGCATGATAATGTATTGCAAAAGAACTACTTTAAGGATTAATTTTAAACCTAGAGAAGTTATTTTAATTGAGATCTACATACAGATCTTATTATTTTTGTTTTCCAAGAAAGAAGCAATGACCTTTACTTAGCACTTTATGCAAAGCTGTTGACTTTAACCATTGCAATAGTTTCATCCTGTTGGCTCTGTAACATAGAAACTAAATCACTGAAGTGGAACTAATATTTCATTTGCTAGCATGATAAAAGGACCAGACAGCTAATAAACATAGTTGCATATATTGGGTGGTCAAAAGAGTCAAAACACAGAAAAAAATAATGCTGACATTTGCCAAATTGCATTCATTAGCTGCTTTTTTTTTTTTTTTTTTTTTTTTTTTTAATTAAACTGGTAGAAAGACAAAAAAAAAAAATCAAACACTGTGTTGGAAGACATATCAGGTGAATTTTTGTAATCACAGTAAATGAGATTAGAATTTTCTTACCGTATGCTCTGCAGGTTTCTTTGACAAAACAAGTGCAGTAAAAGATGTATTCACTCAATATTCAAATAAATATAGTTAGTGCTTTTGCTGAGACATAGTGTTTTGAATTCTACAGATTTTACAGTATTGAGTTATCCACAACATATACAGAGCAAATGTACAATCTAGATTTAATTTATTTTTTTCTTTTCATCTCCTTTTGGCTTGTAAATATTTTCTGCAGTATTTACTGGTTGAGGGAAAAGCCATACTGAAGTACTTTCTCATTGAAATTATGGGAAGGTGGTTTCAGCAGCTCTCTCCCTGATTCCCTGACAGATGGAGACAGGCGTCTGCCACTTCCCCACCCCTCCAGCTGCCCCTAGAGCTGTGCTGGATTTAGCAGAGGTGTACTACCATTGTTGAGAGAGGCAACCAGCAAAGATGGCTTTGCAAATGCCTTCTGTGGTCCTTTCCAAGACTAGCTTTTACACCTGGAAATTTTGTTACCAAAATGTGTTCATCAATTATATGTTTAGTCTTTGTTTAACCTTATGGTATGAATCTTATTAGAAAGTTGTATGCAATACTTGAGATGCAGGAGTGAGTGTAATATAAATTAACTGTAGGGATGGCTGTGCAGCAAACAAATGTGGCACTTTCAAAATGATCATTTTATGTACATGAGAAACCATTACAGCAAAAAAACATGAAAAACCATAACAGGGTCTACAGTTGGCAAGGCTATTAGCCTTATCTGATAACATGTTCTTTAGCAGAGAACGTATACCTAGTTCTTGAGTCTAGTCTTTCCAGTGGAGGTAATGACCAAATCTATTTAAAAAGACTTTATGCTTGTATCTTGATTTTTCAGTAGAAATGAGGGTTTGGGATCAAAACAAAGCTACCTGAGTGAAAGTGTTTCAGAAAATTGAAAGGTGGAAACTGTTTAAGTCTTTACCTTTTTTTTTTTTTTTACCCCCCCCCCCTTTTTTTTTTTTTTTTTTTTTTTTTTTTTTTTCCTGTAGGCTATTCTGTGTAGTTTTGTCATTATCTGCATTGTTTCTCAGAGATATCATTCTTGTTCCTTTGCTTTCCTGGCTGTGATGCATCAGCTGCACTTCCTGTGTTGCTTAGATTGCTATACTGCTTGTTGAATAGGTCTTATCTGTGATTCTTCCAAAACTCCCTTTATCACTAGTATAGTCACAGTCTGAAAAAATCCAGTCTACTTTAGCTACATTTGATTCCCCTGCATGTGTCTTCCTTCATCACCATCTTACATTCACAGTCCCTCATTCAGTTCATCTGTCCAATGTCTCCTGATAGAAACATTGAATGTGGAAATAAGCAACATCAGAAGTGAAAAGAAAAACTCTAATCAGGTAGAAAAACCTGGCTGCAGGAAAAGGGTGAATACAGAACCAGTGATTGGAGGGGAAGCTTCTTTCCAGCTCTGCTCTTAGCAGCTTTCACCCCAGCATCTTTTTTTTTTTTTATTTTTTTTTTTTTTTTAAATATTCTTTTGCTGGTTCATCCTGAAAAACAGCACTGAGATCTGGGTAAGCAGAGGACAGAAAAGCATTTAAGGTCAGAAAAACTAATGTAACAGGTTTGAAGTTAAGAAGACAGTATTAAATGATGGAAATAATTGGGTAGTTTCTCCAGGTTCTTTTTAGAAAATGAGGTACTTTATGATTAAAATTTGCAAGAGCCCTCTGCATGAAAATATTTGTCTGGTCTGAATTTGTAGACAGTCTGAATTTTTTCATTAGCTATTGAAATTGAGATAAACACCGACATTTTAATGAACATATTCTAAAAGGTATATTTACTTTGAATGTATTTCCCAAGCAAGAAAGGAAACAGATTAATAAGCAACTGTTACAGATGATTAATCAGTGTTCCAAATGCATTATGTTAAATATTAAAACAAAATTGTCTTCAAAGTTTGAAATAGAAATACATAAGCCTCAAAATGACTTTAAATATGACACTGCTATCAATGCCCCCCAAAATTTTTGGTGATAAATAGCCAAAAGCAACAATATGTATCTGTAATCAGATATGGCAACAGAATCTGTGGAGTTTGATTTCTGCTTATGCAGAGGGCTCCATTCAATTCATCAATAAAGTGGATTTAAAAGCAGAATGGAGTCTGTTAAGGTAGAAGGCCTGGCAATGTTTGTTTCTTCATTAGCACAAAATCCAAACTTCTTTAGTTGTTGATGGATTTAAACTTTTTGCTAGATGTTTGTGATCCTACTGACTTTTTTCAAGAGAAACAATGAAAGCCATCAACTGAATAGAAAAGGAAACTTTAAAAAAATATTTTGCTTTAAAGTACCAGTGATTGTGTATGTGTTAGTTGTATGCCTCCATATTGTTTAGATACTGGAACTGGCAAACACTTGATTTCATGTTGTTAATGAGGTTTTCAAGCTTATGAATGTTGTGGAAGGGAAGAACAGGAATCAGCAGAGGAAAACTTCAGAGCTGTCTCTGGCTCAGTTTGGAGAGAAACCTGGGAGAGGTGGTTTTAGCAAGAATGTTTTTACATTTGTCGGAGGAAGAAGCCTAGACAAGAAGCCTCCTATTATAAATTAATATAAATATTGAATGAATATGAATTAAACATAATATCTTATGGGATAAGAGCAAATGCAAGTTGCTGTTATATATAATTTTCTAGAGAGTGGGATGGTAGCAAAGGTGAATAAGGTAGGGCTGCTGAGATTTCTGCGTGTCAGTTTGGCAGATCCACTGTGTGGGAACAGACAAAACTAGAAGAAGGGTCAGCTCAAAATCTGAAAATATGCCTGTTTATAATCATATGATTCAACTTCTTTTGAAGTCAGTAAGGAAACAGTTTTTCTTCTGATGAGATCCTGATGATGATTAGATCTTGCCAATGTATATAAATATCTGAAAGGAGGGTGTCAAGAGTGTGGAGCTAGTCTCTTTTCAGTTGTGCCCAGTGACAGGACAAGAGGCAGCTGGCACAATCTCAAACACAGCGTGTTCCATCTGAATATGAGAGGGCACTTCTTTACTATGAGGGTAACAGAGCACTGGAACAGGTTGCCCAGAAAGGTGATGGAATCTCCTTTTCAGTAGATATTCAAAACATCTCTGGATGCCATCCTGTGTAATGTGCTCTAGGTGATCCTGCTCAGCCGGGAAGTTGGACTAGATGATCTTCAGAGGTCCCTTCCAACCTTGGCTGTTCTGTGATTCTGCCAAGAATCTGACAAGAATTATGGATCAGCTCCCCTAAAATGCTTTATGTCTCTCCTACACCAGAAGATCTCAGATCTACTATACTTCTTCTCTCCCCCCCCCCCCTCTTTTTATTTTTTATTTTTAAGAAGCTAAACTTTTATTACTGCATTGATTTTTAACAGAAACCTGGTAATGGTTTGGGTTTTTTTTTTTTTTTTGGAAGGTTTTCAAAACATTTGTGAGATCCACATCGCTTCAGAAAGTTCGATTCAAATTTTCTTAATTGCATGCTGTAGAGGAAAAATAAATTTTGAAACCTTTTCAAAAAAAGGAGCATCTCCTTTGTGTTCTTCCTAATATTATTAATGAATTTTAAATGTACAGTCTGGCGCAAATCATTATTTTCTTGTAGTTTTAACACTACCCATGATGTGTATTAATATAAACAAACCTGTATGGCTTATGAGCATTTTAAATGCTTCATTAAAAATGTAGTTATCTTCCTGTTCTGAAATGGCATCATGTTTGTTTTAACAATATTGATTAATTAGGTTTCAGTTTAACGATGCATATGCAAGATGCAGGACATCTTGCTGTGTGAGGATAAATTCATCAAAGTGAGGCTTGAGTTGAGTACAGCAGCTCCCTGTCCATACAGTTTGAAAATGTGTTTAAATCACTGTCTTACAGATAAAACACAAGATGGGAAAACGTTGTTGTTTTGCATATGGGGAAATGATAGAGATGTCTTTTTTACAGGCAGAAGTCATTATTGAGAAAAATAAAAACAGTAGAGAAATTAGTTGGAGTAGGTTTGTGAGATGGCTTTGAGCTTCATGTAGCTAATTCTATCTAATTAAAAGAATAAATTGCTTCACATCTAAACAAATCTAGCAAACTGAACCAGTCATCATGAACTATAAATGGCTTGCTTCTTGAGAATGCATGCTTACCTATTACGTATACGTTAAAATAATTTAGGACTTTATGATAAGTGAAGGTATTTGTAAGAAGACCTCACAGATAAGAAACCATAGTATTCAAAATCTATTTTGTGGCTGACACGTTTTAAAGTGTTGTAAATTATTTTAGAACAGGGCTGATAAAGGTTGTCTGAAGGTGTCTGTGCACATTACTTTTTTTTTTTTTTCTTTTTTGCAATGACCCTAGTACTTGTAGGAATACTTACCCACCAACAGTGGTAAGCCTTTAAATTAAATGGGATAATCTCTTTTTGTTGCCTTAATCTTGTCCTTATGAGTCTGTATAAATTTGCTTCTTTCATTGTTATGCATCACACAAAAGGTACTAAAAATAACTGTTTAATTTTTTTAGTGCATACTGAAAGAGATAAAAAGATAAAGTATATTTTGTTTTTATGTAACTCCTGCTGAGCTGATAGTACTCCTTTTTAATGTCATCTTATGTCAACATACCCAGAGAAAGCTGTAGGACCTTAAATACCATCCCCACAAATAGTCTGTGATTCCTGCAAGGAGTCATTTTCCTTAAGTATCTATCCAACAGATGGATCACATTTTCCTTCTACAGTAGAAACATTTAAAGTAGGATGGAGCCACAGGAACATCATATTGCAATGTAGTTTCAATTAATTTTACTTGCTATATTTCGGTAACTTGCAAAGGATCTTGAGACTTTAATGATCTCTCTTTATTTGCCATGAAAATATTCACACTGTGTTTTTGTTTGAAAATTCTTGACTGGCTTAGAAATTTAATATGAAGGTCTTTGGTCTAACCAGTTATTCTTAAGTTCAGATAAGAATGGAAAAGCATTCTGTTGCTGTGTTGAATCATTCTTTTGGCAAACAGATCATGGAAAAACTGTCATACAAGTTTCAACTGCTAAATACGTGCAAGATATTATGAGAATATAGCATGGAAAACTGAAGAAGAGACGAAGAGACTTTCTGCTCGTTCTAGGTAGAATTGCGAGGTACATGTGTGATATTATTCCATTTCTGTGGAACTTTATTGAGGAATATATTTTTTTTTTCCTTGGGGGTGGTGGTGGGGGGGAGAGAAGGCAGCTGTTCACTTGCATTTTTGTTTATTTATTTATTTATTTGTTTTCTGTCATGACACCATATATGTAGGTTTCCTCAACTAGCTGTGTTCAATTCTCCATCTTCGAACTGCAAAGGCCTGGCAGTGGGAGTGGCTAGTACAGTCTTAAAGATCAGATAGATTTTTTTCATGGAAGATGGGAACAAAGCTGAGCTGGCAAGTGTCGCATAGTAAATGAGAAGAATGTCTTGCTTTGTAACTTGCCTCGTGTCTCTCTAATTCCTCTGTTTTCTTCTTTTCTTGTCAAAATTCATTGGCAAGTTTTGGATTTTCAGTGCTTTATCTTTTTGATAAACAAATTTTTCCCAACTTTTTGATCATGATCACTGCCAGTGATTGTTGATGGATTGACAGTATAATAAATTCCTGTAGCAGCCTTAAGCATTTATAATACATTTCAAGATTGACAAAATAGAGACAGTACATTTTAGTTTCTATTGAAATACCAGAAAAGTGGGGTTTTGTGGCAAGGCTTCTTAGTGGGGGAGCTGCAGGGATGGCTTCTATGAGAAGAATCCAGATGCTGATAGATAAGTGGCCTGCCCTTTGCCGGCCAGAGCCGAGCCAATAAGTGATGTTGTTTGTGCCTCTGTGAAGGCATATTTAATAAAGGAGTAGAAAAAATGAACAAACAACAAAAAACACTGCTGCTTAATGGCAGCTGAGGGTGAGAAGCAGCCCTGCAGCTCCCAAGGTGAGTGCAGCAGGAGGTGCTCCAGGCACACAGCAGCAGTTCCCGTGTGGCCCATGGAGAGGCCCCTGGTGGAGGAGGCTGTTCCCCTGCAGCCTATGGGTCCCACATGGAGCAGATCTCCACGCTGCAGCCCATGGAGGAGCCCCCTGTGGAGCAGGTGGATGTGGCCTGGAGGAGGCTGTGGCCCATGGAGAGCCCCCACAGGAGCAGGCCCCGGGCTGGAGCTGCAGCCCGTGGAGAGGAGCCCACACAGGAGCAGGGGTCTGGAGGGAGCTGCCGCCCACCCATGGGGGACCCATGCTGGAGCAGTTTGCTCCTGGGGGATCGATGGACTCAATGGTACGGAGCCATGTTGGAGAAATTCCTGAAGAGCTGCTGCCTGTGGGAGACCCACTCAGGCTCAGTTCAGGAAGGACAGGATCCCATGGGAGGGGTCCCACATGGAGAAGGGGCAGGGAGTGACTGTGAAGGAGCAGTGGAGACGAAGTGCTATAGACTGACTGCAATCCCCATTCCCCTGTTCTCCTGCACCGCTTGGGCGAGGAGGTGGAAGTGGGTGAATAGAGGGGAAGTTTGATTTTTTTGTCCACCTTTGTTTCTCACTTCTCTAGCTTGTTAGTGATATATTTAATATAATTGACAATATATTTTACTAATCTCCCTACTCTGAGTCTGTTTTGCCCATCATGATAATTGTTGAGTAATTTCCCCACATTTATCTCAACCCTTGAGCCCTTTTCACAATATTTTTCTTCCCGTTTCCCTTTGAGGAGGGGAAGTTAGAGAGCAGTTGCGGTGGACCTCAGCTGCCCACCTGAGTAAAACCACCACAGTGCTGTAAGCTAACATTTACATACATGCTAGTTATAACAACAGATGTTTTACAATGACAGAAAAAACTCTTTCTAACTAAATAATTACCAGGGCCTGATACTTACAATACGCTGTCATGTCCTGAGAGGTAGGTCCAAATTCAGATCTCATTCCAGTGAGATCCAGTGATGTTATTAGTAATGTTGTCTGGTGAAAATGAGGGGACATTTAAGCTCTTGATCTGTGATATGCAAGGGAGGACAAATGAAATTTTAAACATGCCCACCCCTGGGAAGAAACAAAGATTAGGAATTAAGGGCTGAATGCTGTGTTGCATGAGACCAGAGTTTGGGACTGGAGAAGAGGAAAAAATAGGAGCAGAGAAGAAAGTGATAAAGCTCTGGAACACAGCCATATGGCAAAAATGATGCGGGGAGAGACATCAGTGGAGAATGATCAAATGGTGGATTAAATATTACCCCATGTGACTATGTATAAATCAAATAGATGAATATCTGGAGCATGGGATACCAGAGGTTTACGAGGGCTGTGGACTCACTGCATGCTAATGAGAGATTAAGTACTGCTCCACAGTCATCAAAGGGAGGGCAACACCACTGAGAGGTCATATTTCTATTCTATCATCTTAGTATTTCAGATAAGACTAGATTTTTTTTTCTTTCTTTCTCTTTTCTCATTTTTTTTCCCCCAAAGCTTTTAAATTTGTACAAGCATCTGGACCTCAGTCCAGTTGTTCTTTGTGTGGCTAGAGTGAATGATACCCATTTTCTACATAGTACTGATCATAATTCTGTTGCCACAATCTCTTGATTTTTAGTAATACTTGAGACAATATGTACACTCCATGAAGCTTTTTTAGATTTTTTTTTAAAATACCTTTTACCTGAAAATAAGTTTGTGGAAGTAACAAATGTGAAGAGATATGCCAAATTCATATTCAGTGATACAATATCCTATATGATATGATAATATGATATGATATCCTCACTAAACATTCCTTGAAGATTAGAGAATGAGATATAAAATCTCTGATTTGTAAACATTTTCTTATCGTTGGAACTGAGATATCCTAGAGGCCTTTTCTTAATGACAAAACATTAATCCTGTTTTCTCTTTGCTCCTTGTGAAGCTACTTGCTGTCTAGAGCTGCTCTTGTGATCTTGGCTGGCTACCTGTGATGTTTATTATGTGCATTGAACATATTCTGTACTACCACACTCATTTTCTTTTATTGTTAGCTTCCTGATTTCCCTTGGGGCAAAAGAAGATGCAGACACATTGAAGGTACAGGTGCATTAACTATCATTTACAAATGTCTTTCTAGGAAAACTATGTTTGCTTTTCTGTTCTGCAACTCTATATGGAATAATTCTTCCATCTCACTGGCACATGAACTGTGCCTATGCAGTTGCCCACTGTGGTAATCCATGCATAATGCATGAATTTTGCCTTAAAAAGTTATCTTGCTTTAGAAACAACACACAATTACACACTTCTTCAAATTGTGTAACATGGGAATGAGGGCAAAGAAAAGAATTTATCTGGAATAACTTTGTTTCCTCAAATATTTTTTTACACTATGAATTTCCATAATTAACATACAGATTAAAATATTTTTCTTATCTTCTTCTTCCAGCAGTAGGGTCAGCACCTATAGCTATGCTGAAGGAAGCCTGAAAAGCTTCTAGACGCAAAGCTGAGAAGTACAGTGCTCCAGTTGCAGTTTCAGCATGTGCTGCAAAACTCTATACATTACTGCTCTAATGGGAATGTGTTTGTTTTTCCATGCCAGATCAGCAATGTGTTGTTTAGGTTTTTCCTCCTGAATGCAATTTTTTCCTTTTGGTATTATAGAATGTGAATGCCAATGCCTCTATGTAGCTTTTAATGTAATAGAAAGTGTTTCAGGTTACTTTTCTGTTATAAAGCTTGGTTACTTTCAGGAATCAGCTAAGCTGATTGTGAACTAAAATACCATTTTCTCTCTGTAGTAAATTCCATAGTAGCTTTGTTGTATGTGTTGGTGTTGCAATGTACTCCAAAACTATGAGCTTTCAAGTGTTCAAAACTGTTCAAAATGCAGTTGGGCTATTTTTATCGTTTACACAAATATAAATAAAAGCTGCTATTTTGTTTTATTCTTCTACTGTGCAAAAAGCAAGAAGGTACTTGTCTAAGTTTTGCACAAAATGGGTCTCTTAAGCTGTACTTTCTCAGGTGTTTGTGGAACAGAATGGCATTGACGAATCAGTGGGGTCAAAAATCAACTTTGCTAGAGGTGTGAGTCTTCAGTATAATTTCTGCATGAGTCTGAAAGGACTCTCAAATGTAAAGCATAAAAGGAGACAACATTATCCCTGGAAGTCTTCAAAAGACGTTTAGATGTAGAGCTTAGGGATATGGTTTAGTGGAGGGCTGTTAGCGTTAGGTTGGAGGTTGGACTCGATGACCTTGAGGTCTCTTCCAACCTAGGAAATTCTGTGATTCTGTGAGGTAGATACAATTTTATTTTAAAAATGATTCTCTTAGACCCAAGATTTTGAAAGCTTAGCAGTACATTGCATTTTTTTCTTATTCCAGTGCAGTAAAACAGTATAGCATTCTTAGATTAACCTCTTTTACAGGTTATTGACAGGAAGAAAATAAAATCTAGTGGCTCTTACAGCAATGGAAGAAATCTTCTTATGGATGATTCTCCTAAAGTTTTGAATACACATAGAAAAGCAAACAAATGCTTTGAAAATAGAATCATAGAATCATAGAATCATAGAATATCCTGAGTTGGAAGGGACCCTTAAGGATCATCAAGTCCAACTCTTGACACCGCACAGGTCTACCCAAAAGTTCAGACCATGTGCCTAAGTGCACAGTCCAATCTCTTCTTAAATACAGACAGGCTCGGTGCAGTGACCACTTCCCTGGGGAGCCTGTTCCAGTGTGCAACCACCCTCTCTGTGAAGAACCCCCTCCTGATGTCAAGCCTAAATTTCCCCTGCCTCAGCTTAACCCCGTTCCCACAGGTCCTGTCACTGGTGTTAATGGAGAAAAGGTCTCCTGCCTCTCGACACCCCCTTACGAGGAAGTTGTAGACTGTGATGAGGTCTCCCCTCAGCCTCCTCTTCTCCAGGCTGAACAGGCCCAGTGACCTCAGCCATTCTTCGTACGTCTTCCCCTCCAGGCCTTTCACCATCTTCGTAGCCCTCCTCTGGACACTTTCCAACAGTTTCATGTCCTTTTTATACTGTGGTGCCCAGAACTGCACACAGTACTCGAGGTGAGGCCGCACCAGCGCAGAGTAGAGTGGGACAATCACCTCCCTTAACCTACTAGCAATGCCGTGCTTGATGCACCCCAGGACACGGTTGGCCCTCCTGGCTGCCAGGGCACACTGCTGGCTCATATTCAACTTTCTGTCTACCATGACCCCCAGATCCCTCTCTTCTAGGCTGCTCTCCAGCGTCTCATCGCCCAGTCTGTACGTGCAGCCAGGGTTTCCCCGTCCCAGGTGCAGGACCCGGCACTTGCTCTTATTGAACTTCATGCGGAATAGGAAAGAGATGCTTCAGTATTAAATTTGTGCAACATAGTCTGGCATTATTGATATCGATTTAAACATAAGATCATGGCAGATTGACCATAAGTAGACCCCATCAGTTTTATTTGTATGATTAAACACTGAAGTGGCATCAAAACTGCTTGGAGGAATGCAAGAGGGAAATTACTAGAATAACATATTCCTTGAGAGGAAAACTTTAAAAATATTTGTGCTAAGACAGAAGGGTCTAAACGTAATGGTGTAGATGGGAAAGAATATGATTATGTTGGAAGCACCAACTTATATGAGAAGGTTGGTTGAAAAGTTAAAATATAAACATACTAAGTATGTAAAATTATGAATTTTTCAATATATTTAATAATTATTAGGGCACATAAATGTGAACCCCCAAACCCTATTTTCATACACGTTTAGTTAAAAAGAAAAATTGACATTTAAGATCCAGGTAATATAGCAAAGAAATTGTATGCTTTTCCTTACTGTGTTGTAGCTGAACCATAGTGTTGGTTTCATATGTGCTGTTGCTCGACTTCACTTTGAGCATCCCAGTTTTCCTTTATAAAATAACATAATAAATAGGAGGGAGAGAAATGAAAGATTCTGAATCCGATGAGGGAATCATTCATCATAAACTATAGTGAAAAGAGAAAACTAAAGATTTGGTGAAAATCCAGTAATTAAAAAAAATAATAATAATTAAAAATATGGTAGATCCTCAAGCATTTAAAGAATTGAGACCCAATATACTTATTCTCTCTCAGGTGAATGAATTTATTAGGTTTGTGATCAGCAAATATTTTTCTGAAAAACTATTTTTAACTGAATAGTCTTATGTAATTTTTTGAGCTACTGATACGTGTGTAGACTTGTAAGATTTGTTGTTAGAATTTTTACTCTAATTAGGTAATGGTTCATCAAAAATACAGGTAAGCACACCTTTAGTCTAGATATCGCTTCTGATATTCTGTATCTCCGTCAGTAAAAACATTTCCTAATAAGATTTGCATTGTTCCTCCCTCCCATTTTATCCCTCACAACAGAAACCTCAAAATGGCACAGGCAATCATACTTGTAAGAAGCACAGTTTAATGTCTTCCAAATTTGTATTCTATTCTGTAGGATTGTGCTCTTTGTGGAGAGCACAAAGGTATCTCTATTTTAGGTGTCTCTTCAGTATGTATAAATATGTTGATATATTTGTATATCTTAAAGAAGGGACAGAAAAGGGAAAGGTTTTTGCAATATTAATGCAAAAAATTGCATTATATAATGCAATTATAATGCAAAAAAAATGTATGTTTATTTAAAGAGCTGTGACAGACCAAAATATGTGTATTTCTTGAATCTGGTAGACCAGGTCTTCATTCAATCACTTAAATGTGCAAAAGTGGCTGCTAACATGTTTTAACAAAACCCTGGTTTTGTTACAGTATGGATTCTGACCTGTGCAGAAATAACTTATGCAAAAAAAAAAAAAAAAAATATTCAGGGCAACTGACTCACTTTGATTTTCTTTAGCATTTCCAAGGGATTATCTTCACTTTGGTAATGCTATTTTCTCATGAGGAATGCTTTTATATCTTCCAAGCAGGTATTAACTGCAGCAGGTCATGTTTCATTTAGGAAACTGTTTGCTGTCAGGATCTGGCATGGCTTTTACTTGTGCCATAATTTCATTAATTCATAATAAGGTTGTGAAATAACAGAATTTTTGAGTTTCTTACTGTCTTGGGTCAGAGAGGGGTTTGGCTGTACCCAGAACTAGGGGTTCTAAGACACTTTTTGCAGTTAGACCACACTAAACAAAAAGTGGTTGCATAAAAAGCATTTGACATTGCTCCTTCCAAAAGTAAAACAGGTTAAATATTGAGTTTTGGCTTTGATTTCTATTTTAAAATAAACCTGGGTTTTCCTTGTTTGCTTGAAGGTTTAAGGTGTATGTGGTTATTGTTATTTTAGGGAGATTTATTGTTGTTGTCCTCAGAATCAAATACATCATATAAAGATGGCAGTGAAATATGTACACCAGTAAGATGTATTGTAATGATAGAGGATTGATTTTTTTTTTTTTTTCCTTTCTTTCATTATAATTATAATACATTGTAAGTACAAACTTACATAGGTTTATTGGAATACACTTTCTGGAAGATATTAAAAAAAAAAAACAAAACACCAAACAACTGTCAGCCTACTGAAGATGAGCAATTTTCAGGTCAACAGTTAAATCAGTGCATGATAATTAGTAGATGCAGTTGCCACTTGCACTCAGTAGGGATTTTAAGCATTGGAGTAATTTAAAAACACAGACTAATTAATCCTACCACACTGCTGTGAGGCAGATAACAAATTCAATCCTGTGCAACCGTGTTTGAGATGATAAACTGAGGCACAAATCAGCTAAAGACGTAGTTAAACTGGTATTATTGCCCAGTAGACCTATATCCTTTCAGCCATGTGCTTTAACCACTACCACTCATCTGAACTAGAAGAACTGGCAAAGAGTTTGTATATCAGAAAAGAAGAAAATTCTTCCTTACTGTTATCACAGATTTTCTTTTTTTTTTTCTTTTTCTTTTTTTTTCTGTTCAGTAACTTGATATGAGCATAATGTTCTGTGGGTTGTATCATTCACCTATTATTTTAATGCAGGTATATGCATTAAATGGAAGTTAAGCATAAAACTCTGATGTGACACATGTAGCTCTGTTCATTTCATTTTATTACAATATGATGCCAAAACCACACAAACTTACATTTGCTTAGTAAGGATTCTTATCCATTAGGCACTGGGTATTCAAGCCAAAAGAACCATTTTTAAAAATAAAAAAAAAAAAAAAAAAAAAAAAAAAAAAAAAAAAAAAGAAAAAGGAATAATAGTGCTAGTATGAGATATGGTGTATTTGGGGCTTTTATGTCTGAGTTCATGATACATCAGATCAATTATGCTTATTATTGTCCATTACAGAAGACGTACTATCTTTGTGTTAAGAGTATATCTGTCATGCACAGCTTAAATCTCTGCACATTTACTTTTCATCACAGACAGCTAATTTCTCTAGCAGTTAGAAACTTTTCCAGTCAAAGAGAACTAATACCTAGAAATAACTTTTCCCCCAAATTAACAAAGCAGTAGGTGTGTAGCTGTTTTATTGTTCAGATCAGCATACTGGTTGTGTCTGAGTACCTTACTGGATTAGAGTTGCTTATGTGCTATAGGAAAATGTTAAGAAGTATAAAATGAGATCAGAGGATATTTTTATATGCTTTGAGATTTTATTTATTTATTACAGGATCATATCTTAACAGTCCATCCCTTTAGGTAGTTATTTGTTAAAACTTTCAAACTTTCCAGACTTTAAACAGTCAGTTTCATGTTTATTTCAGGATAACTACATAATATTTTCAAGTAAAACTACTTCCACAAGGGAAAATGACACTGAAATATGTGTTATGACTTGAAATAGTAGAGTTTATAATTTGTTATATATACTTAATATTGGAGAAATGTGCTGTAGACTGATGTGTTGAGAAGATAGTGAATTTAGTCCTGATCAGAAGTTTGATTTTTCCAAATCAAGGAAAAACATTTAGCTTTTATAGGACTACTTTTATAGGACTACTTTATTTTCCTCTGAAATTCACCAACTGGGCTGGCAATTTTCATAATAATCTTTTGAAGAGTTATGCACCCCCTAATGCAGTTCTTCTCCAAATGTAAATGGTGCTGAGAGTATTTCTGGTTTCATGTGAACTGTTTCTTCATTGTGAAATATGTTAAGGAATACATATCTTGGATTAAACAAAACACAGTTCTTAATATTGTGAGCTCAAATTAAAACATACTTTATAGTTATGGAACTTAAATGCCTCAGATTCAAACAAAATATTAATTTTAGTTAGTTGTTCCTTCACTCTTTGCCTTTGGTATATCGATATATCAGAATTGGTATTCTAAATAATCTTCATTTTTTCCTATCTACAGCATTTTTAGTAGAATAAAAATAGTAACATTGCAGTTACTACTGACTTTCGTACATCTCACTCAAGTATTTTGAAAGTGTGGTGTATAGAAAACATCTATATTCATACACCACCTCTGGCCTCCTCCCCCTTTTTTTAGTACTCAACTTGGACTGCAATAACCTGGGATTTTTACTTAGGATTTTTTTAAATTTATGAACAAATCTTTAGGATTTTGTATACTAGAGTGAAAACACAATCTGATGCAAAACTTTGTGACTTGTACGAGGGGCCAACATCTTTTTGGTGGTACAGTAAGAATTGAAGGCTTTTTATTTATGCAGAAATACATGCATACACATGCATGGATGCATATAGGTAATTCCGAGCAGTGATCAGGATGTCACAGAAAAATGTATTTTACCACTATCTAATAAAGTATACAGGTGTTATAGAATTAGAATGCTCTAACATAAATCACATAAACATGAGTATACTGTCAAATGAATCCAAAGATGTGAATACTTAATATTATCCTTGTGTTAAGCTTGCAAGTGATTGTTTTATTTAGGGATCATAGGAAAGTTAAGAAACTGTGTGTGAGATAATCCACGATACTTCTTGTCTGAAAAAATAATCATATTTCTCTTGGGCTAACCTCGGAGGAGGTCCTAATTCTACCTTTATGCAAAAGGGAAGGTAAAGAATTCATGCTGGGTGTAGAAATGACTGTATATTCCTATTCTAGCTACTTAAAACAGTAATTATATGGAACACTATCTGGGAAGTACAAGCAACAGGAATACCTTTCCCTTACGCATGTCTACAGTCTTGTCAAGCCAACTCTTTCCCACTATTGTTGGCAAATTTAGTCAGGCTTTATTTACTCTTGAAACACAAATATTAAATTTGACATAGGGTTGCATGTCAATTCTATATATACATACATAAAATATGTATACATCTATGGGTGTTTAGGGATAGATGTATATAAATTATGAGCCACAAACTATGATATACTGTAATATGTTAAATGATATAGTAATTTCTGAACTTTAAAAAAAAACAACAAACTTTTAGGAAGATAAGATGCTATGCTGAAAAAGGGAAATATGAGTTTAATGTTCCTTTTTACTTGCGTAATTAAGCTCATTTGCATACACTTGATGTTCTAGTTCTTGTTTACTTTTAAATCCTTACTCCATGTCTTGCATAATAGGAGTCTCCTAGTTGGACTAGACAGGTCTTCATTTTGAAAGTTACAGGTTTGGACAATCTGCCATTTCCTTAGCGGTGAGATCCATTCTGTTGTGGCAGGAAGAAGGCTGGGAGCTTCTGATTCTCTGTTTATTGCTTCTCTCACTAGAGAGTGTATCTGGGAAGAGAGGAAAAGAAGTTCCAACAGTGGAATAAGACCTCACTTTACCACTGTTAGTAATATCCAGTGACGTACACTGAATCTCTTTGTGCCATACGTTTTCCTGTGAAATCTTGGTAGCAGACCAGTGAATAAAATATCCCAAGCTGTGAAGAAACCCTAGCTTTACCAGTGTGCATACAAGACTTTCTAATGAAGTTGGAGAGGAGCTGGAGAAACTACATCTTGGTATTGTCAAGTTTGCTGTTCAAAGAAGAGACTTAAGCTAAAAAAAAGCTCTTAGCTCTTCAGTTTTCTTTAAAGTGTAATTAGTTTTTTTTTTCCCCACATGTACTTCATAATTAAGAAACAAAAGCGAAACAAAAGCAAATCAAAACAAAAAGGTTCTTAGGCTTTTATTTGGACAAGGAAGGTGGTCTCTTAAAATGCTTTTTTTTTTTTTTTTTTTCCAAAAATAGTACATGTAAATGTGTTTGTATTTTTGGAAAGCATTTTCCCTGTGTTCAGTATTGCGTGCTGCAATTCAATCAAAATGAAATTGTTTAAAAGATTCAATTTTCTGTACTGTCTTTTCCTTTTTCTTTGTTTTCTTGCATGCTTAATATGTTCTGTCAAAAAGACAAAATGACTTTGCTTTGGACACTTCTGTTTATGAACATAATAGCTGATCTGGACCAGTTTTCTGCACAGTAAAGAAAAAACTAAAACTAGCATTAATTTCACAAATATTAAATATTCATAAATTTCACTATTTATGAAGCATGATATTCCTGGTTTTATTTGCTGTATTTATTTTGTTAAATATGACCTTAAGAAATAAAAAAAAAATAATAATAATAATGAAAAAAGCCTCTCCTAACATTTCATGCCCACCTTGAATGGTCTTTTTTTTTTTTTTTTTTTTTTTGAAACTATACAAACTTGTTTGTATCAGCAGACAGTCTAATGGGGTTTTAACTTTTTTTTTTTTTTTTTTTAAATCTGTAATGCTAGATCAATCAGATTTATTAGTTGTTGAAGATATTTTATATTAAATTTACATTTGGTGCAGATCCTGACAAAGTTAATGTGCATATTTTTATTACTGGCTTAGAAGGAACACAGAGCTTCTTTGAAGCCTGAAAGCAGAAATCCTGGAATGACAGAAGTATCTTCAGAGGGGGGAGGTGTGGGTAGCAGAGGAAATAAAATAACTTCATAAAGTCTGAAAAGAGCATTCGTGTTCCCTGATAATAGATGCCATAGCACAGCATTTGCCAGATTTTTGTTAAACTGATAAAAGTGGAAACAAAAAAGTGGAAACAGAGAAACAAAACTCTGGAACTCAAATAAATACTGTCTGTTAATGATTTAACTAGCACATTTATAAATAAATAGTTTTACATGAGTGAGTGAAATTGAAATGAGAACAAATAGTGAATTTTGATGAAGTGGTATAATGGCAGATCAACATAACTCATCTTAAGGTAATTTAAACATTTGAATAGGTAATGTTTTCTTCTCAGGTGGGCTGGTCATTTAATCCATGACTGATTTCATGTGAGAGAGAGATCATAATACAAGTTTCCATCACTTTTCGTTAAAGAAACTATTGAAAATAGACTTGGCTTTTGTACTTGGTAAATTATAAAGATCAATAGATGAAAGCTATATTTTTAGAGCTAGGACAAGAATCCACTTAGATTTCATGCTCTTCTAGATAACAAAAAAATATATATATAAATATGCTCAAATCTATATATGTATAGAAATTAACATCATGACATACAAACAATTAGATGTGATTACCTGTGCCTGGTGCATTAGTAATTGGCTAATCAAAAAGATTTCAAAGCTTCCAGTTGTAAGGATTACCTGGATGATAATTACCATTTACTCTTTTCTTGCTATGTGCAATTTAGTTTTAAATCCCCAGGGGAGGGGAGGACCGGGGGGGGGGGGGGGGGGGGGGGGGAGTAAAATTTCCAGTGCTTCTTAATTTAGCAAATATATATATGAATGTCGTTAACAAGTCAGATTATAGGGGAAAGTAATTATTAAAAAATAATACTTTAAAATATAAAACTGAATGTACACGTCAGTACTGTGAAGATCATATTTAGAACAGAAGAGCTAAAGAATTCCTAGTTTTATTTAAAGCAGTTTTTAATCCCTTGCTAGGCCATTCATACCTAATATGGTGAAAGGACACAGATTCTATTTTTGGGGCTGCAATCACATCTTAAATTAATATTATTATTACCCTGTCTCAGTTTCCACATTTCTAAAGAGGGATAATAAATTTTATCTGCCTTGGCAATACTTTAAGGACAGTATAATGCTACAAATTAATAATTATTAACACATGTACATGCACACCTAAGCAAAGGTGGCCACATCAGGAAGACACAGTGTTTCCAACTCCTGGGTCCCACTGTGGGCATTAGCTATCTTCTGATTACTCATGGCTGTAACATGGACACCCATTAGTGTCTCTTCTATGTATTCTGGTTCCCATGACAGGGAAATCCAAGTGCCTGCCCCAGAAAGATGCTTCACACATGGGTCTGATCTCACTGATCCAGGAGCACAAGCAGTTTTGGTCATATGCTTGCCAGCAGTTAAGAAACAGCCCAGAAAATTATTGCTTGGGTTATAGTAATTTCCCACGTTAATAATAGCGATGAGCATAACATCTAGCAAAAACAGTGTGTTGCTGTAATAGGATTATCAACAAAGGAACAAACAAGTACCATGTGAATTAACACTGACAAAGTTTTAGATTTTTAATTATTTTTAATTTTTATTTATTTATTTTAGTAAATGTAGAAACTTACAGAAATGAGATAGAGGGATTACTTCTAAACGCATTCCCATAGTGGTTGGTAACTCAACCATTTATATGTCATGCAAACACATGAGAATTGGAAAATGAAAGGGAGCAAAGACGTTATTCGGCTTGCTAATATGTTTTCCGTATCAAGCTGAAAGAAATATTAAGAACAAGCAGGTAACAACATACATTATGAAAAAGAGATTAAGTGTCAGATGTCTCACAGATGTCTCTGTGAGGTAAACCTGTGCAGTGAGAGAGATTTTATTTTTTTCTTAATACAAAATATCTAATTCTATAAATAACGTAAGAAAATACTCTTGTGAGTATAATGACCTTATATATATTTCTGAGTCTAATGCATGTTTCCCAGGTGATGTTAGGCAAGTAGCTCAAATCTCCTGTATCATCAGTATGAGTATACCTGAGCAGTAACCTGTAATCACTTCCATTCTCATCCAGTTCATTACCAATATAAAAATATGCAGTATTTCATTTTCCTTTCATGTGTCATGTCATCTGCCCCCAAACAATTGCAGCTATTTTCTGTAAGCATCTAAGCAGTTTTTAAAGTAGCCCTGAACCTGTGAGATGTAGTATGAGGAGTCTGGTTCTACATTTCATCTACCACCTAATCTTGTACAGTGTCTTTAGACATGGCTGTGACAGAAATAACGATAGCCATATTGTTTGCCTTTTCATTGTAATTCCTAACCTGACTGTTCTTTAAATCAATATAATGTTAACAGCTACTTAACTTTTTTTGACAGTTTTTGGAAATGATTTTGCATCTAGATGTCTTGAGCCTTAATTTGGAGGGCAGATAAGTCTCAGATCCCAGAACATGGTTCAGGCCCAATATAATAACATAGCTTGGATTTAACTAGTTACCTTTAATCATTTCCTTTATGCTTTGTGATTTGCACAGATGTCCTATATTACTGTGAGAGGAGAAACATTCCATTTCATGATGATTGGGAAGTAGTGAATGCTTGGCTAAAATTGAGGGGTTTGTGCCATGCATCATTAGGGGTTTAAATAATTAATGATTGTGCAATAGAATGACAGGTTCAATCCAGGTTTGATGTAGCTCTGTTCAGTCTATTTACATAAATTGACTTTCAGTAAATCTAAGCAACGATATCCCATAGGGCAACTGATGAAACAGTGTTGTTTCTGTTGTGACTTTATGCCACATCGTGGGATGAATCTGATTTAGATCATATGTAGGTATTATTTGCTTCATTTGCGTTTTGCAGCATATGATTTGGAAAGAAGCCATCTGTGAATACGGGCTTTCTGTTATGATACTGTTACTGAATTTGGTTTCGTATGTTGAGTCTTCTGGTTAACTTCTGGGATATTGTTATTGACTGTGCAAACTGATCTCCTTGGGCCAGAAAATTCATCTTTATACAGCAATGCTTGAGTAGATCTCAAGAGAAGGACTATTGCAGAAGGAAGTGAATTAAAACAAACTTCATACTGACAAACTCAACATACAAAGTGCGGGTATAGAACTGGAGAATTTATGAAAATGTCTTTTTTTTTTCCCCCTCATTTATGTATTTTAGAAATGATCGAAGATTGTATTTACGGTTCCTGTTTTGCTAGTTATGATCATCCTTGCAAAGAGATGGTTCTACAGGAGGCTTGTAGCTTCCATGGACTGAGACCATTCTAATTGATTAAGATAGACAGTCTGTCTTACTGGATGCTCATCTAACCTGTAGTATATGTATGTTGTGTCTTTTGTAGCTGAGAAACATATGCGTTAAAGGGATGTTATATTTAAAAGAAAAAAAAAATAGTTTGATAATGAGTGCCCATGTAATATTCAGTTCCATCAAAAATTAATGAATTTATAGGGAATATATAGTAAATACCTCAAACTGGACTGAGTAAATTTGATGCAACACTTACCTTTCCTAGGAGTCCATTAATTTCTTTCAAAAAAATGTATACATGAATACAGTAGAGATCTGAACATAAACAGACAAATAATTGCCACTCTGTTGGAAACTATAATTGTATTAATAATTGTTTTTAACCCGCATAATCATTGTAATTTTAGTGCAATTACATTATATGTTAATGCAAAGCTGTAGGAGAATTTGCTAGTCACATATGTCGATGCAAAAAGAGAGACACTACTTATTTTACACTATGAAATAACCTTTGCTAGTTTATTAGCAACTGCAAACACAATGATAATTTCAAGCTCTTTGGAGATGTGAGTGTCCTTGAGCCAAATGTTTAAACTGCCCAAAGCATCAGACATGCTTATATAAGCACCCTCCTATTTCATTAAAACCCTGAGGTAAGAATTTCAAATTATTTGCAATCTGCACTAATTTCAAGGTGATAACTTCTGAAGAGCTGGTGAAATAATAGAATTCATTACTGAACAGTGTAATGGAAATCAAAATATTTAATTAATTTTATTCTTAATTATGTCCTATATCTACCAGGAACAGTTGGCGAGGATGCAGGGGAGGAACAGGTTCAAAGTACTCATTTTTCCTATCTTGATCCCTCATATAGTTCAGAGCATACTCAGAACTGCCTTAAACTGCTGCATTGACTGGCTATGGGTCCTTGTTGCTTGGCATCTACTGTGCAGAAGAAATGTGTGAGTGAGTCATCATCTGCTGGGTGCTATTGCAGGGTGGTGGTGGTAGTGGGAGAAGGAGATCTGTCATGCTTTCATGCCTGAGGAGTTTTCAGTTTGCTGCTGCCAAGGCTATTGATGTTGCAGTCATGCCTTCGGCTAGAACAAAGTAACCACAGGTGTGGGGGAGAACTTGGTCCCATGTCCACAGCAAACAATTAGTTATAATCTCCACTCTTGAGTGCAAGCCAGGAGATGGTGAAGGCATGCAAGAAAAGAGTCTCAGAGCTTATCCCAAGTAAGCACATGGCAGTAAGCTTCCAGGCTACCTCTGATATTAACAGCTGAGTTATAAAAATGACTTTCAGTTTAAATCCACGTTCCCCTATTGATTTCCAGCTTGATTTTTATGTGAACGTCAGATCTCTCTCTTATCAGCTTCATACAGCTCTAGCTGGTTTGGCACTTTGTGATGTTCTTGACATTGTTCAGAAAGATGTTGAGTTAAAGCTGAACAGCTTCCTTGACCTGAAATTTAAGCAAGAATACAACAGTCCTGGAATTTTATTTAAGACTCAGAAATGCGCCTTTAAAACTACCTGGGAACTGCTTTTTAAGAACCGTTTCAGACAAACCCACTGGTAACAGTAACTATTAAATAATTTGGGAGCAAACATTAACTTCTCAGAATTCTGATAGATTTTGTGCAACTAACAAGCAAGGATGACTTGGGAAGGAGACTGTGATGCTACTCTGAGGTCCTTAGGTACCCCTTCTCACCTCTCACAGAGATACCTAAGTTAATGTGGGTGCCTTTTTCACACTGGCATGAATAAACCTGTAGGCTTCACAGTCATTCTGCCGAGGTTAGCATCAACGGTGTATTTCTGCAGTTGTTCAAAAGAGTCACTGAGTGATGAATGGATGGTATGGTCTTGTTAAATAAAACTCCACTAAGACAGGAACAGACCCCAAAAAATTCTGGACAGAGAGGTTTATGTGGGGACTGGCAGTGGTTCCGGATGTCACAGAGAACAGAGAATGAATAATAAACTTGCTATCTTCTGTCTTAATTAAAGTGCCTTCTAAGTAGTTCCTATCCTAAGGCTGCAGTAACTATTATATTTTTTTCCATCTTTTTGAAAAGGGGTTATTGCTTGTTGTCAGCCTGACAGCTAAAGTTGGTCAGGAACTGAAAGCTAAGAATAGAAAAATATATCATGAAAAAGAACACATAAAACTTTTTAAGACCTTTGAAGTGGCAGCACTGGGGAGTTTTCTGAGGAGTGGGCTGGAAAAAATGACTGCAAATTAAAAAGAACTAGCTTGTGCTGTAGTTGATTTGTTTACTCCATTTTTTCTGCATTTGCTGTTTTGAGGTGGCATTTGAACACCCCACAGACTTCTTTCTGGTCCTTTGCTTCATAGTAGCCTTGCTATTTACTACTTTACTTAGGAGGAAAATACAGAACTTTCATAAATCTACATTTTGGTCTTGTAAATTACTGTTTTGTGATCATATTTCTTACAGATTATGAAAGGACACTTTTGTATTCGTGGTTGGAAGGTTTCAAATCTGATGAAGGTGTATTTTTTTTCATTGATTGTACACAATGCTTTACAAACATGCAAAGATACAAAAGTACTTCTTATCTAAATGGTTATGAACAATATTTGATGATTTTTTTTTTGAGTATTTCTCTTGGAAATGTAAAATTAAATTGCCAGCACGTGCAAAGAGGAGTCAGGCGTTACACACCTGAACTAAATACACGGAGAATCAGGGAAAAAATTATCTTGCTTTGATGAGTTAATTACTCTTAATTGGCTTGCAGGGAGCTTCTGGGGGAGGGGTGTAAGAGATGGATAAATGTGATATAGAGATTTCACAATTGATTACTGCAAGATGTGAAATTGCTGTAATCAGACTCTGACTGATACTAAGAAGTTTTATGCCCTGTTACAATATTGCATAATTTCCAAGAAAGTCTGTGAAATAGCTATTTGCAAATTAAGTAAGTTAAATGTATGGCATAAAAACAACCAAATTATTGGTTTGGAAGGTAAAAGAATACAACGGGATGTAAACTAAAAATGGTAAACTTTATCTTTGTTTTTAATATTATTTGACTTTGATGTGATTTTTGTGTATGTAGCTGATCTCATCAACATATGGCTGTGTGTCAGTACTTCCTCTAGTGCTGATTCCGTTGCTTCCTAATATAAAATGTTGTATTTCTTTCCATGCTGTAGCTGAAGTAGTACATGATTTTCATGTTTTGCATAAGTTTAGCTTCTGTTTGCATTCTGATTTATAGATGTGTGTTGTTTGCGTATATGTAAAGTACTTAGTGAAATTTAATTCAAATAATACTGGTTTTAGGTGGCAGTGAATTGTTAAGTAGCTTATGTTTTCTAACTCCTGTGGAAGTTACAGTCTCCAGGGACTCATTGCACAAGTAAGCAGACTAGAGTCTTAAATCAGTAGAGAGCAAGTGCAGCAAGAGAAGCACTCAGATGATCCCTGATGTTCATTGTATCCCTGTTGCTAAGCAGACAGGCTTTTTTACCAGTTGGAACACTTTCAGGCTCTGTGGCTGCATTCCTAAATGAGTTGCAATAATTAAATCTGAAAGTCATGATTGCTAGTATTGCTTGCCAATTCCAGCTTTATGAAAAGAGGCAAAACCACCTGATCAGTCCTAGACAGAAAGAGAAATTTGTTTGACCTGCCAATATGTGCTAAGCTAATAGCTGTATAAGTTTAAAGAAATGAAACCAAAACAAACATAAAAACTTTTATAATCGATGGGTTGTTTTACTGTTACAAGAGGATACATTCTTTGTTGATAGGGAATAGTCTGGAGGAGAAAATTCCCTTTAAATGATTATCTTTCTACTAGTAACTACTTTATCTTTTTAAGTGTATATCTATCTGTAAATACACCTTATGTATACACCTATTTCAAGACTCTCTGAACTTCTGATTTTTTTAAGTGCTGAGTAAATTCTTTTTATGTAATGGATAAGGCCAGGTATTGTCTGTAATCTGCCATTTTTCTGGTTCATGTTATCTCATTAGTTTTTTCCACAACCTCTTCTAGGGCTGAATAGCAAGAAAAGAACTTTGTGCTGCTTCTCAGTTGACAGCTGCAGGGGTGAAGTGGCAATAAGAAACTTCTGGGTTTCATGAGAATTAAAGAGACTAGGCAGTCATTTTCTATCCATTTGAATGGACTCTTAGAGACAACACAGTTGTTGTTTCTTGTTGCTTTAGAAAGCTCTGGTTATGTGAGTATAGGTACCACTCATGAACTAAAATTCTGTTAAAGCTGTTAAGGTTTTGCTTGTTTGATTCATTTTGCAAATTTGTCAAATAAGGACAAATATGTTTCTCCCACATATGAAGGTTAAGGGAAAAAAAAGGCAATTTATTATTTTTTTTTTTTTTCCCTGACCAGGTTTGTATTAGAATTTTTAATTATTTCTGTATTTTTAAGTTTTCTTGCCTTCATAGTTCCTGTGTGATTTCTCTGATCTGACCGGCACATAGTCTTGTTTTACATCCAGTAGAAAACCAAGTGAAAAAAAAAAAGAGCTCCTCACTAACTTGCCTTGTAGAGGAGCAGCAACTCTTTTTTCCTTTTTTTTTTTTTTTTTTTTTTTTTTTTTTAGTCTTTACATTTCATACAGTGACAAGAGTCTCCCATCTGGGAGGGAAAGAGTTGTAACTTAAGCTACTCCCATCATAAAATTACAATTGTACTTCAGAAAATGATGGTTTTACAGAAATGGCTTCCCTGCCCACCGGAAAATAACTTTGAATTTTTCTAGACAGATTTTGTGAACATGAAAGTGTTTTCCTTTTCTATTTGTAGGACAAAACCCATCAGAGTTCAAGACATAATTCAATACTGAGGCAGGAGGCTTGCTTTGAAAAATCAAGGTTTCTTAGTACAGAAACAATGTTTTTGCTCTGTGCTTCAAGAAGCTATATGATTGTAATTTGTGAGGTTCCTAATATCCAGTAATCATTGTTCTTTCTGAAGGTCAGATTATTGTACTTTGCAGGGTGAATACAAATTACCTTCAGAAATAAGTCCGAAGCTGTTCATTTTATTTTTAGTTTTACTATTTCCATAGTTAACATCTTAAGGCTCTGTCAGTTTTTCAGTCTGATTCATGTAAAAATTAAAGAACTTGTACTGAATGGGGTAGTCGGGAAGCAGGTATTGAAACAAGAAGTAGTTGCTTTAATGAACAGTATAGGAAAATGCTCTACTTGCTCCTCCTTTGTTTCCAAAGAGAACTTCAGTAGTTACTTTGAATTTACCAGTTATGCTAAGTTATTTATTTGCAATAGCTAGTTAATTTTTCACCTGATTGATTTTTCTCTGAATTATTACCCTTCACTGATAGCTGTCATTGCCACACTTTTTTTTTTTTTTCTCATTTAATTATAGCTTATATCAAGATTTACATTTTAGTCTTAGTTTAGGCTGAAAGTCACGTTTTATCATGTAAATAAAACAATTAAAAATGCATTCAGGAGAATAGCTCTGAATAATGTACCTGTATGAATGACTTACATAAGACAGAATCATATATAATGCTTATAGTACAAATGTGTTGTCACCCATCTTGGTGCTATCATATTGCTTCACTGTAGATGAAATGTGTAAATGCTTAATTAATTATTTATTTTTCATGTGTCACCGGGCTGAAATTTTATTGTGCACTATCTCCTCTTTCTTCATAAAAGCTTTTAATTTTTTCTCCTGGGTGAGTTGATGTGAAATTCCTTTAGCATTTCAGCTGACATATAATTATATAACTATTAAACCAAACTACATGAAGAATCAGAACAGATTTAACAGGTGTCAAGGAATGCAAAACAATTGGACGAAAGAACTGATAGTATAGCTATGAACGTATCCAAAATGCTGTGCGGTTGACGGTTCCTTAAAGGAGTATACCTGATCATTTACATTATACCCATTGAACCTGTACCCAAGACTTTCCTACCCCAAATTAGACCCCCTATGAATAGCAACATCACTAGTTTTTTATGGAGAAATTTTTCAGATATTCACACCCTGTTAGGGCCTGGACCAATGACTCACTTTGTTGAGCTTCCTGACTTGTTTTCAAGGATGACCCAGTAAATCAATGCTCTTGTGCCTGAACAGGAAGGAGCTACATCTTGGCTCTATTTGTTTAAACACCTACTCTTTTATCTGTGCTTAAGACCTGGCTGAGTTGGCTTTGCAGTGCAGCAAGGTGTGTGCATTCTTGGGTATGCCGAGAGGTTCCTTACCTTGGATGCTGCAGGGAGATAGACTTCGCTTGGGAGGCTGCACCTATTGTGACGTTTTGCTCTCAGGGTCTCATGGCAGAGTCAGAAAGAGTTGGGGAATCGAGTGCCTGGGTAGCTTAGGTATTATTAGAGCATTGTGAAAATTCAGGGGCATACTCTGAAGATGCTTGCCCAGTACAGCCCGCTCTAAAAGCAGGCAGAGATTAAGTTGCAAGTAGGCATTGTGTGTGTGTGGAGAGCGTTAGTAAAAGAGTTATACACAGCAGAGTGGTGCTGAAGGGAAGAACAGTATTTTGCAATAGCTCCTCTATGCAGGCAGGTCCTGCCACTGCCGTAATGAGAAGTGAAATACAAACAAATCTTGTCTGAATTATTTCACAATCGTAGTAGGTGGGAAAACTTTGAAACTTGCCTTGGCAAACAAATATTTGTGAATAGTTGCTTCATAAATTTAGTGATGATGAATATTCATCTACTATACAGAAGAGTTTGACTAAGATCTGACTTGTATGCATGTACTAGGACACCTTTGCTACCACAGGCAATTACAATAATTTAAAACAAGACTTGATGAGAAAGAGTAGTTGTAGCAGCCTTAATGATTCTGTTTCATCGAAAAATGGTTCATTTCACTTCTAAGAACCTCTGCCTTATTCATTTTTAAATATTTTCTGATTTCAAGATAAATAATATAGAAGGCGATGATATTGATTTTGAGGAAAAATCTATAGCTTCTATACATTTTTAAGGATCATAGCATAATTTAGGTAGGAAGGTCTCAAGATATCTGTAGTCCAACCTCTGCCTGAAAGCAGTCAGCTGTCAAATCAGTCTAGGTTGCTCAGGGCTTTATCCAGTCCTTCAAAACCTCCAAGGATGGAACCTGTACATACTTATTATGTGTATTAGTTTTTCTCTGCTATGGAAGGCATTCCTTCTTGTGTTGAAACTGGATGAGATATTGATGTTAATGTGGGATAAAACTGAATGAGTTAACAGAATCACAGAATAGTTGAGTTTCGAAGGGACAGCTGGAGGTCATCTGACCCAACTGCCCTGCTCATGTACGCTTACCTGGAGCAGGTTGCCCACATCCAGAGTTTTCAGCAGTGAGGAAGTGACATTGAGCATGTGGTCTCACCTTGACAAAAGTGGGTAGCAGCCTAAATCCCAATGAGAAAAGGGAGCACTCCCTTGCTGCAAAAATGTGAATTGTCACCTGTCATCAAAAAGTAATTTACATTGACTATAGTCTACTTTATTATAGCTTTGTTGGATTTTCAAACTGCTTCTCACTGAAATCAATGTCCTGTCAATGATATCAATGGGAGTTAAGAAGTTGAAACATATTTCAAGTGTTCTTCTCAATTCAAACCTGAGTGAATTTTGCTCCTTTCAGTACTCCCACATAGAGAGACAGTGAAGGTAAAGGATTTCTGTGCAGAATTGTGGTGGTTTCTGTTGAGATCTCCTTGTATGGCAATATGCCTTTGACTTGATCTGTCTGACCAGCTTGGTAAAGGTTACTTAGAATAGATAGCTACTTAGGCCAGAAGCACACTGAAGCTTCACAGGAAATAGATTTGGATAGGTTAGTCTTCATGTTCTTTTTCCATCCCAGCTGCAGTTACAGAGGAGTAATTAATTACCTCCTTCAACTATATTATGAACATCAGAATAGTGAAAACAATTTTTTTCTTTAGGAAAGTTATGGCATAGGTTTTGCATTAATTCTTACTACTCTCACTTAATACTGTCAGGACTACAATATCCTTCCTAGAAGCAGTGCCCTGGTGGTGTGAAGTGGCTGTTCTGATCATTTGTGAGCAGCCCCGATGGGAAGAGTCTGGGGGCTTTGGTTGATGAGAAGATTGAACATGAGCTGGCAATGTGTGCTTTCAGCCCAGAAAGCCAACTGCTTCAGCAAAGGAAGCGTGGCCAGCAGGCTGAGGAAGGGGATTCTCCCCCTCCGGTCCATTCTTGTGAGACCCCACCTGGAGCACTATGTTCAGCTCTGGGGCCCCAGCACACTAAGGACATGGACCTATTGGATTGAGTTCAGAGGAGGGCCATGAGGAAGTTCAAAGGGCTGGAGCAGCTCTCCAATGAAGGTCTGAGGGAGTTGGGGTTGTTCAGCCTGGAGAAGAGAAGGCTCCAAGGAGACCTTATTGCAGCTTTTCAGTACCTAAAGGAGGCCTACAGAAAAGCTGGGGAAGAGTCTCTTTCTCAGGGGTGTAGTGATAGGACAAAGAGTAATGGCTTTAAACTAAAAAAGGGTAGATTTAGATGAGATATTAAGAAGAAATTCTTTACTCTGAGGGTGATGAAGCACTAGAACAGGTTGCTCAGAGAAGCTGTGAATGCCCCATCCCTGGAAGTGTTCAAGGTCAGGCTGGATGGGGCTTTGAGCAACCTGGTCTAGTGGAAGGTGTCCCTGGCTCTGGCAGGGTGGTTGGAGTTAGATAGTCTTTCAGGTCCCTTCCAGCCCAAACCATTCTATGATCATCTGATGTTACATTCATGCCACAGTCACTGTTAGACACTGGGAAAGCTACTACAGTAGGCAATGCACTTGCTCTCCCTCTGCTTACATTCCTATATAGGCACGTTCCTCCCTCATTTAATTAAATGATGGAGGAACTCTGATCCCTTACATCTAGAGGGACAAATCTCAGAAATGTAGGAAGAAAACATGACTATAGGAAAATGGATTGTTATTCCTTGTCATTTTTGAATCACAGAGGAAGACATCTAAATTTAAATGCTTTATTCTGCACGCATAACTTTTGTTGGCTCAACCAAATTTATGTATTGTCTAGAGAATATGGGAAGTTATGCCTCCCTGTCAATTAGCAGCATGCTATGTCACCTTTTACTGTGCATATATATTTTTTTTTTATCTTGAGTAACTTGCATGCTACTTACAGTTGTGGTCTGTCACACCATTGTTGCTTTGCTAGTCAATACTTATTTTTGGTTTTATTTTTACTTATGCATTTCAGTCATTTAGGTTAAAAAAGGGCAAAGCATATTGCATGTAATTGGGTACAAATTAATGTGACATGAACTTGAATTGACCACAGGCAAAAAACATTTATGTTCTGATGCTGTTTTTTTACTCATCATTTTTGAATGATTAAAATGTAATACTCCTTATTTTAGGTTATCATGTACAACAGCTTGAGTCACCAGTGCTACATGCATTATTGAAGGCACAAATGTGTGTGTGGTAGCTGTTTTTTTAAATAGTAGTTAAAATACAAGTAGTTTAAAAATAGTATTTGCAGGCAACAAGATGAGAGTGGGGTTTCCATACAGATTGTACTATCTGCCTCTCTGGCAAGAAGCATGTGAAGTACTATGCAAACACAGTCTGCTGTGTTTTCTCAAAAGTGACTAAACCTCTCCTGGCAATCATTGTGATACCTCAAAGCAGCTTCAACAACAGTTTTATAATAAAAGTATTGTTTATACTAGGCTTTGGTTCAATTTAGAGAGATCTTGTGATTTATCTTAGAGAGCAATCTTAAAAGAGGCAGTGATGTCACCATAGCTAATCATTGATATAAGCTTAACTAATTCAAAACTAACTTCATTTTGCATTCATTGTCAAATGAGGCATAGGACATAACTACCAAAGTGATGAATATTGCAAAAATATGTTTATTTCCATAAAAATAACTTTCATGGGGTATGACTGTAATGTTTTGTTTGCTTTATGTGCAGTATACTGCATATGAAGTCTAATATATTCTCTGAGACAAGCCAGGATATATAAACAGCAAGTTCTCTCTGCCAGCTACACTGGTAGCTTCTAGTGGTTTGCATTATTTATTTGAAAGTGTCTGTTGCTTAAACATTGACTTTGTATGCTTTTTAAGTGACAGGAAGCCTACCAGTTTGGATCCGTTTAGAGAAAAGCCAAAGCTATTTCTCATAAATGTTGAGCCACAACAATAGGAAACAGTGTCAGAAATGGTAGTGAATCAAGTTCTGTATAGTATTGGTAATTGAATCTTCAAAACAAATGATTGCATTGCTGTCTGTGCTTCAAGTTTCATTTCTCACCACTGCCATTTATACAGTGAGCATGTAACGATTACACCATCCTTGGCAGTTTAGGCGATCTAAAAAACTCCTAGAAGAAGGATTCACAGCTAATACTCATTATTTAAAAGGCTTATTCTCTATTCTAGATAACATAATCTTGAATTTCTAGTATAGATTATTCCTTGTTATTTAGTGAGGGGCTCCAGAATATCAACTGAGATTCAGATTTCAAATGTCTTAAAGATCCTATGAGTTTACTTTTGGTAGGATTTATACTTGATATTAGATTTCCTAAGGAACCATTCCAGAATGGTGAGAACTGTGGAAACAGGAGGAGCCTTCAGGCTGTGCCTCCCTGTCTCCTGCATTCAGTTCCTCTAATAGTAAATGGAATTTCTAGCGGTTCCTGATTCTGCAAATCCTGCAGTGTGGATCTCTGCTTAAGCTCTGCATTAGTTGGAGAATAGTTGACAAAATCACCACCATAAAGCAGGAAATGTGAAATATTTCCAGCAGAGGTTAAATGTCTGTTCTCTAAAATCTGGCAGTCTGGGTTTTATTTAGATTTCGTAGCATTTCATACTTTTACAAGCATGGATAATAAACGTACTTTTCCTCGTAATGACTCATTTTAATAACCTAATCCTTGTTTTTTAAATCCTCATTTTAATAATAGTATCAAAAATGTACTGATTCTATTTCAGAACAAAAGCCCCAGTCCTCAGTCATAAAAACTATGGACCTAAGAAACTACAACAAAACTGGTGCATATTGTTTCCTTTAAGGATTTTTTTTTTTAATTTGATTCAATAAAACTGCAAATCGTGATAGGCTTAAAAAGTTAACTTAGAAAAATTGTCTTAAAAATGCTTGGAAAACCTTTCTACTTGTTTCTTAATAGAAAAGGCTAAATATTTTGTTAGAAAGTGTCATATTTGTTTTTTAAGTCAAAAGAATAGAAATTTATTTTGATGTCAAAGCTATTTTCTGTGTTGATACAAATTTGTAAATTTTCTTGTCATTCTGAAATGGTTTCTGTCATTCAGAAGTAATATGTTCTGGGAAATAAACTCTTAATCCTAACAAACGAAATAAATCATTATGCTCTAGAAATAAAGTGATTTATTCTGAAGAACAATATTAGAAAGGGATAAGGTTTTAAAAAATTATACAAGTCTTTAGCTTTTTACATTTATTTTAAGAGAGTCTATGGCATAAATATGGCTCTTCAAGGAAATATTCTATAGTATTTTATGTCAAAAGTACTTGTAAATGTGTGATTATTATTATTAGTTTTAAACAAGATACCTATTTCAGAGCATGGCTTTATCACAGACCTGAACCACTTCTAAATAAATAAATATAGTAAAACTAAGAGCTTCTAACAATGTCGAGTTGATCGCTATATGGTGGTGGATGGGAAAATGTAGGAGAAAACAATAATACGGTAATGCCACTGCATTTTAGGAGTAAATAATTTTTGAGTGCAGTGTTAGTGGAAATATTGGATTTACTGCTATCCTAGAAGTAGGAGATGAGAATGCCTGAGAATGGATGAGGATGCATATCTGAGCAGGATTATAAGTTTAGAAACTATTTGCTGTTTAATGTTGCCCATTTGTTTTAAATGTTATGTCAACCAAAGAAATCCTTATTTCAGGATTTGTAATGGAAATCTTGGGTATTTACAAGTGATGACCTTAGATTTCTTGCAGGGTTTCCATTAAGATACGGTTTAAGTAGTTTTTAGTAGTTATACTACCTGTATTTCAAATATTATTGTATCTGGAACTTGAAAATAGGATAATGAATGTAGTTTTTGTTCTAGATTCCTGGTTTAGCATAATTCAAGTCCAGTGAGCTCTTCAAGTTCTTTGTGCAAGTGTAATGTGGCTACCACATGTAGGTGGAAAAAGATGTCATTGGGCTGGGTTACTGTTGGGAGTAGAGACTTTATTTGGCTGCATTTTGAGATACAAGTTCATCTGCTTTTGCATTAATAACCTTAGCTTGGTTTCTTATTTTCAGCACGTGATATAAGTTCATCTACTTTTGCATTAATAACCTTAGCTTGGTTTCTTATTTTCAGCACGTGATATTTAATACTATTTAAAAACATACGTATATTTTATTACAGAAACAGAAGACTTCATGTTGTTTCAGTATAACTAACATTGAATTAGAATCTTCCCTGGGGTCCTGTCCTATTCCCATTTAGACTGGTGGGTGTCTTCCTGTTTTTCTCAGTTAAAATAGGCTCAGGGACAGAGTGTACATGTGAGAGTATTAAAGTATTTTTAATTCTCTTTAAATTGACTTCCATTGCCCTTTAAAATGTCCTTGAAAATGTCCTTGATATTTTAGTGGTCCTTTGCTATAGATGCTGCTGCTACTAATAGCTGATAATATGATAAAAAAAAAAAAAAAAAAAAAAAAAAAAAAAAGCAAGTTACAGTTTGCTTATAACATGCCAAATATAGGTAGATCTTTTTTTTTTTTTTTTTTTTTTTTTTTTTTTTTTTTCTATTTTTAACATTAGCAAAAATTGCATAGATGTGTAAAGGCAGGAGATGAGGAAAGAGGAACAATCAAATGGAAAGCTGTAGGCATCCTTTGGTACCTAATTAACTGTCCTTGTCTCAGACCAAGTACCCTGACAGGTATTGTATGGCCTAAATTCAAAATAACAATAAAATTCTTTTTACTGGTTAGTATAAGCAGTAGTTTATATAATACTTCCTATTATATCATGGAATCATAGAATGGTTTGGATTGTAAGGGACCTTAAAGATGACCCCATTCCAATGCCCTGCCATGGGCAGGGACGCCTCCCACCAGAGCAGGTTGCCCAAAGACCCATCCAGCCTGGCCTTGAGCACCTCAAGGGATGGGGCATGCACAGCTTCTCTGGGCAGCCTGTGCCAGTGCCTCACCAGAAAGTAAGAATTCGTGTTAAGTAAGAACTCACAAGGAAGTAAAGAATTTATTCCTTTGATATCTGCTTGTTGACTTATTTCTTCCTTCCTTCAATCTACTTAGTGGTAGCTTAAGCCATAGGGATGCTTTGAGTATTCTGTGGAAATACTATCTCAAGATAATATTAGAAAATGTATGTTTAAAACTCTACATTCCTAAGATTAATCTAAATGAATCTCAAAGCAGGTGGTTGTCATGTTAGTTGACTGAATGTGTCAAACAGAAAAACGTGCTCATGCAAACAGGATTAGCAGACCTGCAAATACTGAGTAGTAACAGGCCTTAAATGTACTTTGTCGTTTTGTGAAGATGGGAATTAAATAAATAAGAACTTGATGTATTGAATGTTAACTTTTACCTGAGCTTCTCAGAGTTATTGTCTAGACCTAGCAATTCCTTCTCTGTGAAGTGACCAGCTGCAAACCTGAAAATGTTGGGGAAAGTCAAGTCCCTTTCATCATGCCTAGAATCCTAGTAGTTTCTTTCAGCAGTAATCAAAGCTAGAGGTAAAGTCAAAGCACAGCATGTCCAGAACATTATCTTGAACACAGAGTTTGTTGTCTGAACAACATTCATTTTTCATGCTAAACAGGTTTTATAGGTTTAAAAAAAAAATACTATGGGTTCAAGCAAAGTGGAGGTTTACATTTTGAAAAAAAAAAAAAAAAAAAAAAGTAAAACAATCAGTGTAGCATTTGACTTTATCAGAGCTAAAATAATGTCCTTTTTGATGCTTCAGATTGTTGAGGCAAATCATGGCTGCAAACCAAAGTGGGTGATTTGGCTGGTAGACTCCCTTTTGCTGGGTGCTAGATTTCACAATGGGAGACTGAAACTAGTTGTGTGAGAGAGGTGCTTGCCTTGTTCCAGGCTGGTCCAAGCAGCAGTCCTGGTAAGAAATCTTTCTCCCTTTGTCTAGGATGGGAATCTGCCTGCTCTCACCTTTTGGCACTTGTAAGCTGTCTAATGCTGTGGATGGGAGATGCAAAGCTCTTTCCTTTTCCTGACTTCTCTCAGATTATTATTGCAACTCATTAGCCCATTCCTCTGGCTTCCCCTTCTTAGCTTTCCAGAACTACTATCAGTCTTCTGAAATCAATAAGAGTATTGATTGTACAACAGCTCTCTTAATTTTACGGTCTCTACAGTGTCCATAGTGTTACATAGAGATCATGCAGCATATGAATAACCTAGGCATCAAACTTGCCATTAACTATGAGTTTCATCTCCATAACTTTCCTTAATTTTAGGGTTTCCTTCCATTGTATGCATATGCATTCATATGAAACACTGCTGAATGCTGTTTCTAAGAGGACATTTCTGATGCTATTAACCACCTTGCTTAATGTTTTTTAATTGTGAGAGCTAACATGCAGGAAGTTTGTTAACAGGGTTCAAATCTGAGTGTCATGGCAGAATTTTGTTGGGGAAAAAATAGTCTACTTATAGACAAAAATAAACATAAAAATCACTGACTTCCAGTTTTCGTACATGATAATATCTAAACAAATAAACAAACAAAAAAACCCACCTTGATGTTTGGAATGAAGCAGTTTCAAAGGCAACTCAGGCAATCACAGCAACAACTTTCTGGATATGTTGTCTGACAAACAAAATATCCAAATACCTATTTTTCTTCAAGCTGAATCTTTCATATATCTAGACTCCTTTAGCAATTCTTTTACATTATGTCTTTTCTCACTGTTCATATCTGCAATGTCTTCTGTAGTGGAGGATAAAGTTCTATCTGTGTGTTTTAGAGGCTTCTTTCTGACTCTGCCAGCAAATTTTTAGATAGATTGGATAGTGTATTTTTGCCTGATTTGATGAGATGCTTGAGGGCATTAAACTAGGGTGTTAAAAAGTCTGTATTTCTTGAAGAGCTCTTTTTTTATTATTTTCTCTGTGCTTTATTTTCCTGTTTCATGGAGGTGTATTAAACCCGTTTCCCATACCACTGAGGTATTGTTTTCTTGAGCCTATTGCTAAATACCAGGTCGCTTGGAAAGGTAGAAGATGAAATTTGTCCATAAAGTGGAAATCATAATATTTATTTATTGTATTCCATGAATATTTGGTCAATGAGCTATGTGGATAAGGAAAACCTCTTCATTTACTTAAAAAGAAAAAAAACAAACAAACAAACAAAAAAAACACTTGGTTTAAGCTTTGCTTATTGTAGATTCATACACAGCAGTACATGGAGTTCAATTTATATTTTTATAGTTTTTCTTAGCTTTAATTTTAAAAATATAACTAAGTAAATAAAACTTCATCTGAAAAAAAAAAAGACAAATGAGACTATTTTCTGATAATGAAAGTCAGCAAAGCATAGCCTGATTGCTTGTGATAGGGATAAATATATTTGCACTAATGTGCTTAAAAGGCAACTATTAGTTTTTAATGAATGTAGGAGATTTACTTTTTTAGCAGAGCTACTAAAATAATAATCATACATAAAGAAGTACTTCACACAAGCTCAGGAAATTATATTCAGAGATTTAGCTAGGGAATTTGGTTCTGGTTTGAAAGATAACATTCATTTATATATACAAAAAAATGTTTAGTTCATTAGCATACTTTTATTCTGCAGACACTGAAAAGCTTTAATGCCCCCCAAATTACTTAGATGTAACTTAGTTTTATGAGTTATCCAGCACTGAAGATATAAATAGCCTTATTATTCTGTCACAGCTAGTGCAGTACTGTTCCAGAACACTGCTATTGCACAATAGGAAGCATTTTAAAGGTGTTTTTTCCCCTTTTTTTTTTTTTTTTTTTTTTCTCTCTCACACTAGTGTACCAGATTAGTTTGATTCTTAGATAATATACTGACTGAAAGTGAATGTATGAGTTTAAGGCATCTGGCAAAAGTACAGACTTTCACAGTGAAGCCTTAAAATGTGTCTAATGGGCAGACACTGTTTTTTGAAGTGAGACTTCTGATTCATATTCTAATGCACCACCTGTGGGAGGTTACTCAAGTTACTTCAATGGATAACAAAAGTAGTCAGCCCACAATGTGTTACCTTCATGATAGAGACAATTTTCACTTGCTCAAGTCTATGTATATCTGTGTATATATATATGTGTGTAAAAGTGTAATGGTGTTGGAGATGAAAATCAATAGTGTAAGATTTTTTTTAATTAAAAAAAAAAAAAAAAGAATAAAACACAAACTGTCATAAAGAAAGAGAGGCTTACCTTAGTTTGTCAAAATTCACCTAGGTCTCACCAACAGATACCAGCCGTAGGCGTCATCTAGCAGATGCTCTGCACTTTAATTTAAACTCATGTGAAATAGTAATCTTTCTATTCTCCAAAGAAACTCATCACATGCCATATAGAAATTAATATTTTTATTAACATCATCTGCAACTTTATTGGTGACTTCACAAGGAAATGCTTGAACTTTGCTAAGTTACACATTAAGAAATCCACTATTTAACTTTGTTACGGATCTGCATGTTTTTTTTTTTGCTTAAAATTTTATATTAATCATTGTGAGTGTATTAGATAGGAAACAGCAACTGGAGTAAATGTTGAAAATAATTTTCATTCACTAGAAAATTGATCCAAGAGAGTTTAGTGGCAATTTTATAGTTTAGAAATTTGGACTACGAGTTATACTTTTTGTCTTGTAATGACTGAAAAATAAAATGTGGTACTAAAAAAAAAAAATACTCTGAAGAGCTGCTAGCTGTTAATACCGAAATTGTTCTATGAGATAATATTCTTATGCCAGACTGATAGGCACATGTACAAATACATTTCCAGCTAAATTAGTCAGGTAATACTGATAAGTCTGTTGTGAGGTCTATAATGTCTGCTAGGGGCAAAAAATGTATTCCGTAAAACTTTCCTGCAATCTATATTTTCAGTCTATGCATGTCAATCTTTTTTTTTTTTTTTTTTTTTTTTTTTTTTTTTTTCCAGCAATGGCTTTAGTTTCCCACAGATAGAGCAAATGGCTCAGAAAATCTTTAAATCCAAATCTAACTGTCATCAGGGTAAAAGATGATGCCCCTTGGATTAGGGCTTTAAATGTGGTTGGGGCTTTCATGGTGGCTCAAGGTAGGAAGTGAAGTTCAAAAAGTGTGTTTCATCTAATCCTTTTTCTAGACCATTTTGACCATTTCCCTCTAAAGAAAGGGCATGTTTAAAACTAATGATGGTTGCATATAAGCAGCGGCAGAGCAGTTGCCAGAAATGGCTGTGGCTTATAATACAGCAACAACTTTATATTATATTATTTAATCACATGGTTAAAAAATGCATTTCTAAAGCTGCTGTAAAATGTCTTTTTATAGTCTGGTTCAGCATCATCATGCAGGAATACAAAGGTGATTCTTAAAGATTGGTTACAGGTGGCTTAGAGAGTTATACCAAAACTGTGTTTATATTCAGTTCTTGTATATTTTTATGAATTAGAAGTAAGAGTAAAAGCTAATGAACTCACAATGTGCAGTCATGTAAGCAAAATTCAAGTGATTATACACTCCAAATTCCAGAATAGGGAAAAATTTCTTTAGATAGCTAAATATGTTTTTCCTCAGTAGCTTGTTCCATTTGAAGAATATACATGAAATCTTATTTGAGGTAGCTTATGTGTATGAAGCATCAAATGAATCTAAAAGCTGACTGTTGACAAGGAATGGCAACCAATGATTTGGCAAATCTCTACAGGCAGACTTCTTTGCAATCAATACTGTATTAATCACTTAGTCTCTGCCAATTTAAAATCAATATGCTTTCAGGGAGTGCATCCAGCACCATGAAATGGGATGCGTAACATCAGCATTACTGTTGCACTAGGACTGGGAAGTCAAAACAGGAAATCTTAAGTTTCCTGTTTTGCCTCCTAGAATAAGTGTGACATTTGTCTACCTGAGTGTAACTTATGTATGGTAAGTTTAACGTAGGAATATTTTATGAAAAACTTCCCCTAGGAGACATCTTCCATCAGGCAGAAGGATATAAAGGCCAAAAAAAAAATCATCCCCAATAGGAGTGAATGATCAGTGCAGTTCTGACTGCATCCTACCACATAACTTGCGATAGGAAGTATGTATAACAGAAAGAGGCTGTTCATTTTTCCTTTATGACTTGCTTGGCCTTTGGGGTTAATTTTTCCCCCCCACATCAACACAAAACAAAAGAATCATATAAATGAAATAGTTAAAGGAAGAATAGTTATTGATGTGAAAAGGGGGGAAATAGGAATGCGCTTTTGAAGTATAATTCATGTTAACAGAGCATAATTTGAGAACTGAAGTCCATTGCTTTGCAATGTATCATAAGAGAAATTATTTTATCATAGAAATGGAGGAAAGCCTTTAGGATGACAAATGTTTTCTTGTTCGTGACCTTCTCCTATAAAGTATGGAGAAGTGTTTCAAGGTGTAAAAGGCAAGAAGGTGCCAGTAGAGGTAGTAATTATTATAAATCTGTTTTCTGGAGGCTGTCTCATGTGCTTGCATTTAAAAAATTGTCTTCTCTGCCTCTTCCAAAGCAATATTAAAGTGTTATGTGTGTTGTTGTTTGTTTTTTCTTTGCCTGAATCCTGTTGCAAGGCAGGTCTGTGGATTGCTCAGTTGGCTCCCCATGTTCTGCATGAATGCAGAAGAAAGGTAAATGTTAATCTCACTCAGAGGTCACGTCTAAACAGACATGCCTTGTAATTAGTGATTTCACTGCTCACTTTCAAGTACACTGCATTTGGACTCGTATTACATGGATTATCACTGTAAACTTTTCTATACTTTTCCCACAAGTGACTTTCTAGTGCTAACAGCAATTTTGTTGTGATTTGATATATGTACTATATCAAGCTCAATTTAATCAACTGTTTGTAGAGAATTAAGATAAAAGCCATCAAAATGAGCCTTACTGAATTCTTTGAGCAGTTACTTCTGATAACTGTAGGGTTTTTTGTTTGTTTGTTTGTTTGTTTGTTTCTGTTCTTTTTTTTTTTTATGTATCTTAAATATTTTTTAATACTGTGTTCTTGGAGAGAAGTTCTGACACAGACAGAAAACATGAAATGGCTTTTCTAGGCATTCTCTAGGCAACTTAAAAGGACAGCAGGTTCATTATTTCTCTCTTCACCACTGAAAGCGTTCTAAAAATGAGCAGCTCATTGTACACTTTTATAGAACTTCGAGATATACTGACAGGGAGAAGACCAGAAATGGATGATCTTTGCATTTTTGTTTCCCTTTAGGTGGAGAATAGATAGCAAAAATATTTGTTTAACAGAGATAGCTAGAGAGGGTAGACAAAAGAAATCCACTGGCATTAGGGGTAACTTTTGTATTTGAGTAAAGTGAGGTATTTGTTCATGTAAGTTTGGCCTCAAGGATGATTTTCATGCAACAGTCCAATATTCACAGGAGGATTGAGATGGTTTGTAAAGAATCTTGGGCTTCTACTTTTCAGAAGCATACTCTCTTAATTGTTTAGTCTTTCTTTAGTGCGGGAGGAAACAAAATCAAGCTTGTTACTTCCAAGGAATGTTTTAGAGTCTACTCTAGGTTGAAATACCTGTTGTCTCTATTGGCTATAAGGGAAGTCTAGAGGGCTAGCTCAGATACAGATGTTATCAGTGCCCAGCCTTAGGCATTTGTGTTCTGATGTATCTTCTGGGTCCATATTACATGGATTCATGAACCTGCAGGTATAGCCTTTCCAGTGTTCACATGCAAGGTATACTTAAGATAAATAAAACTACTACACTGCTTTGTAAGAAGGCCACATACACTGTCAACCACAGTATCTATCTGTTTAAGGACTGTTTTTTTTGTTGTTGTTGTTTGTTTGTTTGTTTTTGTTTTGTTTTTTTTTGTTTTTTTAATTGGTGACATTGAATAATAGAACAAAATCCTCATACAGTAATACTGAAGTCTGACAACTCCTTCCTCCTCCTCTGGAGGATTTCCTGTTAGATCAAAGAAGTTTGTCAGACACTTACCTTCTCATATCCTCATCAGAGCTAATGCAGTCCATGTGTCAGCCAGAGTCGCCACTGTGACAGTGAGTTTGTAGTACCTGAAGTGAGATGATTCAACAGAGGCAGCAGGTGTTCTTCTGAGGGTTTTGTGTCTGATCCAAATTTATACAGAATATTTTAATGAAGTTATACAAACCACACTTACAGGAAGTCTGGTCATAGCTGAAAATCTAACTTGGTGCTGTGACTAGTCTCCAAAAATGTTAAGTATTCAAGAGAAACACATAACTAATGTTGCATGTCATGTTTTGTTTGTTATCAGCCTCCCTCTCTGTACAGTTAGAAATAAGAATCAGGCCCAACTCTGCTTAAGAACTTTGCAGATATTTAGATGGCATCTATCTAGGTAGAAAAAGAGTTGCCCAGCTGTTTGGATATTTTTTTGTCACTATTAACAAAATTAAGTGATCAAGCTTCTAAAGAAAGTGGAGCTAGAATCTTTCATGTCTTCATGTGCACTTAGATGTTGTGTAGTCTCAAAACGATTTACTTCTGCTTTTTGTTGGGAAAAAATAATAATAAAAGAAGGCCAAACTTCTCTTTTTTTTTTTTCTTTTTTTTTTCTTTTTTTTTGGAGAGATATTGTTTTGCATGATTTATCTTTATGACCTGGAAAGCACAGGCAGAGGTAACAATCAATTTAAAGGAAAAATTAATCTGAAACATGTAGAAATGGGATGTTTTTTCCTTAAATTATAAAGCACTTAATGAAAGAACTAAAATCCCAAGTACATACAGAATATTGAATGTCAATATTTGCAAAAAGGTCTATTTATAAACATACAGATATGCGTTTGCTCATCTGTATGCTCCACGTCTGAGAAACCTTCCAAAACTGTCTGGCCTGTACTTCAAATGCTGGAAATGTAGCAGAATCCAAAACTGTGTAAAAAAGTGCCCTTTTTGGCCAAACCCATATCCCTTTTTGGACACCCTTGTGCCAGAGCAGATGTGGTATGCAGCTGAACACTATTCATGGGAACATCTAGCTGATCAGACTTTCCACACTGTTGCTGCAATAATCCTTCATGTCTGTTGTTTATCTGAGATCCACCCTTCCAGTGGGTCTAATAGGAAGATCTAGCTTAGGTATTGAAGATTTATTATCTTTAGAAAAATAGCTAAGATATTAGCAGGATGCTATTGCTTGCAATAATACACTTTTGAGATAAATCTCGCCAGTAGCTGTATTATTAAAAAAGACTTCTCATGGCAATGTTTTTGCTTAGACTCTATGGGTGTTTACAGAAGGGTTGGCCATGGATACTAGATGCTGGAAAAATTGTCTAACTCATTTGCTAATATCAAGCTATGATGTGAGAGTTTCCACATACTGATCTAGTTTCCTAGAGCATATAAATTAGAAACAGTGAAAATCTGCATGCTTTTGTTAGACATATATATTTTTCATTAGGTAGATGATGAAAATGTATGTAATGTTTCCTTATGATACTCCTAATTAAAACTGGTCTTTCATGCATTTCAAGAGCTTCATTCAAGTGCAGGTGGAAGGCAGGCTTGGCTTGATTGACTATGGAATGCTTCCACATTTACATTTGTCCTGTGAAATAAATATGAAAGAAAAAAATCCTTTGATTGTGTCTGAATCAGAATGTGGTTATTAGTGCCATGAGTGTGAGAGGAGGGAGAATGAGGGGGATGTAGTGGTGGTTCAGTAGAAGATTTGGAAGAACAGAGAGAAATCATGGGATGAGGGACAAAGGAAAAAGGGCTCCAGAAAATATATTTCAAATACATATACACACACTGAGTGTGTCAAATGAAGTAGTAAAAAAATCAATCATAATGCAGAATGAGGAGGAAAAAAAACACACATACACAGATAACATACTATATAACTAATTCAGTTTTAAAAATTGTAACTAATGTTGTTATATGTTGTTATATTCCAGGAGCGTATGGTAAAGTACTGTGTCCGGGGGGGGGGGGGAGGGGAAAGGATCATAGTAATGCATTTTCCTGTGCTGTATTGTTATAAAACAAAGTATTGATGCTCTTGAAAACCTGCTAGTTTATTTTTTTCTTAAATGCTGTGTAAGAATATGCTCCAGTCATGGGCTGAGGCAAAACAAATATGATACACTGTATTGAAAATGGATTCTTGAGAAAGATCAATAAATTCTGTATGCAACAGAATGAAGTTATCAAAATGCAAATATTTTAAACAAAACAGAATTTAACAATTGCCAAGATAAGATATTCTCTCAAAGCATATTGAAGACATTTTCAGGTTTACATAATGTAATTAAATTCAAGCCTGAAGAATTCAAATTTGTCCCAAAGACATTATTGGCAATGTGATTTAATGTGGTGATAAGGATGAAAATGTAGTATGTTTGGAAGCCATAAGAGTATTATAAAATTATGTTTTGAGAGCTGACAACAATTGTTTGCAAGCGTTCTTTTGAAAACTACTCAATAATGACATAATGAACAGAAGATCTATTCTATTATTCTCCTTCTCCCATTCCTCCATATCTCCCCTTGCACCCTCCCCAAAATTTGGGTAAAGGTCACCCAAATGTAACTTCTGTTGTCTCACTGGAGCTCATTGCCAGTAGACAATTACTGTTTTGTGTCTTATGGGGGAAAAAAAAAAGTGAACACAGGATAAGGAAAGTGTGAATCAATGATTTCTTAGAACATAGTCAACCATTTTGTTTATATTCTTTCAGGAATATGAGAGATGAGTACATGTTTTATATAAACTGCTTTACCGTGGTTGTTTTCATTGTTCTTAAGATGGAGAACAGTGCGATCTGAAGGCTACACTGGAGTCAAGAGTTCATGAGGCTCAGCCTGTTTTCTGTTTTAAAATACATTTATAAAGATTTAAACTCTTCTTCAATCCCCCAAACAGGGCAATACTATCTCATATCTTGTAAGATCAGCTAGTTGAATATACTAAATATATACTATATAAATATATACAATATACTAAAACTATATCATAAATGTTAATGTCGTTTGATCATTCTGGATTATTTTTGCAAATTAGAACTTCATCAGTCAGGGTACAGAAAGCTTAATTCTTTGAAGCACTTCTTGGCACTGGTGGGGGGGCATTCAAAAAGGTGTCAATGTTTTGCTGTGCATGAGGGAGGGTAATTTAGCTTGCTCAATTGACAGGATCTTTGACTTTGGGTTAAAAAGGTAGAGAACTATTTGGATAGTGACGTTTTCTCTGCGAGAAGCTTTAAAGTCAAACTTATCCTCTTAAAAGGATTTATTTTCTCTTTAACAACTTCATGGCATGACCCCTGATTGACAATGAAGTGGTATTTATAGTGTTTAGCCAGTCATCAGAAGTGACTAATTATGCCTCCCTCAGAGTGTACATGCTTTGATGACTCATGTAATATGCTCTCATTATCTCACAATTTGGTATCTCTGATACATTTAAAAATATGTATGTGTAGTTGGGGGTACTTAACGTTAGTTTTTCTCAAAATTCCATAAGTTAAATATTTTGTAATTTTTAAGTAAAGAAATGTTGAACCTCCTGTAGTATCCCCTTTCAAAATAGTAGATGTTCCATGTTCAGTAAGTCTCTTTGTGCTTGCCATTTTAGAAAATCTGCTAGCAGCTTGAATGCATGTAAGCCAAGGAAAAAAATCCAAAGGCTAATCCATTAGTAGCCTCTCAGATCTGACCTTCCCTTAGAAAATATTCTACAGAAAGACTAAAACTGCTCTTTACAAAAGGGCAAAAGACTGCAGCAGAAAAAAATTATGAAATAAGTAACACATGCAATACCAGGACCAAAATGCTGGTTCATCTGCTTCTGAACTGGAAAATCAGATTTAGTAATCACATAATATATAAGTAACAGTGCTTCTTTAAGTTTGCTGTTTGTGTATTGCTAAGATGTATTTATTTATATATATATGTGTGTGTGTGTATATTATATATATAAATTACAAGCTAACTCCAATTAAAAGTTAATAAATACATAAAGTCACATTGTGTTTTGCCTCCCTTCACTGTCCCCAGCTTGGCACCCAAGAATAACACATACATCCCATTTACTTTTTTTTTATTATTATTTTTAAAATGTCTACCAACAGAAACATTCTACCGATTTTATAGTTAAATTTTTCAGTCAGAAATTTTATTTTAACAGTGTGATTGCACTTTCATCCCAGGAAAAAAAAAATGTAGCCTAGTACGTAGGTTATTTTGGGATGTTACCAGGACAGTTTTAATTCCTTGTTTGTCTTGATTCCCATCAAGGCATTTCCCTTCAGTCTTCCTTGTCCCTGATGACCTCTGCCACCAGAGAGCTATCCAGAATTTTGTTATTTTTTCATTTGTCCTAGATAGGTTTATTTGGCCTTATAGATAGACATTCATAACATCAGATAGAGGTTAATAATATCACAAGATTATTAAAGCATTCATCAGTTGTCTAGGAGATGGGAGTCCAAATTCCTGTACTGAAAGGATGAGGACTGATGATGGGAGTTGGAAGATGTACTGTGGACCTGTAGAGTTTAATTGTTATGTAAGGGGGACAAGCCATGGGTAGCCTTCAAGATGGGTGGCTAACCTCCAGCTGGGACTGATCTGCTCACATTTCAGATGACTCTAATGGACTTCTGCCTAGTGATTGCAGTGGAAGACCATCTTCAAGAACCTTGACTGAAACCATTTATTCTTATTCATCACCTCTGCATTGGTTGGGTTATTCAGCAAATACAGAAAATATTTGAAAATAGAGGTTTCTAAATTTGATTAGAATAGTTACAAGACCAAGATGACAGAGATGTAACCAGCCATGACACATTTTTATGTCCAATGGCAATGAGCAGGAACCCAACAGGATGTTACTAAGGACAATTCCAAGCAATAATCATACTGTAACCTGATAAAATTTTGACTGTTATAATTTAACTCCCTCCTCATCCTAATCAATTATCTCTTGTATGCTGAGTAGAAAGTAAAGCATAATAAGCATAAAGCATAAAAAGGAGATTGCAAATTTTGCAATTCCTAGTTGTAAAATTTATGATTTATGATTAACCTCATATCCAATGACCAAAATAATAAGTAAATAAATCAACATTGAGCAGTAGTGAGAAAGAAAGAAGAAGAAATAGAAATCCTAGTGTGGCTATTTATCTGTGCAGCAAGTTGATTATACCTCTGCGAAAGCATCTAGAACGGTCGCGTGGCACTGCATGTGTGTGCATGTGGCTTAATATAGGCATGTGTTTATATGCACATGTGTACATGCTTTAATCGTTTAATTTCTCATGCACAGAGAATATCTTTAGGCATTTCAGGCCATATCAGGCATTTCTCATGCCTGAATATCTTTAAATCTTTGGTTTTAAGGGATGCAAATGAGGATGAAACATAGATCTGAATAAGTACAAGATGTAATGCTCTGGTGGACAGTGATCAAGGAAGGAAGTAGTAGATAAGTAATGAAAAAGTGTTCCAGTACAAAAAGTATCAATAGTTTACAGGCAATGATCAATAATCTTTAGGAAGATAAAACAGGCACTGCAGAATTCTGCATTAAATGCTTTTATTGAGACTTCTATTTCTTACACTATTTCCCATGAAAGCTTTTCTGTCAGTGCTGTGGTTTTCTATTGCACAAAGCTAAGCTGCCAAATCACTGTAAACCCACAGATGAGCTAGAATTCACTTTTACATTGCAGTCAACTTTGTTAGCAGTCAGAATATGTTCAATAAATGCTCATGAAAAGACTTTTATTTATTTATTTACAAAAAGAGAAAGCAGAGGCTCCGCAGATGAAGTGGGTGTAGCAATCCAGCATACCATCATGCTTCTTAGTGAAAAATTCACCTTCTGTTCTGCTATCTGCAGGCTGTTGTTCTTCAATGCCAGACAGAGATACAAACCCCAACAGTTCTACAGCCTTCTCCAACACACACAAGCTAAGGTGGTGTTGGGACAACACTATTCTTTATTCAGGATGAATTCATAGTCAGTATGCTTAGATCTGGTTTTTGTTGTTGTTGTTGTTTTTCATATCTACAAAGTCTAGAAAGATAGGACTGGGGCTTTCAAACCTATGGGAAATTATTTTGGTTGTTAATATATATTCAGTTGTTAATCAGTATAGGAACATGAAGTAAAGCTATAACATACACCTTTATCTGTGGCACACCATTAATCTATATAAAACAGAAGAAAATATTCTGTAAGGACAATCCCGTGATTTCTGTCTCCCCATCCATCTTTGGGCACCTGGAGTAAGTAGGCTTATTTTCAGAGATACTGAATGGCAAAATGACTAAAAATCAAGTTACTGAATTATCTAAAAATAGAAGCAGTACTATAATCGTGTTTCGAAATTATTTACTTCCTAATTATTTTGGCATGAATAAGGTTGAAAAGTATTTGGATTGAAATCTGTGAAAAGTGTGCATTGAAGAGAGAGAGAGAAATTGGCTTTGGTGTACAATCTTTTCATTCAGCTGTGGGAAATGGACAGAATTAGTTATAGGCTTCTATGATAGCAGGATGTTTTCAAACCTGGTAATTAAATTCAGAAGTATAGCAGATCAAAAGGAAACCATACAGGAAAAGATGTAACAAAGTCAAGAACAGATACAGACAGGAGTTTTTTGCTGTAAATGCTGTTCTGAATTAGAATGGCAGGAGTCTCTGTCAATAAGATCAAAAGGTAGGAACAGAGATGAAAACTCTCCTTTTAGTGTTAATTATTATAAACCAGGTAGGAATGTATTTGAACATCATTGGCAGAGTGCTAGAAAGCAGTAACTTTTTTTCTCCTTTCTTTTTTTGGGGGGGAGAATAGTGCTGGACCATTCAAAATTTAAAAGAAATTAATTGTTTCTGTGTGATTTTTAAATCTTTTTTTTTTTTTTTCCTTTTTTTTCTTTCCTTTTTTTTTTATTTTTTTCCCCTCTTCACTGTTAATGCTAAATGGCTATATAATCTAATAGCTATTTTGTGAAATGCTCCCATTCTCTCTACCTTTTTGAAGGTAAGCATGAATGGCATAAATTAATCCACAGGAATTTCAGTGGAACGTACTTATAGGATGTCAGCCAGGTCATTCATTTTTGATCTTTGGTTTTACATTTGGCAAAATATTGAAGTACAGTATAATCATTTGGGAAAAATATTGAGATACAGTATGATCATTTAAGATCCCAGGAAATTTTCTCGGGTGTTGGGGAAACTACTGTTACAGTTAATTCTGAACTGTTACAAGAAAATTCAATTGCTCTTGTATAATTTTCATGCTGGTTTCACTTGCAGGTGTTCTTTATGTTCTGTTCTAAATTGGTGTTTAGTGTTATTGAGCACAGTTAGTAGTTGCTGCAACGATCTCATACAGAGCCAAATTTCAATGGGTGTGAGTGATCTGCAGGGATCCCAGTTCTCTTAAGAGGTTTGGAAGCTTTGCCTAGGTTTCAGCTCGCATATCAGAGCATGTGAAGTTAGGTGATTGTGTATAGGAGTCTAGAAGTGAATTAGGTGTCTAAGCTCCTCTTTTGATCAGTGAAACTCTAGTCAATATAGTTAATGGAGCTTAGATTGATATTTAGCCATCCAAATGTCGGTGTGTACTTCTGAATGAGGTAAATAACTCTTCAGCCTTGGTTTACTACATCAATTTGATCTCCACTGACTGTGGCATCCAGCTCACAGGTGGGCATCAGCATATAGACACAATAACCTTAGTATCAGTCTCTGAGGTAAATGCTACCTATGCAGAGGTCTACTACAGAAAAAAAATAATAAAAAATATCACTGATAATTTTACTGCTTAACAAGTTGTTTCTTACGAGGAGCGGCTGAGGGAGCTGGGATTGTTCAGTCTGTGGAGAAGAGGAGGCTCAGAGGCGACCTTATTGCACTCTATAGATACCTTAAAGGACGTTGTAGCGAGGTGGGGGGTTGGTCTATTTTCCTACGTGCCTGGTGACAGGATGAGGGGGAATGGGCTAAAGTAGCACCAGGGGAGATTTAGGTTGGATATTAGGAAGAACTTCTTTACTGAAGGGGTTGTTAGGCATTGGAATAGGCTGCCCAGGGAAGTGGTTGAGTCACCATCCCTGGAGGTCTTTTAAAGACATTATAGATTTAGAGCTTAGTGATATGGTTTAGTGGAGGACTTGTTAGTGTTAGGTCAGAGGTTGGACTAGGTGATCTTGGAGGTATCTTGCAACCTAGATGATTCTGTGATTTTGTGATTCTTACACTTTAGCATGAAACTTGTGTGCATAGAATAACAAAACGCTTGCACTTGGATATGTGAGTCAAATTGTAGGCTGATGTGAATAAAAACAGTACAAATTTGCCAAACTTATCTCACAAAAAGTTGAACGCTGTATCTCGAGTCGAATACTGTATCTTTCATCTTTTTTCACCCTCAAATTATTGCCTTTTCTGGTGCCAACTTCTCCTCCGTTTTTGCATGTTAATTTCTGATATATTGCAGATTTCTCACCTTTAATTAGCATTTCCTTTGATAACAACATATTGGCCAAAATAATTTTTCCTTGGAAATTAAAGATGAAATTGAAACATGTCATATATGTTTTTCTATGAGTTTAGTGACTATTAGACTATTTAATAGCTACTGAAGATGAAATTTATCTTGCCTAACTGTAGCTTGCTAAAAGTTTTACACTTCTGTCTTCCTCTGACATAACAATTTGCCATGGGATGAGTTGCTCTGTGAGGCACCTGCAGCACTCCACTGCTAAAAGCACTGGCTAGTTTAGGTTAAGATGCTTCCTTTTTTTGGTAGTTAAAGCTGAATTTACCTTAATCTCTTTCCTGTTTCCTGACCTTTCCCTGTGCTGTGCTGTTCCCTGTGGTGGCACCTTGCAGATGCTTCAGGTGCTGGTGCAAAGTGTCTCAGTTCTCCAGTGTAGGACGGAAATTGCCGCATTTTGCAGCTACCTCAGTGTTTGTGTCCCTTCCTCGACATAGGTCTACACCCTTGTTCCTATTACTTGTAAAGAAAGAGCTGCTCCGCTCCCATTCATATTGGGACTTCATTTGCCTTCAGATTTCCTATTGCAACTGTATATGGAAATCACACTACAGTGCCTTCATAATCACCGGCAAACCTAAAATCATATTGCATCATTACTTGCATCATTACTTTTTTTTTTTTTTTTTTTTTTTTCTTTTCCATTTTTGACTCGCTCTATACAGCATCGAGAAATGAAGAAGTATTGTTTTGAAGTGTTTTCCATCTCAGGACTTCAGGCTGTGGAAATTGATGATTATATTTTATAGGAGCAAACAAAATACAGATTAGAAATTTACAGCTTTCTTAAAGGAAAACTAGGAGCAGGACTATTTGGAAAGAAATTAATAGACAGTGGCTTGGGAGGAAAAGTGATACTTCTTTAAATTAATAAAGGCTATTAGATGACTTAAAAAAAAATAAATCATTTCATGTTCAGAAAATTGAAAACTTTGGCTAAAACCCTGTTCTGGTTCATCTACAAAATAAGGGCAGCAGCTTTCTAGCTAAAAAACAACTTGTATCCATTTTCTCTTTTATCATTTTGTTCCTAATCGATATAAATTAGAAGTAAGAAAAGTACAGAAAATTTATAGGGGAAGCCAAAAACAGGAAAAAAAAAAAAAAAAAAAATCTGTGGTTGGCAAGGCTAATGAAGTTTTCGGTGTTTTAAGAACAAAAATCCTAATAGTATAAGCCACTAGATGGAGATAGTAAGATTGTTAAGAGTGATTTGAAAGAATCATAAAAGTTAAATAAATATTTTTATTCTGTATTTTGAAAAATGCTTGATACTGTCCACATGTTATGAGTATGCTGAGGTACTTTCCAAAATGCCTGGAAAAAAGAAGTATGTCAAGCAGCAGCTCAGCAGCTGCTTGGACTAAAGACTATTTAAAATCAATAGGTCTGGGTAACTTTTGTATAGGAGTCCTAAACTATTTGGCTAAGGAGATCCCAGTTTCACTTATAAGTGAAACTTATATTAAACTTATGCCTTTTTATAAGGCATATGCCTTATAAAAAAAAAAAAAAAAAAAAGAAAAAAAAAGAAACACAACATAAATAAAAATAATAATAAAATAAAATGAGACACATGAAAGCACAGGGGACTAGAGAAGTGATAATGATGTGCTGGTATTCAGAAACGTAGCTGATATCTATACAATACTCAGATTGCCATGGTTTTTGAGCAAAGGAAATAAACTGTAAATAAATGCAATAAATGTTAGTTTTTTTTTAATTTAACTGAATATGAACAAACAAAACATGCAGTTTAAACAGACTATTTAATACGTAATGTCTGGTTTTGTTACATGAAATTTGTCATTTGATTGATAAAGATAATTTTAGAAGCAATAGACATGCATATTTTTGGCCACTGTTTTCTTTTAAACAAATGCACTATACAGCATAAAATATGTACACATCTGACAAAGAAGTGGTTAATTGATTAATCAGCTACATACCAAATTTAACTAATTCAAGATGGCACCAGCTGGAATGCAAAGTGTAGGTCAGAGCTTTTGAAAGCATTGTGTCCTGTAAATCAGGGGCCTAAAAAGAATCAAGAGTAATATAAAAAATAAAGAGTGCAAAAGCTGTATATAATTTCTCAGCGCAACATCTGGATTTATAAATTTAAATTTATGTATTATAAATGTGTAAGTGGTGACAATAGAATGCCTAGTTCTAGTGATGAATCTTAAAAAGTATGTAGCAAAACAGTGGAGAGTGTTGGAAACAGACAAAAAGTGACAGAACTAGGCAGACAGACAATTAGACAGAATTAGGCAGAATTGCACACCTGACCAAGGGTAGTGGTGGATTGTTTTTGATATATTCAAAAACACATTAGACAAACTTTACTGAATGCAGTACAGAAGAAAAAAAAAAAAAAAAAAAAAAAAAGGAAAGAATTGAAATTAAATGAATGAGAAAAGAGAGACAATACATTTTGGAGCTTATATTGTTACCAGTTCAGTTTTTCAAAGACAGAAATAAATGTAGGTGGTTGGTTTGGAGTTGTTTGTGTCTTTGTTAGTTTATTTTTGTTATTGAAAAAACATCTTCAGGCAGGCTTCTTGGACTTGTTTGCTTTTAAGAAAAGCTTTTTCTTTAAAATTATTATCAGTATACTAATCAAAGAAGCTTTTGTATCAATTGTATATTTATTCGCATTCATCATCTTAAATCTTGTCATGCTTAGGAGCAAAAGATGACAGGAATGGACATTTAATAAAACAACAAGCAGAGATAGCATCTAGAATATGCATTTGTTTTTATATTGGTAGTTTTTTGCTTGTTTATTACATATATATATATATGTATAAATGTTATTACTATTAGTAATTACTATTACTATAGTGGAGAGGAAATTCAGAAAAATATGACCTTTCATTTGACACATCATCTGTGTTTGAACTACAACATGCTATAAGTAGTAGCTTTAAGCTTACAAAAATACCTATTTACATTTTCTTAGCTTTGTATGTAAAAAATCCCTGTTGCTTAAAAAGAACAGTGCTGAAAGTATCAGCTATTGAACTGAAAAGTCTGCATGACAAAAATTTTTAAAGGCTTTCAGGCTCTCAGAATCAAAAGTGAATCTTTGTTTACCTCTTGAAAATGCTTTTGTAAGAGGTTCTGGTTAGCCATTTCCAATAGAGAATGGAGCAGTTGATCAGATAGCAGCTAAACTAATGAAAAGCATCATGGAAGTGACAGGAAGATTAATTAAGTTCCTTCAGTTGTATTCACGTGTGGCGGTACAGAGTTCCTTTGGGTACTGCTGCAGTTAAATGGTATTCATGGTGACAAATATTGCAGATTTCCAGAAGTGACACTTTTGAGTCAAGGGTAAAAAACACATTTGGTAGTTTTATCCTCTAGAGAAACAGCAAAACTAGTGATGAGCCTCTATGGCTAGTTTAAAATATATAACTTGCTTCTTCCTTTCTTATCCTTTAGTGAAACCTCAAGAGATTAGTAATGAATCACAAAATCTTTGTTATTGTGTAGGATGTCTTAAACTACTCCAGATGGCTTCAAAATAAAAACAAACCAAATTTCTAGTGGAGGTACTTAGTATATTTGACTTCAGGCACAAAAATATGCACACTTGGAAATACTTCCAATTACTTTTGGAGCCTTACAAAACTAGCTTGTTTGCTGCTTTTTATTTCTGAACTGTGGTCACTGTAGCACTAATAGCAATGAAATATCTGCCATAGATAAATTTCTACATTGTTCAAAAGTTGCTGCCCTACTTATCCCCACAAATCCTTTACATATGGTGTGCTTTTGGTAAATGAGTGGGTCACGTGTGATTTGGATTGCTTCTTCCACTTTATTTTCTAAGCAAATATTTGCACAAAACATTTTTTATTTTAACAGCAGTCTATGTACAGTCGATAAAACTTATTTCGGGAAAATCTGGGAAGATTTTCCAGTGTATGGGATCTTTTAACCTACTGTAGAAGATGCATAAACTTAAAATGTTGTGTCAGTAGTGTATTTCATTGCCTACTATTACATTTTTGCAAGCAAAGAGTCCCTGGATATGCTTCTGCATTTGCAAGAAAAGGTTTGTGGTCAGCATTGCTAATTCAAATTCATCAAAGCCAACTGGGTAAGAATCTGGGTATAAATCTAATATTAGTTGCCCCCTGGGATAGTTCGAGACAGGAAGAGAGTTTTCCAGGAATCCTAGGGAATTAACTGGATGCATTAATATTAAATATTAATTGGTCTCTGCGAGTGGTTTTAGTACTTGCTATGGAGGATTGTGTAAATCAGTAGATAGATAAAAATCAGTAGAAAGCATAGATAGTGTAGAGAGTTCTCAAAGAGTGGCATTTTGACTCTAAACCAAGTCATGTGTGGTGGTAACCTGCAGGTTTACCATCTTTGAAGAAATGCAGGATGCACACTGCACTTGTGTGTACAATGGCATGTGCTCTCCACTTGCTTTTTGTTTATTCGGAGGTAGTGTCTTGTGGGGTACTATGAATTGCTGAAAATTTGCCCTCTTGTGGCAAACTTTTTACTAAAGTGGGGTTGCCAAGGTTTTTTTTTTTTTTTTTAATAAAAAAAAAAAGGCAGCAGGTTGCTAGGATTTCAGGGAGTAGAAGCAGCCTATTAGAAATAAGGGTACGAAGTAGCTGTTTTAGCAGAAGGTACTTTTTTTTTTTTTTTTTTTTTTTTTTTTTCATGTTAGGTCTATTTTATTTCTGAATCACAGGCTTTTGGGGGGTTTGTTTTTGGAAGTGAATCATGCATGAAAATATGGTAACTTTACGCTTGACCTGTGCCTGTAGCAAAGCTAAATGCTGGTTAGCCTGTGCTGACTTGTTGGCGATTGAGAGTTTACACCATGTGCTGACATCATGAGCTGATTTGCTCATTCATTCTGTATGATGCTGCCTGCCCAGACTGTGTGTATTTGTATCTCCAGACTCACACAAGTGTTTGTTGTTCCTCACTGTGTAGCAGGGTCCTCAGTGCTTGAGTTAAAACACCAGCCATTGTGGATTGTAATTTCTGAATTCATACTTGCTTTTGCTGACAATGACAATATCCCACTCTGGGAATAAAATTTGTTTATTTGTCCCATGCTTGGAGCTCTACTTCTTTTTGCAATCTATTAGTGTTGTATGTATGTAAATGAAAGCAGAATTGGTGTAGAGTACGTGAACTGGGCAGTTAAGGCTTTCTAAGAGAGACCACCAGTGACTTTTCTTGCTCCACTGCATTTGTTCCATAGCTGAAATGCAAATAAATTAAACTTTTTTTAGTTTTTATTTGACTACTTAGGTTATATGCTTATTGTAGTAACATGCAATAAGGGAAAGTGGGAGATGGTCCTTTTTCTGGTTTAAAATGACAAAAAAAAAAGAAGTGTAGGTAATATTCAGAACCAAGTACTGAAGAACATGTTGGTCTATGTGGTTCTCTGCTGTATACACTGAGGAGCTGGCCTACTATCAGGCTTCACTGAATTGGCATAGATATTGTAACAGAACAGCCAGCTCATGAAGGGGCTTTTAAAGGCAGTATAGTTGCTGCCTAGGTAATAACGGTATGTCTACACAGCCATGAGTTGTCTGCACCCAGCCTTTCAGCTGGCAGCACAAACCAGCAACATGTACCAGCTTGAAGGAACACCTGCATCTCAGTGTGTCTGTCTCCTGACCAAATGAGCCTGAGCCTTTCTGCAACACAGCAAACAGTCTGGTGGGCAAACACTATGCCTGCTTGCCAGGGTGCAGAATGTCCTGAAGGATATTGTAAGATGCTCTGCAAAAGCACTTCAGAACTAGCAGAAGAATTGAAGGATTTGCGATCAGTGAATAGATTCTCTGAGCTTTTATACTCCAGAGAGAGAGTAGAGGAATGCTTGTACTGCAGAATGCTCCTAATCATAGTTTATACCCATAGCCTAGAAGAGTGTCGCAGCTGAGGTATTTTAAACTGGACCTGGAGGGTGGTATTTTCTCCCATACTGATGTGTCCTTCCTTGTATGGTAGAAGTGGATGAGCATTATAATGATGAAATGGCAGAAAGGAAGGTACCCTGAATACCCTCTGTTACCCACTGCTCCAACTGCTCAAGTTAAAATAGAGGCCATGGTTTCTAGATAGTATTTCTTCACTGTGATTAAGGATTTAGTCAATTTATGTTGCCACTGGTCAGTCTAAACCATGCAAAAAATCTTGGTCTTTCTGCCGCGTGTACTGCAACTTCAAAGTACACTCCTGCACTGTGTGCTTTTTAGTTGTGAAGCAAAATTGATTTTGAGTTTATTTGTGAAATGTAGTGCTCTCATTTCAAGCATGCCTCTTCTTATGGGCAGTTGGAATAAGAAAGAGCTCCACGAGAGGCTGGATATCAGAAATGGAGATCTGTAAGTACCAGTGAGGGATGTGACTTAAATTCATGCCCCAGTTCACCTCATTGTTGCTTAATCTTGGTGACTTTTGAACAGGTAGCATGAAACCTAGTGAGGGCAATGATGTGGAGGCCTCTTGCTGAGAGTAGCGTAGCGGCGATGTACACCAGGGCTCTTGACTCTTCTGCTGTAATTGGAGCATTCCTTGGCTGCTGTGCTCTTGGGATAATTTTGCCCTAAGTGATTGGACCTCATGAAATTGTAGTTACTGTGTGGAGCTTTTACAAATAAGAAGTGGAGCTTTAAATGAATTATACCTGTCATCCTCTTTCCTGTAGAATGAAAACATTCATCCCATTAGATCCTATTATAATGAAATAAACACTTCAGCACACTGTCCATTATTTTTTACCTTTATTTAGTTTAAGTGTATTATCAGTGATACATGACAGACTGTCAGCAGGAAACCAATGTCCTTTATCGATTTGCAGAAGATATATAATACGTGCATAAACACAGAACACATAGGCTTTGCCATGCTGCCACACCACCGAACATCAGATCCATCCCAAGGTACTATGTGTAAATGCTGGAGAGCATTTCAGTACCCAGGTCTGGTCTTTCTTTCTCTGGAGCTGCTGGCAAATATATTAGTTTTTAAAGCAGCAGGGACTGTGTGGGGACCTATTTACAATGAACTTAGGACCACTCTGTCACAGAACAATAAAATAGCTACCAGCTGCTAATGACTTACCAACCTGGGCTGGAGAGGAACCGGAGACCCAGAGGGTGAAAGGTTGTAAACTCCATTACAAATCTTTGCTGTCATATATCTCCAGTCCTCCCACTTTGTTATTTATGGGAAGAAATCATAGTTTTAAAAATCAGTTCAGCTCCATTGAAATCAAACAATGTATTTATGAGTTGCTTTTAAAAATAGAAACAGCCTGGGTTTCGTCCAGCACTTGGGTTAAAATCATTTATAGAAATGGAACTATTGATTTAAAAAAAAAATAAAATAAAATAAAATAAGCAGTCTTAGGGGACATGATCTTGCTAAGTGCCAAGCACCTTTATCTTGCACTGAAGTTGGAAAATCAGGGCACTCGGGGCTTCTCCTGGAGCCTGCCCTTCAGAGAAAAATAAGTTGACAATATACACTTTGTCTTTTCCATCTCTTATGTAATTGAGCACGTTATGTCACTGAACGCAATTGCTGCCAAAAAAAAAAAAAAAAAAAAAAGCAGCGTATACAATTTTAGAATGGATTTTTTTTTTTTTCCCTTTCAAGCCAGGGTTAGGTTAAGCAGGATATTAGAACACTTCATTGCGAGCCTGCTAAAGAAAAGATCTGTTTGTAGTACTCCTAGTCCTGATGTCACAGGCACAGCAAGGACATCAGAAGGAGGAGTCAGATTACAGTAAGAATGGGCAGTGCAGCATGCAGCCAGAGTAAATGCTAAATCAGACAGGGATTGTATCAGGGGTAAGACTGCCTGCAAAGCGCTCATCCTGAGGAGGCACACTGCTCGCTCACGCTTCTTATGCTGGGAAATTTCCACATAATGTAGAATGAAAGAGCTCTGTTTTACATGTCAGCCCTGTGCGGGAGCTAATGCTGAATACACAGCGGTGGGATCCTGACTGCGTGATTAATGAGAAACATAATGTATTTTGGTAAGTGTTAACTGTGATGTAATTCTGCTTCTGCTCACATTATCAATAGGAGTGATTATTATAAATTTCAGATTCAAGAACATTTCGTGCTGGCACGCACCTAAAACTGACAACTAGAAAATCATATCGGCTGTGCAGTTTGAAAGGATTCCATTGTCTGGGAAATTTTCTGTTTGAATGGGTTACTGCTTAGTCTTAGCAGCTTGAAAAATAAGCTAAATAGGATGAACTCATCCTCAGTTTGTTTTAAATGAACTTGTGTTTCATTTACTGAGAGGGAATGAGAAATCATTGGGAGGCATGGGAAGTTTTAGACAAACTTAATGAAATGGGTGAGCTACTACCGCACTGTTTATGATTTGGAGGCACAGTAAGTGTTAGGATCTCATTCAGTTTTTAGTTTGAAGAATTGAAAGATACAAAGGAGAAACAATGCTTTATTTGCAGTGGTGTGTTTGCCGAGTACTCTGCATTATGCAGATCACTGGTGTGGGGTTGGCTCCTAGCACACCACAAAATGCATATTATTTTAAGCTTTTAGAGGTCTCAGAGCTGTTAAATATTTGTGCAGAGTTTAGTTTTGTAGCATGATGGAAATCTTCCTTAGCCTTACAGCTGGGCTGGCTGCATACCCTAAAAACATGCTGGAGCGTATAGCTATGCCTAAGCAATGTAGTGCTGCAGCACTGGGCTGGGATGTACAATTGCAATATAGTGCTGCAAGTTCGTGCTGCTCAAAAGCAGAAAATTGATTTTTTTTTTTAATTGCATTCTGGAAAAAAAAAAATATTGTTGGTTATATGACATGGTATCTAGCCTCTGTTAATTTATCACTGCATAATATTTAGAATGAATGTACAGCAGAGAGTTAGAGAATTTCTGGGACGTTCAGCAGCTTTCTCAGTTTCATTAAATATTGACTCAGGAGTTCATTTCAAGCTACAAGAGAAGTATTTTTGTTATATTCAGAGCCCTATCATATGAATGCTCTGCTCTATAAAATGCTAAGCATTATTTTCTTATTTTTATAAAACTAAAATACTAGGGGTGAGGGGTGGGGAGGTCTTCAACAGCAAAATCCATCAATTATGAAAGCAGATTGATTTATTTATTTTTAATATAAACCACCGTAACAGAAAACATAGAAATTGGATGAGTTCTCAGAACTGCTCAGAGTTCCTTCTGAAGATGAATTTGCAATGCTTTAGCTTTACTACATTTTCCAAAGATTGAGGAAGAATAGCTGAGCATTATAGTTTTAGGCTTGAGTAATTTGGGTTAAGTCTCTTCAGCATTAAAACCAAGTGATATTAGATTAATTTTTTGGTTATTTCTGTTTGTTTGTTTGTTTGTTTGCTGCCTTTTAATATGATTGCAAGTGCTAAATGGGATATATATATATATATATATTTTTTTTTTTCAGTCAGTTTCACAATTACCTGTATGACTAGGATTAGAAGTTACAATTTCCTAAAGTTATACGCGTTAGAATGTACTGGGTAGTATTCAATTAATTTATTTTTTTCTGTTTATCTATAATTTTCAGAAACACATAATATCGATCAAACTTATTTCGCTGTTATTTCTTTGGAAAAATACAAACTCCTGTTTCACATGCTCATTTGTTTTCTGGTGCAACACAAGTTTTTAATTGGAACAAACTGGGTTGTGCTTTCTCCCTGCTTTTAGGAAATCTCACTTTTGAGAGAGTTAAAAGTTTCAGTTAGGCAGGTTTTCAGTATGCGGTGTTCATACTGAAACTTCCTTTAATATTAAGTTTTAAATGGATGTTCTCCTTTCTGTCTTTTGCACAACAAAGAATGATCTAATGTTTACCTGTGGCTGTTCTTGGTGTTTTCCTGGTCTGTCTGTGAGAAGCCAGAATGTCTGTAATCTCACCTGTCTCTGTTGTAACAGTGACTGCATAAAGCAGTATTGCACAAATCCAAATGAAAGCTAGACCGCGTGTACATCATGCACCCACTTTGACTTGAAATTACTATAATCATCATGTATGCAATGTTAGAATTGTATATTTGCTGAAAAAAAAAATAATCTTTTCATTATTAGTAAAGAATTCTAGGATATTTCTTTCCTTATGCATTGGTGTTATGGGACCACCTAAAGAATAGGGAGGGAAGAAAAAGAAAACATTCATGTATGTTTGTATACATCTTATTTGTTTTTCTGGGTCTTCTTGACTAATTGGTGCTGATGTAAGATAGCGTTGTGACTTAACACACATACAGCTTTAAGGCTGAAATAAATACTGAAATGGAAAGTAAGACCTAGTCCTCTGAAAATGTTTTTCTTATGTAGCAAGTAATAGTGGGTGAAATGAGTTTCTTAAGCATCAAAGAGAAAAGTTACTAAATTCCAAAATCAGTCATAGGGTTTCTTGTTTTCTTTAAACTTGTAGCCTGCAAGATTTTGGGCTAAAATAACGTATATTGTACTGTTAGAGTCGAGCCTTCAAATAATTAAACTAATGGTGATGGTTCTAATTACATATGCTTTTCTTTTACGTTGCACCAGAATTTTGATGGTGTGGTTTCAATAATTGCTAATTTTCACTCCCTATGCTGTGCTTCGGAGCCTGTTGTTTGGTCACCGTGGATACATTTGTTACTTATTCTACTGGTTTTGCGTTTGTCATTTTGAGTTGAACAGAAATGTGGGATTGTAATAATAGTAAAAAAAAAAAAAAAAAAAAAAAAAACAAACAAAAAAAAAAAAAAACAACAAAACAAACAAACAAAAACACCACAAAATGATGTAACATGTTTATAGGGTAAGCCAAAAGCCAATGAAAATAATAAATATGTGTTAAGTGCTTTAATAGGTATATGCTTTACACTCTAAAACATACACACAACCCCCGGGGCAACTTTTGCTTTCATTTATCCTTGAGGTAATAATTTAGCATAAGGTAAAAGTCACTTGCAACTGTTCTCTGCCGACAGGAGAGGAGAAGTGGTGGGTGGCTGTCAGTGCAAAGCGGTAATCAAGGACGTCCTCCGGTTCTGCTCCATGCAAAGGCTCTGCTGTGGCCACCGGGTGTACATAGCTGGTCGCTGCCATCTCTACCGAAAAAGGTCCCGCCGGCCGCTGCTGAATTGGCTTGGCCACCTCACCGGCACAGCGTGTTGCTCCAGCATCTGGATGGAGCTGACTTGCCCATGAGTATTGTGGTGGCCCATACGGCAGCCCCTCTGCTGGGGCAAGGCCATGCAGACTGGGTGGAAAGTGTCCCCGCTCTTCACAATTCAAATGGTGAAGGGGGAGGGAGAGCTTTTGGAGCGTGTCGTGCACCACCGCGGTACGTGAGGGTTGCCCGCTGGAGGAGATACTGCAGTGATATTGTAGTTATGGGACAGTGAGCACTGCTCTTGAGAGCTCTAATGGAACTGGGAGGAAAGCCAATCCTCCACCCCACAGCCCCCTCCCCAATACCTTGTCCTTACTGAAGAAGCACAAACGAAAAAGGAACTGAAATTAAAATTTACCAACAAAAAAAAAAAAAAAAAGAGAGGAGAAAATTGAACCTTGTACAGTGACAGTGAGCTCCACAAACCTGTTTTTTCTGTGTATTCCCCCTTACCCCCCCAACTCCCCTTCCCTCTGTGGACCAATTACTGATTTAAGTAATGTCTGTGTTCAGTGTTTCCATTCACGTTATGCAGGAAATATAATATTGGGGTCGAAATGAATATCCTATGGGATATTTATATTCAAAATAATAGAGCTCATAATGGGGAAAAAGACAAATAAATATTGCCTGAAAATGCCATCACATTTCTGTTTGCATGTTGGCTGTTTTTATTTTCAGTGTTTTTTTCTCTAGCCAATGTTGTAGAGTGTAGTAATTCATCTGCATACATGCTACTATTCTGAGTATCACTTTTTATTTCTGGAACACTTTCTTGTAGAAGAGATTCATGCTGGATGAGTCATGGAAGAAAAAATACCCCCTACACCCCAAATCTCACCACCTCCTTAAAGCAAACACATTGTACAAACCAAACAACCAAAAAAAAAAAAAAAACACCCCACGTGTTTCTGCAGTTTCAGTGAAAATATTTAGTTGTCACCGGTTTGTTTTTTAGAGGTTATATTTCCTTCTAGGTTAGACACTGCAGAGGCCTTTCATTGCATTTCTGTTTGTCTTCATTTAAGGCAGGATGAATCAGTGATGATAAGACTATGCTTTTAAAATGTTTTGAGAAATGCAGATACTGGATTATGAAGTGTACTCTACTTTATCACCAGCCATCTGCAATAAGAAAGTGTAGCTAATATATAATGGATGCTGAAAGTGACAGAAGAATTCAGCTGAGCAAGCCAATGTATAGGAGCTAGAGATCTGCAGGAACCTTATGTTTATACTTGGATCTTTACAGCCTCCCGGGCAGTGAAGTTCATATCTTGAAGCACTGAATAATGATTAATGCATGTATAATAATAACAAAAAAAAAAAAAAAAAAAAAAAAAAAAACCACTACTGAAAATTACAGGAACTGCTCTGTGTTAGATTATACCATTTTAGATTCTGTTGCAGAAACTGTTCATTTAATATATCTCTAAGCATATCCAGTATGTTACCATAAATACGGGGGTGATTTCACCATTTCAACCCATTTCAGAAAAAAAAAAAAAAAAAAAAAGGAGTCCCAGTGTTACCCTTTTTGTGGTTGTCATAACTGCTCCAAAATCAAAATTGGAATTAGTGGTTTCTGTCTTCATTAGTGAAGAAGAGATCACAGTTGCTTCAGTTGAAGGTCTTTAACAAAAAAGTGTATGCGCGTGCATGAATGTGAACATGTGTCTGTCCATATGTGTTTTAAGTGGAGTGGCAATGGAATCTCATATACCACCCTCTCTTAACTAATGTCTTATTTCTGTAAAGAAATGAAATATAAAGTCAAAACTGTCAAAACTATATTTTTAAAATTTTCATTGTGGTGTCATGCTTCCATCCTTTTTCAACTTTTTTTCCTGAATGACAGACAGTTCATATACTTATTTTTATAAAATATTTTAAACTAATGAGATTGAGTGCAGAATTATCTCTGAGTCCAGTGGTTTCTACCTCTTGGTGCCTGTATGCAAATACCCTTCCATATTATTTGGATTCTCTTTTATGGCTTGATGGTAGTTTTAGAAATGCTTGCAATTACAAAAATGCTAATCATGTTACAGGAATAGTTTTTAAGCTTTTGGCCCTTGTTACACTAAAGAAAATGATGATTCTTAAAAAAAAAAAAAATAATAAAAAAAATAGATATGTACTTGATAAAGGAAACATTGCAATTTAGTATTAGATCATGAAAAGTTCTTGAAATTCAGTAAACGTCATAAGAGTTTCAGTTTTAAAAAGGAGTCGTTACATGTAATATATGGCAAAGATTACTTTTGCAGCTGAAATTGCATAGATGATTAGTAACATTCAGAGAACATAAATCAAAAGATTTTGGCCAGAAATACAGTCTGAAGTGTGTGAGATTGTAGTTGAATCAAATTGCTGGGGTTGAAAGTGGGAAGAAGCTTTGCTCTGTCCTAGTGTTAAGTCATTACATTGCCCGGCCACAGTCTGTAGGGTAGCATATTTTCTCACTGCTTTATCAGTATGTTTCTGCAAAGTCCACTAAGGGGTGAAAAATCTGTTCTGTAAAGCTGCATTATTGGCATGTTCCTATATATGTAGACCCTCTTGCACATTTTATTAACCACTTCTTTCAGTTCATTTGTCCAGTGCTCATAAACATGTTCCCCTCAAACAACTTATTTTTTTTTTTTGGCTTTGCACATGTGCACAGTGATCACTGATCATACATGTTGTATGACAACTTAAAGAAGTTGGCAAGGGCCTAGATCAAACATGAAACAAGAAAATGCAATTTGATTCAAATGTAACTTGAAATTGGAATTGCAGGAGAGGCTTTTATGAATGTTTAATTGTTATACATTCTTGCCTCATGTTAACATCTCTGACAATACAACCCTGTCTCTTCTAATGCTTTGAAATTATGTCCATTTAATACTTCTTTGGCCTGAAAAAAAAAAAAAAAAAAAAAAGGTAAGACATTTTGAGCCCTTATCTAGAGCATTTAAACAAATGTGCTAGTTCTCTCTCTCTCTTTCCCTCCCTCTGCCCTATGTCTGCTTTGGCAACAGCCACAACTATTTTAAAAAGTTGGGGTGAGATAGCTTTTTATTATTATCGTTATTATTTTTAATAACACAACTAGCTGGCTGAACCAGTTGTTTGGAAATCATGAAAAAATCTTTCATCACTATGGGATCAGGTCCTGTCTCTGTTACCCAGCCAACTAATTTACTCTGTTTTATAGTCACTGTTGATGTCAGAATTTAAAACCATAATGTACCACTTGCTTTTCAAGTAAAGCTTGAAACACTCCTGAGATTTGGTAACATACAGTATCTTCATCTCTGAAGCAATTACAGGAGATACAAAAATGAGATTAACTTGGCATGTCTACAAACTTTGAGTACAGCCATTTGAAATTTTAGCATATGCTTAGGATTTCAAAGGGCTTTGGCTCATATTAGTAATTTTTATGCTGTGTATTGTTAATGTGTTCTGTTTATTATGATGAAAACTGGCAGTTTCTTCCCCAGGCCTCCCCATCAGAAAACAAGTTAGAGTCTAAAAAATGGTTTTATGTTAGAAACTGCTTTCTGAAGAACAAAGGAAGAAAGCTAGGCTTCATTTCCTCTTTGATTATTACTTCACATAGGTTCTTATGTTTATCTACCTTAGTACTGTAATTGAGAAAAGTAGGTGGACAGTCCACTTCATTCAGAACAAAAGCCATGAAAATTTTTTCAGCTTCTTTTGTTCTTGTTGACCTTGTTTACTCAGTTTGTTTACTATAGAGTGTAGTAAGTTATGAAGATGGAGGGAGATAATGGCTATGTTTTCCAATACTGTTACCCATCACTGGGTTAGGGATCAATATTGAATGGGGGGGGGGCGGGGAGGGAGGCAAAAACATGCAGAACCTTGGCAAGGTCTGCAATTGTAAATGCACAAGGAAGCAGGAGGTGGGGAGGAAGCCAGTCTTGGCACTGCAAGCAATATCAATGCTCTTCTTGCAGTGCCAAGTCATTTTTCAGTAGTGACCTGGGGCTCCACTGTCTCTATAGTGCAATGTTTAGCAAATTAGTTTTTGTTTGCTGGTATTTACCTGTGAAAACCAATCCACTCACCTCCTGTCAAAACCAGCCATATATCATGGCCATTTAGTTTGCCAGATATGTGACTATTGCATAACAAGCACACTGCTCTTTTTTTTTTTTTTTTTTTTTTTTTTTTTTTTTTTTTGTTATTACTGGTAAGCGATGATGGTGTAAGCAGCAATTTTTTCAACAGTGGAACTTACATGAGCTTGTCTGCTTCTAGGTAGCATGGAAAAAAAAAGATAGCTTTGCTTCAACCCTTCAAGTAGCATCTGTTATTTTTGGTAGCCATTTTTATTTCTTTAAGAAGAAAAAACAAACAGGCGAACCTGAAGGCTTACCTAACTTATTTAACTTTGCTGTGTTTATAAATGATAAATTCTAAGAAGTCAAACAGGCTATAAAATGGTGTGTGCATGCATGAAGGTATATTTAAATCCTCTCCCTTTTTGTCTCTCCCTCTGTCTGAAGTCATGGTAGCCAAAATGATATTAGTGCTGTAAAGCATTGTAGTGTTTTATTTCTTGTATTCTTACATGCTTTTAGCACTCAAGACATGATGTAGTCATTTACAAACATTTGACTCACCAATCCTGACCACAGTCTGTCTACCTCATAAAACCAGTTTAGTCCTCTACTCCACATGCAGTGCAGGGACACATACGCTAACTTCCTAATAGCACATTTAATTTCTGTTGGCTGAATTCTTAGTAGCACTGAGTACTTGGAAATTGCATTGGTCCACGCAGTATGATTGTTCCCTTTCTTCCTTTACGAAGAAATATTCTGAATTAATTTTTTTTTCTTTTCAGTTGAATTGAAGTAACAATTTTCAATACATTTATAGATGGTTGGTGTTTTTCTTTTCTTTTTCTTTTTTTTTTTCTTCTTTCTTATTTATACTTTGCAATATTTTTATAGAACATCAAAGATTCACTCTTGCATAGGTACAGCTGATAAACCTACTCAATGGTAATTAGCAGCCCACCATTTGGGTTCCCAGAGTTCAGTAGCAGCTGGATATCTGCATCTCTTTGGATATGATGTATAGAAAGAACGCTGCTGTGCAGAAATGTCTGCCTATATTCAAGTCAATGTATATGAGGCAAGTACCCTTCATATTAGCATTTTTACATTTAGCTCTACGCTCTCTAAGAGTGCATGCAACAGACTGCCTTCACAATGTAAGCAGGTATTTCAAGGTAAAAAGAATCAGTGGCGTCAAAGAAGGACACTACTCCTCAAGAAATAACCCCTGCAGATATGTAGATTCACATAAATGCGTTGAATGTGGTAAAGCAATAAAAGACTAAAACCAAAACAAAATCAAAGCAACATTTGAAATCTCTTTAACAATATATAGATACAACTGAAAGGTGATTGCTGAAAGCCTTAAAGATTGTGAAACATATATAAACTCTGCTGCCAGAGGAAGGCAGACAGGCAGCTGGTAAAACCCCTGTGGTGTGCTGGTGCTGCAGCAGCATGGCATTGGCAGCACTGCTCTGCTTGAGCACCCTGAGATGACTGAGCAAAACTGCTCCATTTTGACCTTAATAACTAACTTAAAGGAAAGTTGTCATCACGTGGCAATATCAGTATATAGACAAGAAAAATTATGTAAACAGTCTGAAATTAACCTTGTGAAGGCAATGAACGATGACACTAGATATTGCTGTGGACACTCAAACACTATAGAATTTAGAAACATAATAGAGGTGTAGAGCATAATTTTTATTGCTTATTGCCCTATGTCCTAATTTTAGTTATTCTAAGTCAAATATATCAAAACCAGTCCACCTAGTGACAAAAGCAGCACAGAATCATCTCAGGTAGGCAGGTAATATTTAGCATTGAAAGAACAATAACAATTAATGCTCCTAAAATATTCCTCAGTTTGTTCTATGTTCATGTGATTTGTGTAAGCTTTTTGTGCTCTTCCAGTGGGAAGATTTCTTCATGGGAATAATCACAAAAGAAGAACAATTACATGATGCTGTACTTTAATTTATTAAAGGAGTATTTATGTTAAAAGCTATGCCAGCATATTTTCAGCAATACAAAGCTCAATTTAGATTCCTCCAGCCTGGAAACAGAAATAGTGCCATCTGACCTCACAATACAGTCAAACAAATTATGAATATTTTATATCAAATATCTGTTTGAGAGACCCCAGCTGAGCTAATACCTGCAAAATCACAAAGATAAAAAGAAATAATGTTCATCCTAAATTATTAGCCCCTTTTAGGAAGCTCTCAGTAATAAATTACTAATGTTGTTAGAGAATATTTACAATAGTAGATAAGTTAATCTTTCAAGAAATCTTTCCAAGTTGCCTCTGACAGGCAGAGCTCCAGTTTTGCAGGTTCTTCCATCTGTGTAGCCAACTTCTGTTCTAGTAAATAACGTATGGAGCTTGAGGTAATATTTCTGGTTTGTCTGAAAAAATATTGGGCAGTTTTTGAAATTTGTTGATATGTATATATCAAGAATCTTTCAGCAATAATTGAGCTTTCCTCACTGATATTTTTACTGAGACAGATCTTTTCTTCACAGTGAAGGAAGAAGTATTCAGAAAGTAATTATTATTTGTAATGAACTGTGGAAAGTGTTGGACTGTGTTAATAGATTTGCTTGAACTCAATTTCAGTTACTGGACCTAACATGCTGAGAGACTTCCATGGCTCCCAGTAAAGTAAGAGTTTCAACTGTGCTGGAAATATTAAATCAGACCTAGTCTAATTAAGGTAACTGTCAAATAACTTGTAACAGTTCTGTTTATTTTTTTTCTATAACTTCAAATATGAATTAAATGCTCTTTAAAAGCCTTAAATTGATCATCAACGGCATAGTCTGACTTTGGCAGCTGCTTGGGCAGCAGATCTGTAATAGAGGACATTGGCATGCCCAGCAGCAATAAGTTGTAAGTTTCTTCCTTATCCACCACCCAGCTGGAAGTACAGGAGGGAGGAGGCTTTATCTGTTTTGGTAACGTTTCTTGCTGAAACAGTTGTTCTCTGTCTCTTTGTGAGATGAGGCACTTTAGGAGATGGAAACACAAGTTGAGACAAGTCAGACAACTTGAATTGCCCTAGTCTTGCATGGGGAGCCATACTTATGGGAAGATGCACCTGCAGGAAGGAATGCACTGCTGCAAGTCTCTCTGTGCTAAAGGAGTTCTGCAGACCTGTGCTGGAAACTTCCATCAATTCTCTTGCTCATCTGAGCTTTGGTTTCTGTAGAAAGGCTCAGGGATTAACAGGCAGTGAAAGCTATACTGACTTTCTTCTTTTTCAAGAAGTGATTTAAAACCACCAGCCTTTTTCCAGAAGACAGCAAACAGCTCTCAGCTGCAAACAAAATAGTCATTATTACTCTTCTTAATTTATGTTACAAAGTCATCAGGACCAATAATGACACTATGAAACTCTTCTCAAGTCAGATGAACAGTTTATCTCTATGCTTCCTTAAATCCATATTAATTTCTATTGTTATTAATATATATGTATATTAAAGTACATGATTGTGCTTTTTAGTCTTTTTAGATTTATATTTGCAAGCAATTTGTGTATGTATATAGGATGGGGGCTTGGAAACTTTTCTGATACTATGTAGAGTATATCTTAATTCACAATAGTCCTATTTCAATTCTATTGAGTTTTAAGGGGGCAACCTCCCCAGTGATTTGTTGGACTGGGAGACCTTTTTGACATACTACTGGCAATAATACTAAAGAGATCAGGACAATTCAATGTCTAGTTAGTAGTTCATGGTGATTTTTCTCCAGTTGACAGGCAACTGGAGTTGCCTGCACTAGTTAAATGCAACTGCAGCAGTAAGGAAAAGCTGTAGGGGGCTTATAAAAAAGATGGAGAACAACTCTTTGCTCAATCAGATAATGATAGGACAAGGGAAATGGTTTTAAATTAAAAGAGGGGAGATTTAGATTAGAGGTTAGGAGGAAATTTTTCACTCAGAGGGTGGTGAGGCACTGGAACAGGTTGCCCAGAGAGGTTGTAGATGGCCCATCTTTGGAGGTGTTCAAGACCAGGTTGGATGAGGCCCTGAGCAACCTGATTTAGTGGGTGGCATAGGCAACCCCTATGGCAGAGGGGTTGGAACTAGATTATCTTAAAAGTCCCTTCCAACCCAAACCATTCTATAATTCTATGATTCATTCTATAAGGTCCCCCTTGTTCTTCCTGACATACGCAGAGGAGGCTTAACATTTTACTAAGAGTATCACCTCATACAGCTCTGTTCAAGTCTACGACCACAAATCATACCAAATGATCATTTCTGTGGGTTTGAAGCTTTGCCAGAAAAAAGCTGAATTTGGATGAAGAACATTTCCAATCCCTAAGATCTTAACATTCCCAGTTGTGTGCCTGAAACTGCTCAATGGATGCTTATTAAAATCATATATGTGTAAGAAATTCTAGTGACAAGGAAACTTTAATTTGTAATTAGAAAATTGGTTTGACTTTTGAATGTGTCGCTCTGGAATGGCCAAATAACATTCAGCTGTTATAAAAATAGGGGATTTGAAATTTATAGTGAATTTTAGGCAGAAAGTGATAAAATTCTGTACTGAATCATGCTTGGTAAGAGGTCATTGTCTATGCATTTTAAATAAAAGCAATAACTTAAGAAAAGAGTTTTAAAAATAGGTTTTAATGCAAAACAATTTAAGTATGTTGCCTTACATGTTGTTTCAGTGTGACATAGCCCTCTAAGAAAAATCTCATGCCAACCTCTGCCTGGCTCTCAGTGAGAAGGAATCCTGAAATCCTGTCCACTGACAAAGTTATCACCAAGGTGTTTTATGTCAGAAATCTTTTGGGCTTTTTTTTTTTTTTTTAATTATAAAAAATAAAAATGAGGGTCTTAAAGGCTATTTGTGCTTGCCCTTCCCTCTTAGTTTCCCAGATATTGTAAGATTTTCGTTTGTTTGTTTTTGTTTGTTTCTTTTTTGTCTCAGTCTCCAATACAGGTATGGATTGTAGTTCTGGAGAAAAATATTGGCACAAAATTTATGAAACAACTTATCTTTTTTTTCTTCTGTAAGGCTAGAGACTAATTTACATCCCATTTGGAATTTGGCTTATCCTTCTAATAATGGCATTTGGCAAAACAGTAAATAAGATGGCAGTATTTAAATATAAGCATTTGCATCAGATACTAGCAGAAGAGAATTAAGGGATGCAGCTGTAGAATCTTTGTTTCATAATCCTTTGAAGAGAGGTTTGATTATTTGGATTTTTACGTCAGAGAATTTCTGTATTGGTACTGTAGGTGTATAATATACATATTCACATATTATATATACATTATATACAATTATACATAAGTATGTGTGTATGTTAGTATATTAAAAGAATTTACAATCTCTGATTCCTTGTCCCTCAACTTCAATAATAGTAATAATAAATAAATAAATAAAAGTGGCTAAGGTGACAGGAGCAGATTTTAGTTCTGAGTGTTTTGCAAACGGAAGTGCCTTCCACATACTCAAGCCAGGGCTGACAATTTCCAGAAGCAGATGGGAGTGTTTCTAGTAGGTTAATATGAGACAGATTTCTGGAGTATTCTGCTTTATCCTTTTTATGCTCCAGGTTCTCATCTTGTCCTGTATAGAGAGCTTTTGTTCTGTATTTTGTAATTTGGAGTTGGGCACCTAAAAGCTATGCATTGCAGCATCCAGTTTGTACTTATACCCTCTGTAAGTCCTTGCATAAATCAGTTTTGGCTCAACCTCCTAGAGAATGAGGGAGCTATGCTGGAGTAGGAGAGCTATCAAGACTTAACTGTTTCTGCTGAGGAAGTTATAGGGAAACACTGAAAAGTCTTACTGATGCAAGAAAGAAACATTCTGGTAAGAATCAAATTCTCAGCTTAAAATTGTAAAAGCAAGTGGTCTGTTCACTTCAAACCATTGAACACTGAATTACAATTACAACTATTGACTTGCTCAGTCTCTTTTTGCTATTCTGGTATCTCCACCAGCCTTGGTATTGCACGTCTACAGACTTAGTACTGTGATCAGACTTAGCCTTGGAAATGCTCCACAAAAATTGGTGTCAAACAATGCACGGTGGACTAACCTAAATTTGAACTCTACATTGCTTTGTTTTGCATACCCCATGCAGTATTATTTTACATGTAACTTTAAGCACTTCATAACATTTCCGTTAATACTGTTGATGGTTGACCTTGGACACAGACGTACATTTTACTTTTACCACTTTTGCAATTACATATACTAAAGTGGCTAAACACATGACTGCTTTTTGTGAGCTTAAATGGTAGTTTAAGTAAGAAATAAAATGCAGAATTTTATTTTTTCATACGTGTGATAGCAACAGAATCTACATAGCAACACCAAATAACTGTATGCACTCTAGGTCTTCTTAACCCATTTTAAGTATAATTTAGCTGTCTGAAGAATATAATAAAGAAATCCTGGCACTCCCTATTTAAATTCTATCTTTATCCATACAAGATTACCCCATATACCCCCAAGATTACCCCCAAGTACACGTGAAACAAAATAGACAGAAATACAGGTTTGTAGAATCTTTCTTTAGATGCTAAATGAAGTTTTTCTGTATTGCGTAAATGAAGGCGACCCCACTGTGAAGTTACAGATATATGGTATTTGAGGTGAGAGAGTAGAAAGTGGAAGGTCCCAGCCTAACACAGATGCATTGACAAAATAGCTCTGCCAATATTGGTAGTTTGGTGCTGAAGATGGGTGTGAAAATCTTAACTTAAATTTTATCATGACTTGGCCCACACTTACTAAAATTTTCATAAGAATTTCAGGTTAACACACCCAAAACATTCCATTGTGAATCAGTTGATTTATGTTTGGTTTTGACTCGAGATCTGCAAAACTGGTGTGAGCATAGGCGTTGGAATGCAACCCGTATACAGGCAAGCTGTGTTTGGTTTCAGGTTTCTTAGAGGCTTATATGCAAAATTGCCTCATTGCTTAAATTGATACCTCTATTCCGTGCACTGCAATAGCTGTTCTTTAGTATTACAGCTCAGACTAATCCTTAAGTCAGTGGAGTTAAACTAGGGCAGAGATAGGCCTCTTTTTCCCAACGCTATCTTTTTCAGTAAGTTTATGCTTCTTTTAATGCCATGTCTTGATCCAAGAAGTATATTTTTGTCTCTGGAATAATCCCATTCTTTTTGAAAGATGTGACATCAGAAAGAAAATATGGAAGTCTCAGTACATCTTTGGTGATACTCTTAGAGTAACTTCATTTTCAGCCTAAGGCTTTGAGTCATCCTTCAAATCGAGCAACCTCTGTTAAATTTTATTTTTTTAGTAGAATAGCATTTGTTTTTGTTGAAAACTCATTGTTTTGGAACCTTTTGAATATTTAGTCAGATGGAGTCATGCAAATAAGAGAGAGACATTACTTCTTCATTCATGAGTTAAAAAAGAAACAACTTTTCTGATGTCTTTCCATTGATGGGAGGGATTGGGATAGTAAAATATATGCAGAAGTATTTGAAGGATTGAGATATCTCTGTGGCTTAGCAAATACTAGCATTGTTATTGCAACCTGACAATTGGTTGGCTCACTTCACTGATTTAATATAATTTCATTTTCTTGGAAAAGTACCGTAAGATTACTCTTTATGGAAAGCAAAGATGATTAGAGTATGTTAGGTTCCCTCCACTCTGTAGCAGTAGAGTGGGAGGATGGGGAAGGGATCTAGCTTGTCAACATACAACTCTCTTTGTGCTTGCCCTGCCCTCTTAGCTTTTCAGATATTGTAAGGTTCTTTTGATCAGATTAATACATGTATACCAAATTTATTAAAATTCAAAGGTGCAAGGGTTTGGAGAGGGGAGACTTGCTCATCTCTCATAATGAAACATATTGAGTAATCGCTTGAGGTATTTGATATACAATTCAAATAAATAGATATCTGTTGCCTAAATTGAGTGGATTACTTCTCTATTTTAATTTGAAAAAGTAACAAAAGTATTAGGAACATGTAACATAATGTGATGCAAAGAAGTCAAACGATGATTCTAACTTCATTCCAAATCACCAAAGAAAAGCAGTACAATAAATTAAAAGGATCAGAGCAAATACTTCCTTACATAACATACTGAGTAACATCTGGAATTATAATACCTAGAGTTAACATTATGTAGCTGCGTGATTCTGATCCTTGTAATCTACATGGATTATCAGAAAATTCTGCACAGAAATTTTTCTCTTATTGGAACTGTATTGAATTGCATCGTGGTTTCAAGGTCTGGTAGCAATGCCTTCCAAAAATGCAATTGCTTTAGTGACTCTCATATAACTGTGCTACTTAGCAGAACCAACATTAGTCTTCTATTTTGTTTTGTCTTTCTAGCAGAGAGGGACTTAAAACTAAACATGTTAACTGAGACCTTTTCTTTTGCTGTGGAGTGATGGTCTGTTATGCCCAAGGCTTTATTTTTTATTTTATTTCTTTGAGCACCTTAGGAAGGAGGTAGATAAAAGTCTTTGAATTGAATGAATTGACATGTTTGAGGGGACTTGTTTTTATATTAGACCTGTTTCAAGATATATTTTTAGCTGGGAATTCAGCAAGAAATGCTGAATTCTAGACTGAATAACCGAAGGAGAGAAAATGGTTAATGTCTAACCTGAGTTTGAAGTATACACAATGTGAGTTTTTAATAGCTATATAGGGCTATAAGTAAATATTTTGAACAGTGTGATTGCATGAGCAAAAAGGGGATTACCTAAAAAAGTTTTTTAAAATGTGTTATATTCTTATCCTATGTTTAGTTCCTAGGACAAAGACTATATTGTTGTAAGGTGCCTTGATACAAGACCAGAATATACCTAGGCTGACTGAAGAGCAGGCCAGGAAAGGTATTATTACTTGAGATCTTATAATTTTTTTCTTTCTTCAGAGGTTTTAGGCTGTTCCTGGCCTATATAAAAATGCAGATGAATGGTATCTGCTCCTTCCACTATACTTTGCCATCTGTAGTCAGCAGTGATATTTGCACATCAGTATGCTAAATGTAGAGGGCAGACCATTCCTTTCAACCTTTTATAGCAAGCACTGCCATTTTTTTTGTTACTTATGTTTTTATTGTTACTTATTATTTATTAGTTTTAGAAGTTCTCCCCTATAAAATGGTAATCAAAGATATAGATGATACTGTCCTGTAGCTTTTTCTTTACAGATAGCAGCTGTGTAGTCAACACAGAAAACCTTATGACAAAATCTGTGTCAGAATCTATAAAAATTACTTTGCTTTTTGCGTGAGGAAAAAGTTCTGAATGGCATGAATAACAACATGTGAATTTATCATGAAACAATTTTATGTCACAGGATAGAAAAGCACTCGAGAAAAATGTGGATGAGATACAGAAAAGCAAAAAAATCATAAATAAGTCATATAACTTAACCCAATAATGTGTTCATATTTCTTTATGTCTAGCTTTTGGTGAATAGTTTATGCTACTTTATTGAAAACTTGTGTGTGTAATTTTAACTGGAATGTAATCAATAGAATTACCCACCAATGAGCACAATTTATATTAGCCAGGGGCAGGGATTCCCATTCATTAAATCTGTGGAGGACATGCCTTTATCTATTTCTGTGGATGCAGCCTGGAGCATCCAACATGTTATGGCTTAAATAAATTAGGCCTGACATGCCTGCATTTCTGGAAAATAGGGCAAACATTTCTTTTGTCCTTTGCGTCTTGTCTGCAAAAGCAGTGGTGTTTTCCCCCCACCTATAGAGTATGACAGGAGATAGTTTTCCTTGCTTAATAAACTTTTTTGAAATTACAGGCGTATTTTACACAAAAATACAAAACCAGGATCTCCAGTATTTCCACAGGTATCAAAAGATGGACAGTCAAACTACCAGCTACCACTTATTCCAGTTCTCAAAGCATCTGACTAAAACAGCTCTAACAGGTGTAAGCTTGCCAAAACTGAAGTTTCCATAGCCTTTATTTATAAACAGCCAGTTTGTTAGAACTTCTCCACTGAAAAAGAATGTATTCACTTTCCCAGAAAGACGCTAGCCCTGTGGTCAAGGGATTTTTGTTGGGTCCTGGAAACCCAAGCTAAATTCCTTCGTGAAGTGAATACACATTTACACAAATTTAAACCACTACAAAAAGAGATTATAGAACAAGTATCCCAGTTAGTCAACAGCCCAAACACTGGGACTTTTTTTCTGAGGCACTGGGGACCCGTAGAGCAGACTTATATAGGACTTTGATTAAAATACATAGTTCCTTGATTTCTTCAAGTTTTTAAAAATTTTAAAAAGGTTTGTTTCCATAGTAACTACGCACAAGAGTGTGGCTTAAATATAGATGTGCATAAAAGACAAATTCTGAAGAACTTTTCAACACAGAAAAAGTTAAATACAACAAGCATTTTCCCTCCCTCTCCTATTCACAATCAATGGCATCCTGAAGAAAAAGATCAGTCAACATGCTGTGGAAGAATAGTTATGATTATTAATCTGTAACTTTGTGCTTGCAGGGGCATGTGGAAACACCAAAGCCTGATTGACGTTCTTATTTCTTCCAGGCTTTCAAATTTTTCAAACTTTTTTTTTCCATGTTTTCAAATTGGTCCCCTATAATAGAAAAAGAAGAGACAGCTTTATAAAAGTGAATTCAGGGTAGCTTGATCTGTCACATTTTTCTGTTCTGCAGAAAGGTCGTGTCTGGGATCTGCTAGTGAGAATGCAGGTAACCTGTTTATGCAGTGGAGCATGTAGGTGTTCAGGGAGTTAGTCAAATTATATTTCAAGACCCTGTGCCTTTGGTTAGTAATTTTTTTATTTTATTTTTTTTTTCATAAATGATTTCAATGGCCCTGAGCTCTGGTGCTCAAGACTACTGTTGTAGACAGCAGGAGGAAGTTAATCATGCCATAAAATATTTGTGGGAAGACATTTCACTGGCATCTTTAACAGTCTTCACTGGTCTATTTTTGGACCCCACTCCATTAGCATATATGGACCAACGCTTTTACAGAACACTGTATAATATGATCATATGATCTTTGTCATAAACAGGAAAATCAATGTTATCTTAACTGGTCCTAATAAAACTTTCTTATACATTTTTGTCTGTTATACTGCATCATGGTGGCTATTTTTGCTTATGCTTTTTAAAATACAGAAACTTTATGGAGTTTGGAGAGTAGCTATCTTCTTGATTATAACTGCATCTATGAAGGTATAATATGTTGTGTTTTTTTTTTTATTATTATTATTTTAGGAAAAGTAAACATTTAGTTATGAAGACACACTATGAATTAAAACCTAGATGCTTTCCAGCATGTCACATGGCACATGTATCCCTGTATCAAAAAAATAATAATAAATTACATTGCGCAAAAGCAGTGACTGATTGCAATGGATTATTTTGGCAACAATGCTCATATTTTCATGATACAATACAGTTACATGCTTAAATAATTAAATATTAGTTATGTCTGGATATAGACTCTCCATAAATTATGTCTGGACATAGACTCTCCATAAACATAGACTCTCCATCCATTTACTTGACTCTAGCCAATATTTCTCCCATTTATTTCCAACTTACTATTCTTTTATTTCCATTCTTTCTCTGTCTGCTGCCTTACTTCCCCTTAGCTTCCCTTTGCTTCCTTTCCATTCATCCCCTCTCCAAAATATCCTAACTCCTTGCCCTTAACATCATTTTGAGGGCTTTATGCTTTATCAGCACCTGCTCTCCTTTCATGGTTGCCCCCTTGCTGAACTCATCACTCAGGACTGCAATCCAGAACTACTGTTCATTTGCAGGCCCAGTCTTTATCCAACAAATGAAGAGTGGCTGGTGTGCTGATGAGCACAGCAAAGCAAAGATTCTAAGAAAGTCGGTGATAATTTCCAATTTGTGGTGAATTGAATGACTCGTTTTTTCCTGTTGGAGGGCTGCTGTCCTGCTAGTGTGCATGTTTAAGGTTGAACTAGATGATCTTACAGATCTTTTCCAACCTGAATGATTCTATGATTCTAACGAATTTTTGTTTTACATATATATTTTTGTTTTACATGCGTGCCCAACTTGTTATATTGCAGTAAGTGTAGTTAACCTTCAATTTTGGACAATGGGGCAACAAAACAACATCTGATTTCTCATCTCCTTAAGACAGCATGATGTAAGATGAGGTCAACTGCTTAATGCTGAAGGGAACGACTGTAATCAAATCTTCAGATATTCAGGTGGTACCAAGCAGGAGGTAGGAAGATAAATAGGATATTTCTCTCCCTAGAGTGCAATTGGACATGTTTGTTAGCCATTGCTGGACACAGTGCATGTATTTTGAGAGGACATTCTGCTCTAGTAAGTCTCAACCTTAACAGTTAACTACATTTTATCCCTCTTTTTCCCTATCTCTGTGGGAGGAACAAACTGCCAAGAACTGTCTGTTTTTCCTTTCTCTACACAAAGCACAGGTTGCCTGCTAGGATAACTTCAATTTTTCATCATCTTCTTTTTCCAGAAAGTCTTGGCCATGGACAGAACCTCAGGCTTTCTGCCCCCCCCCCCAAACAGCTCTATCTCCTGAGGGCTGAACTGGTTTAGTGTCATTAAAGTGTAGTGGAGGCTTTATGAAAAGTAATGGTTTGGGGGTTAGAGACAATCAGACCATGTGATCTACTTTTTTTTTTCTGTTCTTTCTAATCCATAGAAAGAATAGTATGAAAAATATTCATGCTTGCTGGTTTGGTTTACTATTCTTTTAGAATTTCAGGTACTTCATTCAGAGTGGGAATCTTATTGGTGTGAAAAGTTCCTGAGTCAAATAACTTGAAGTATTTTTAATTTAGGAATGCATGTAGGAAAAATAATGAAATTACATATAATTTATCTTAGCAAGTATCTTTCAAGCCACCATGAACTGAATAGTGCTTTATGTTCAAGAGACTATCCTTTAAAATGCACAGCTGTCTAATGTGTCTGTGGCTGTATTTCATTATCTGTTTGTACATCCTGTACTTTTGGTCCTCTCTACTTTTTCTCTGTTAATGTTGAGCAAGAAATGGTACCACTTACTCTTTTGTCTATTTGTGAAAGACCATAACCAAAATAATTTTTAACATGTATGTGGGCTGGTTTTGTGAATCAAAATTCTGAAAATGGTGCATACCTCAGAAACATGTTGGTTTCTGAAATATAAGAATTAATGTCTTTATGCGTGGGAAAGAATAATGAACAAATTGTCTCTATTTCAGTAAGTATTTATTTTTGTTATGTACATAGGCTGGCCTATGTATAAAAGAACTATAAAGTAATTCAATAATTTTTCACCAGTCCATGCAGATGTGGCATAGATCCATAGGGCTACAAAAGGTCATGTCCCTTGTTGCGTATTACCTCTAATAACAACAGCCAAGTGGATGTACATAACCATAGAGTTTCCATCACTCTTCTCTCTGCAACTCTCTCACTGCTTCTCACCCTCTCTCACCCTGAAACCAACTTTGACATCGCTCCTTTGAATTCAAGTTTGTCATTCTTTTAATGTGATTGCTTCCCAAGTCTACCTACCTGTTTTTATTTTTGTTTGTTTGTTTGTTTTGTTTTGTTTTGTTTTTCCAATAAAACAACAGTGGTTTGACAACTAGCAGAGGAAATTGACATTCAGTTTCATTTATGCTTGCACTATGCAGTTAAAATATATAAAAACTATTTCTAGTCAGTTTTTAATAAGAATTGGTGACGCTGAGTTTTTCCAGTGCTAAATGAAAGAGGCATTGCTGCATAGCACTATCTGTGTAGTCAGAGTTTGCTAGTGGAGTGTGTCCATTTCATTATATTAGTTATGTATTTGTCTCAGTTGTATGCTTGTTTCATTTAAAGTAAAGATATCAGAAGTTAATCGTTATTTCTTTCCCAAGCATGCTTTTGAAAAATAGCACTTAAAAATTACTAATATATTCATCATAAAAATGAAAAACTCTTTGAAAATCTGTTTGCAATACAGTTTTCTTCTGATTAATAACCCTTGGAAATCTGTGCTTATTATACCATAAACATGACCTTTATGAAAACATCAGAAAAATCCAACTGCAGAATATGCCAGGTCAAAGATTTTTAAATGTCAGAAAGTGTAAAGTTTAAAAAATAATACCATTTTATAATAGTTGGCCGATGATTGTATTTTTTCTTTATTTATTTATGGTGAATTTTTTAAGTTGTGGTTAGTATCTATTAAAACCATGATCCCAGGGGAACACACTTCAGGGTAATTCTTAATGCCCCTCAGCAGCTTCTTCCCTGTGGTTAAATACTCAATTTAAATTGGACATTTTTGCTAGGCCTGTATCTGGTCAGTTCTCTAGCAGAGCCTGCCAACCTCATGTTCGGACCAGCTGGTTAGGAGACATCCACAGAAACAGTGTCAATAACAGTGCAGTCAGTCTAACAGTCAGAAAAGTTCATCAGCAGAAGTATCTGACCAGTGTACATGCAAATTTGTGGAAAATGCATGTTTGCAATGTTGTGTCTTTCCTCCGACTTCATCAGATGTTAGTCCTACTCTGAAAAAAAAGAACTCTTCCTACACAACTGAAGATCCACTTAACTTGAATCTAAATGTAAACATCCCTAATGTGGGCTGGAAATCACACTGTGGATAGCTGCTTTATGTGGGAATAGCGAGCCAAAATCACAAAATCACTGAATCATCTAGGTTGGACGAGACCTCCAAGATCACCGAGTCCAACCTCTGACCTAACACTAACAAGTCCTCCACTAAACTGTATCACTAATCCCTATATCTAAATTTCTTTTAAAGACCTCTAGGGGTGGTGACTCAACCACTTCCCTAGGCAGCCCATTCCAATGCATAACAACCCTTTCAGTAAAGAAGATTTTCCTAATATCCAACCTAAACCTACCCTGGTGGAACTTAAGTCCATTCCCCCTCATCCTGTCACCAGGCACGTGGGAGAATAGCACAACCCCCACCTCACTATAGCCTCCTTTAAGGTACCTGTAGTGCGCAATAAGGTTGCCCCTGAGCCTCCTCTTTTCCAGACTGAACAATCCCAGCTCCCTCAGCTGTTCTTCATAAGACTTGTTCTCCAGACCCCTCACCAGCTTTATTGCCCTCCTCTGGACACCCTCAAGCACCTCGATGTCCTTCTTATAAGGACAAAAAAATGAAGAAAATGAAGGCCTTATAATAAGGAGAAGAAAAAAAGCTGTTTTTATTTGAAATTCAGGCAAACTTTTCTGGCCTTGTATTAGTGTGTGGTATTAAGAATATTAGGATAATACTATGTATTTCTAGCTCACTCATGGCACGACAGGCTTTTCACTTTCTTGGATTCACCTTCTTACTAAAGAAAACATAAAGTTGTATAAAACATGAGCAGCAGAAGAAACTTCAGAATGGGACTAGGAATACATATTTTACCAGAAAGAAAGAGGATTATTAGTTCAGATGCGGATTTACTAATCCACCAATCTTCCATCTAGTATTATGGCTAGGAAGGATGAACAGGTTTTGATGTCGTCTCTGCTATCATGAAATTGCTTGAATCTGAGTGAAAGTGTGTTCATTTCACTACTATTAGACTAAAATTAGGGAAGGATGCTGAAGTGGTCATAGTACTAAATTTAGGGGCCCAGGGTTCAGTTCCTTGATCTGCCAAGTGAATGGGTGACTTATGCTTTGTGCACTGGAGTTGATGACTTGCTAAATGGCAGTGTCCTGAGAATTAATTCCTGATAATTAATACCAGAGCTGCATGGAGAAAATGGAGGCTGCTTCATATGTTATGGGGTATTTGGCTTGGTTCTGTAAGGCAATTGGAAATCAAAAGCTTCTACATCCTCCAGAGGGAGGAGGGGTGCTGTTCATGGGTGTTTTGCTTGTTGGCCTTCTCTAAAGTCGTAACACTGGCAGTCTCAGACTGTCTGATTCTTTAGTAGTTGACATGTCTGGTACTTGGTATGGGTAGCTGATAATAAACAAGGTGTTCAAACTGGCCAATTTCTGCTTGTTACCTTCTACTTGGAAATGGACAGAACTTCACAAAAAGTAGAACGCTCATTTTGGATCATTAATTTTCAGTGATCCAACAGCTTCCAATAGGGAAAAGAAATAATCCAAATTTGTCTTACCAACTGGAATAAAGCCTCAAAGGATTCTGAAGAGCTCAATTAGGTAGGTCATGTCCCTATTGCTAAAATAAAAAGCTTCACTTCTGCCCTTGCACAATTTATAATCCATAGAAGATGTTGCCTGAAGCAACTTAATGGAATTCATTGTTAGATGCTGTTAATTACTGAAGTTCAGATCATGTTTTTTCTGGTAGATTTTATTTAATAAAAATATTTAAATTAGTAAAGTGTTTTGTTTGGGCCATAGCCCAAACAAAACATCTAGGTATGAGATGAGAGGGTGATACCTAGGGGAGGCTTTGACACGAGCTTTCTTGTAGCGTAGAGAGGGTATGGTCTGCACTTTGATCCCGTTCAGACAGGCTGGGTCCAGGTAAGCCAGACATACCTTTCTATTAATGCAGATGGATAAAGACAGGGAAGTAGGAAGGAATAAGGCAGCAAAGAGGGAGTGGGGACCTGAGCTTTTTTACCTTTAATTATTGTAAGGACAATAATTAAAGGAATTAACAGATACCAGGGTATTTATGAAAATTTGTCTCTGGATTTTCCCAGTCCTGCACCATGATAACAGTTTTTTAGGCTTCTACATAACTGGAAGAAAAATCTACTCCCTTAGGTGTACATTTTTCAGTCAAAAACCTTGTGACAGGATATACAATTTTACATTAAAAAAAAAAATATTTTAAGTATGAAAGAGAAGACTTTAAAAACCTTTGTGTGTATAACTTTGTAAGACTTTAAAAACCTTTGAATATGACGCATAGCCAGAGGCTGCTAAAACTAATAATAAAGAATTCTTTTTCTAAACTAGCTCACTTTGCAAGAATCACAGAATAAATATTGTCTCTAGACAAAATTATGCTTTGAATAGCAGCAAGTGGCCAGAGCTGAATCAAATTTTCCAGGTGAATACTGTATGTGTGGAAAAATGCACTCTATAAATAAATAGTGGGTACTGATTTGTGCCAAACTGGAAGAATTTTACTTAAAAAAAAAAAAAATAAAAAATAAAAAAAAAAAAATAAAAAGGAAAAAAAAAAAAAAAGAAAAAAAAAAAAAGGAGGGAGGGAGAAAAACGGAGGAAGAGATGAGGACCCAAGAAAACATTTTAGTAATAAGTAGTTTTGAATTGTTTGGTTTTGGATGACTGAAATTTGCCAAAATGTAACTAATAAAAAGGGTTAAGTATCTAAGTACGAAATAAGAAATTTCATTTGGGGTACAAGAAATGTTTCAGCTGACACAGTGGTTTGGTTTCTTTTTCTCCTCTAATTGTTTTTTTTTTTTTTCTTTTTTTTCTTTTTTGGTTTGGCCAGTGAACTGAAAAATCAATTACTCCCAGATCTCTGCAGCTGAGACAGTGTTGCATTCATCCTCTTCAAAGTGACTAGTAACTGTTAACATTACTAACAGCAAAACCTATGAAAAAGGCTTACATTGCCACACAGTGTAGTTGATCCTCAAGTTGTCTCCAGAGAGTCAGCTGATGTGGCTGAAATCCTGTTCTGATATTTATTTGTATATTTAATACAAATATTTTATCAGTTCCTTTTTTTTCTTCCCTTTCTGAAAATAAGAGGAAGTTACATGAAACAATATTGTGTTTAAAGGCGGATATCCTCACTTTAAAAATATATATGAGATTATTATATGGTGAAAGGAGTCTCCAAAAAAGTCTGTGAATGATGCGGGAGTTGAAAACACTTTGTCTTAAGATCCTCATTTTCCCTTCTGGATGGGGGGAAAGCATTACAAAAATTCAAAAGAAACTGAGTTCTGAAACTACAAGTGGTCAGAACACAGATTTCCTGAGCAGTAAATTCTCAATAGGCATCACGTTATTTGGTTGTATGTTATATTTCTGTCCATGAAGAATAACATGGGAATAAATATAGGCTATTAGAATCAAATATTCAAGATTAAAAAGTGCATATAAAATTCACAAGTTGCATGTGAACTAATTTTCTGTATCTGGAGTTCGTATTTTAATCATTTGAGTATAAGAACTACTAACAAGTAGTGAAACCTACCTTCTTGGTTTAGATAGTACTGCTTATGGAACTGATCTTATCTATAAAGTGGCAGTCTAGCAGTTCTTAAGAAAAGTAGCTGTTCCAAAATTGTAAACCACTCTACAGAGATGAAAGGGAATACCCTACTGACTACAGGTCATGACAAATTACATTAAGCTAGAATATTCCTAAAAGCCAGATCTGCAATTCATATCACATTGCCTGTGCTACATTCTGAAGAAAGTTATTCTTTTGTCTTTGGATATCTTTAAATTTCCTGTTTTCTCTGAAGAGATTCTCTGAAGGCCTAAATATGGTATCGACTATTTTTGATAATGAAATTTAATTATCCTTCATGACTAGCCTACTATTCTTTATTGCTTATGTCTTTATTTTGTTCATGAAGAAAATTTGTTCATGTCCACCCTGCCTATTCTTTGACCCACTGGCAAACTAAATTTGTAATGATTTTAAAGTTCTAGCTGGAGTCAAGTTACACAAATGTAAGTTTCTTAGCTTTTGTAAGATAGAATATGAGCTCCCCCACCATCATACCCTCCCCCCCCCCCCCTTTTTTTTTTTTTAATATTCTTAACAAGGAAAAAATAAATCCTCTTCTGGCTCAGGCTCTCTAGAATATTAGAATGTATTTCAATCCTCACTGGGTGTGAAATGACAGACATTTGGATCCTGCAAAGAGAAAGAAAAAAAAAAAAAAAAAAAAGAAAAGAAGGAAGAAAGGAAGAAAAAGATCATGATACTTTTCTGAATTTACATTTATAAGTTACCTGAAAGTTAACTTTTAAGCTGAAAACCTGTGCATTCCCAGGCACTGAATGAAAGGTTCTCTGAGATTCTGTCAAGGCAGAATGTACTTGTTTTGACCTTCAATAAGCTATCCTTTGGAGAGGTGGGAGATGGGGTGGAAACCTTGGGAATATCTGTACGTGGGAGAAAAAAAAATTACATCACTGAAAAAAAAAACCACACAGACTCCAGGATGGAAGGGAAATTGAATGTTAGTTTTGGGTGTCTCTGATGTATTGAAAATGACCATACATGTGGCCAGGGGGGAAATAAATGTAAAGTAATGAAGGAATGAAAACAGAATTCTGCAGAGATTTGCTTTTTTCACTTGGTGTTTATGGTGGTAATAGTTAGTGATGGAAGAACTGCAAAAAATTTGGATTAATGGGGTATTAATTTAGAGCTTCTACATAGTTTACAAAATACCTCCAAGTTCCAAATGCATTGTAAAAATTATCTAGACTATTTGTGCCTACAAAATTTGGGCTGAACATTTCCTTTGAAACATAGCCATTTGACAGGCTATTTGTTAAGAGACCTGATTATTCTTTTTCTGGAAACTAAACTTGCAGTTGAGTTGAAGAGATTTGGAAATTGAAGTGTACATGAGGAGAGACTATGCAGGGAAAGATGCAGTATATCTTTTCTATAGCCAAGTCACAAAATATAGCAGTTTGTGGTTGCCAAATTGTTCAGCTGTGTGCTAGGAGACCTGAGAGACAGGATGTCCTTCTCCAGAAACTTTGTGAAAATATGTTATTTATTATTCTGCACATAGAGAGAAAAAAAAAAAAAAAAAAAAAAAAAAAAAAAAAAGCCTTAATATGTTTGTTACTCTAAGACTTTTCTTTTGTTTCCTTTGTGTATATTCAGTCTGTGCTTTTCTTAATCTGGATGTTTAAGGCCAACACTCACAGGTATCTATACTCTTTACCTAGCACTAATCTGAGGGATTTTCCAGGTGAACTAGGCAGAAGAATTTGCGTGGGAGACTTTCTTATCAGAAAATGCTGTTTTCATTCAACCTTTTTATTTTTAATATCAATAATAATTGTGAGTGAAATGTCCTTAAGATAACACCAAAACATACCATTTTAAAATAAAAACTTTTTCTTCATTTTGGAATGACTTATCATAGAAAAATCTATTTTCAAAGTCAAACAATGTTTAAAGTCAAAACTGTGTGTGTGTGTGTAAAGAACAGTATTTATTTATATTCTGGTTGAGAAAAATCAAATGTAAGAATTGCTTACAGAATGGACAGTTTGAGGCTGAATCTGCAGGAATCATGTCTTCATCTGAGTGTTTCTGTCTTCCCTTGGCTCAGGGTACAGGGAAAAAGGTCTTGTAATGATGAAGCTCATATAGCAAGTGGTTTCAGTAGAACCTCTTGAATATGATCACAGAGTGTATGAACCTCAATGCTGCATGTGTGGCTTTGCACCATTTAAGCTGTCTGTGCTCACAATACAATGCTGTATTGGCCACTGGACTACACTTACAGGTATGGCAAAACAGTGCTAGAGTAAAATGTCCAGTCCTAACTGGAGATAGAGTGCATCCATGTGTAAAAATACTTTTTTTTTTTTTTTTAAAGACTGAGGGTGTTATTTGAACTTCTTAGAATCTCAGAAAATTGTCACAATGAGACATAGAAAGTGACAAGGTTTTGTGGTAATATTTTCTTCAAACTTTTTTGCTCACATTTACCTTGAATGTACTGCCATTCCATCTGGCCAGGAGATTATCTTGTCAGTTTTATAAATTGTCTGAAAATTGAAGAAACAAATTATTACTTCCAATTTGGTTAAAATGTTGAGCTAATTAAGCTTCAAAGTTGTATTACTCTTGTGCTTCTTACAAAGAAAATTAAGTTGAAAACATTGCCATGAATTTCCCAAACATCTTGAATATTCATCTTTAATTTAGGATCTGAATGGACTGGAAAGACTTGTTCTATAGATTATAATATCACTTACTTGTAAGACTGGAATTAGTAAATACATTCTATCTTCCTATTTTAAAGAATTGTAGCATGCTACCCATCAAATATAACTTTAGGCCTGTACTACCTTAGATTTTTGGGGAATTATTATGTTTTCTCTGGTCATGTCCTGTGCACATGCCACTTTTGGCAGTGATGTCTTGGTACATTTCAGGGCATCAAACACAGCCTATGGACAAAATCTATCTGTGGTCTGGGGTGTTATCAGCACTTTTGTGGTCAAAGTGGAACTTCCATCCTTGCTGACAGGAAGTTTGTGAAGTGGTTGGCATTGAGCTGTCTCTTGGTGTGATGATCAGAAGTGTTGCAGCTGCACGGGGAAAGCAGTGGATGTCTTTATGTAAAAGCTTATCATACAGAACATCAAAACAGCCATAAGCAACCTTTACAGTTCCTTACCTTTTCTCAGTGTTCAGTAACACTATATAACTAAAGAAGACCTAAGCCTTGCTGTGAAGTTATTTTCTAAGTGTGCTCTTGTCCCACATGGCACCACTTCTTTACAAAGTGAACTCTGCTTTATGAGTTTTACTGCACCCCTACTTCTTTCTCTTCAGTTTCCTGGGTCTCTTGTTTCTCTTCTGTTGACATTTCTGCCCTTGATATTTCCTTCTTTACAATAGGAATTTATCTACATATTGTCTCCAAGAACTCATCCCAGTGGGCTTCTACCTCTCTGCTAATGGATTAGAAAAGAAGTAGTAACATTGGCATTCACAAATGTTGTGCAAACATTTTTCAGTGAATCTCAGTCACAAAAGTTGTTGCCATTGCTTCAGGTTTTGTTATTCTTGTTGTTGCTACTGATTCTAGAGTACAACTCTGTGCGTGTTAAGTGGAAAGAGAATCTAATTTTTGCTGCCCTAAAAATTAGAGAATTTTTTTAAAGTGTAAGCTCAAATTTCATGATACCTATCACATGCTCCATCATTAAAGGACATGTCTGACACTATTGAAAAAACAGAGAGCAGCTGTTCTCCTGAACATATTCATTTTCTGTGCTGTTGTAGCCAGGACTGGGGTAGATTTTAAACTCTGTTCCAGAGGCTCTGAGTCCCAGCCAAGGTCTTGCAAAGCTGGCTGATTTTTTCCTTTTAAAGCGCGTTCTCGTCCCCAGATGACTTTGTGCAGCACTGGCTGGCAGCGGCAGGTGGGTGAGTGCCTAGTCATGCAACAGAGAAGAATCACAGAAAGAACTGCTTCATCCTTCATGGCGTGGTATCCAAGAGTATGGGATAGCAGTGCTGTTGCTCTAGGTAACCTGAACCTGCAGGACTGTAACACTCCCCTTTGTAGCACTGAGATAACACACCCGAGGAGCTGTTTTCCTGAGCATGGGCAATATTTTTCAGTTTTGCATTTGTGTCTGTGAATTGGAGGATATTTAACCAACTATTCCTAGCTATTGCCAGGCAAATGCTCACCTTAGCATTTCTGTGTGGTTGGGTACAATCTCAGGTACAACCAAGAGACTTCTTAATAAGGTTTTTATCAATTGAAGTGGCAGCTTCATTTTGTGATATGTAAACACTTCGAATGAGGAAAAAATATGTTTGTCCAACATCTAAAACATATCTTTATGGGCCTTTCCTATTAAGAGGGGGTAAGACTGGCCTGCTTGACATTACCTTATCATCCTTCTGACCTGTTTAATTTGTTTTTACACTGTTTTTATAATAATTACATGGGAATTTAGAAATTGCCAAACCAATGGCAGTCATTAAATACTTGATGTGTCTCTGCTAGTGAGCTATGGAAAGCAGAGCTGTTTGCTTTACTCTTTTCTGTTGCCTACATCCTTTAGCAGCTGCACTCAAAGAATCTGACTTTGTACGCTCTTACATTGAGGTAAATATTCAAATGACTCCAGAAGTGACAGTTACTTTAAGGAAAAAAATAGCATGCAATTGGAGTGAGTCCTAATCTAATACCTTTGTTTTGCTTGTGGATGATGTTTTTCTTTCTATAATCTGTAGTGAAATACTTCACAGAATGCTGACAAAACAAACAAACAAACAACACTGTCTTTGAAAATTTGGTTCCAGATGATTTTATACCTAAAAGCAGAACTCTGGATGATCTGCTACAACTGGTTCATTAAATCCTGTGCTGTTAGCCCTCAATTAGAAGCATGAAATTGCAACACTTCTTAGCAGATTTGCTGACCAAATATGGAGAGATTCCATATATCGTTCTGAGTATTTTATATTTGGGCTCTTAAAGAATGTGTGCAGTTCATCTAATGAAGCATCTGTATGTATGAGAAAAAATAGATTTCTGATCTCTCCCTCTGTTGGTCGATCTGCCTGTGTCTCTATTGAATGAGTGGGGTAAAACTCCCTTTACATTTTTTAAAATGTTTCTTGGACTCTTACCAGCAGGTTTTTACAGTCTGTTGCCTGCCTCTCAGATTAGAAGAACACTGGCATATTTTAACAGTTTCCTAGGATCCAAATAGTCTTTAATTAAAAGGGAATTGATGTTTTGGAGTGCAACCAAAACATGGGAGACACTGGAAGCAGAGAACAGGCTTGAATTCTTCCAGCTTTTAGTGATCTGTGACAAGGGGCAAACAAATAAGTAAAACACAGTCCACAGCAAACAGGTAGTGGTTTATTGGTATGCAAGGGCATTTCTTCATTTGCATAATTTTCCCACAGAACTGGTGATTGGTAACATTAGCAGGGAGGAGCTTTCTGCTGTACAGAGTCTGAACCTACTCCACGAGCAGAATATGTTTGTCAGTATCTTTCCAAAACACAAATTTTGATGGCTACTGAAATTGTTTATAATTTAGACTTGTATTGATCAACTGTTAAGGCAGCTAGGTGTGTTGTTTGCTAAGTGTAGGCTGACTCAGAAGATGTAAGTTTGGTTAATTAAAGAAATTAAATACCTGCAAATTACATGACTTTCACAGAGCAGAACAGCTAGTTGTTCTTTTTCTTTGGAAGCAGTTTTCTTGAAGAGTGTTGAGTAGTAGGGCTGGGGTAAAGCACTGAAATTGTGAGTGAATGAGACTAGCTGAAGTTCTGAAGGGAAGTCAGGTGTACACTGAGCTATTGTTTTAGTTAATCCAGGGAGATAAATGGTTTATTAGCTAATTCTAAATAATGAAAGATTGATATCTGAAGCAGTTATTAGTAAAGACCTATAACCAACAGTCAGTCGGTTGCACTCTTTTACAATAATGTAGTAATTTTGTGGATTAAATAAATCTGTATGTTTAACCCAATATTGATATTTATTGTTGCTTTTTTCTTTTTCTTTTTTTCTCCATGTTTATGTTACTTGCTGAATGCCTTCTATCTCTTTCTGCGCATAGGTGGTACATGCCAGAGCCCTGCTCTTCCAGCCTTAGTGCGTCCTCCTGCTCCACCTTTGCAGCCGTCGCTGGATATTAAACCATTTCTTCCGTTTCCTCTGGATACTGCAGCAGCAGTCAATCTGTTCCCCAACTTCAATGCAGTAAGTACACTCCTAACAGTTACTGTCCACTTCAGTGAGCCACAGTTTCCACAGAAGGCTCAAGAGGGCACAAAGTAGAATTTTATGTACTCAATTAAACCTGGAATATTCTCTCCCATATTGAGGGCCAAATAGCTCTTTCAGACACACTGGTAGGCCATAAATTAAAGCCTGGATGAGTGCTAGCCAGAAATAATGTAGAAGGAAAAAAGGGATATGATCCCAAGTGACATGCAATAAAGTTGCAGGACATATCCAGTTCCAGGCCTTGTGAGTTCCCTGCTCTAACTTAAGACATGCAGTTTTCATAACATAGCGTTTGCTGCAAACATGAAAACCAAGTGATTCTACATCTCATCTCCAACATCCTTCTTGAGAAATATCTAAAATTTGCAAATCAGAGGGGCAAAGTTTATCTTTGTAAATGGTAAAAAATAAAATAAAATAAAATAATAAATAGGGCAATTAAAGCAAGAATGGAAAAAACATGAGCTATTCACTGGCAAACAATCCTTTTTCATTTCTTTTTCTTTCTTTCTTTCTTTTTTTTTTTTTAAAAAAAAAGATTAGGATACATTATATCTCACCCTTTAAATTAAAAGCAAGGTTAGATTTCTCTTTAATAATTTCTTAATTTATTCATACTATCTAAAGATTTAGAAATCTACTTACTACTTCTTAGGTATTTTCATTACTTTACTGACCTAAATAGTGAGTGTTTCAATTTGCCCCTTTCTTGCTGAGGTATTTAATGCTGTAAAAGAAAGAAAAATTTTAAATTGATTTTAATTTTATTTTAACTTTATAGAATCATGTCACTTTTTAACTCTAGGATTTTCTTTTCTTCATTTACCAGTGCTACATATAGGAAAAGAAAAAGTTAGGAGTGTGCTTGGTTACTTACTCTGAGAGACATAGAGAGAGGTGGAAATTGTTATGTCATAACATTACTAATTAAAATATAAAATCTTAATTAAAGAGCATACCAATTCTAGAAGTGATTTGTAGTAATCGATAGCAAATTTCAATAATTAAATGTTTATTTACCTTTCATGTGTGTTTTGCTTTAAAGCAATTGAACTAATTATGAGAAATATTTATGCAGTCTTAAATGCAAGCAATTGTATAATGCAAGCATTAATAGAGATAAGAGCAGCTATAACATGAACGTCTTAAAATACTCAGAAAACATAAGTCAAAAAATCATTACAAAGAAACTGTCAAATTTTAAAATGTATATACATATGCAGTAAAGTTTTAAAAAGGGCTGGTGTTAACCAAGTTAAAACCTGAATAACACATTATGATATGTATTAATTATATTTAAGTTTAGTGTACTCTAAAACTCTTACCAGTTTTGTGATCACTACTTATATTTAATGCAGGAGGCCAGCTGAATTATTATAAACATTTTATTAGAATTTATTTTCTATTTTTTTTTTTTTCAGGATTTTCCGTACTTTGGGATTTTCAGATAGTTTTGTTAACAGACTGTTAATTGTTAAAAGACTGATTGTGTACTATTCATATCTTGGGGGAGTGGACAGAAGTAATATGTGCTGATATTAATTTAGAAATAAAAAGGTAAAAACAGACTCATAGCAAAACCCTGTTATTCCTGAACATCATCTTAGAAGTATATCTTTATGTGTAAGCACTGTAGTTGAACTTTAGAGACTCCTTATCTCAAATTCTTCAGTAATCTGAGCCTAGGTTTCAAGGATAAGACCAGCAGCTCTTTTTAACAACACACTGAAATGCATTCCCATGCAAAGGGCTGCTTCTTCTGATGCATGGCCATCTGCCAAATCTACCTTTCCTGAGTGTGTCAGTCCTGAGTGTGAGAATGCTGTCATCTGAGCTGCCGTCATTTGCTTATAGACTGTTCCTTGCAACGTGACCTTTGCCTTCTCATCATGTGTGCTGACATGCAGCATCATCCTCAGTGTTCCCATTTTCCTTCTGAACAGTACATTATTGAACGCTGCTATGTTTAGCTCATATGCCAGAGCTGGTTAATGGCATCCTCCAAACATGAAGGCTAGCTGAGTAGTTATGCATATTTCCAGAAATTCTTTCCATGCTGACGAATCTTTGGGGACGCATCAGCTGCTGCTGAGCATTATCAGTGTAAAGAGAAGGTAACCCACAAGCCATATTAGACTTTAAACAGAACGTCTGACAAGTTATTTAATTATGTGAGTGTGAGACAGGAAAGCGTTTCACCAAAAAACAACCTGCCTAAATATGCATGCCTGTGAGTTGTTGATAATGTTTTATATTTATTGACCTCACAATCCTGCACAGTGTAAGTGGAGAAGCATTTGTACAGAACCAAGGTTAAGCAGGTGGTCAGTAAAAGACCTAAAACTCCAAAAACCTGAACTGGATGTTCTCTCTCATGTTGCAGATAAATTAGATTTTGCCTTGATTTGAGACATCAAAATTGTAGATAGGGTCTTAGGAAATAGATTTCCTCTTTACCTTTCCATAATTCTACAGAAACTAATCTGTTTGGCATCATTTCTGGGCTACTTCCCAAGAGTCTAGAAGGAATTCCAGAGTTTTGGCTATTTCCAGGCCAAACACACTTTTCAACAGCTTTCCCTCGAGAAGAGCAATGGTCAAGGAGGTACTCAAGTAAAGATGTGTCATATTGCAGAGAAAGGAAGCAGTCTCTAGTTATGGCAATCCTAAATTAGCTTGTGAGTTTGGTTATAATAAGCATAAATATCTGGGCTAATCAGTCTAAGTTTCTTTTAAAAAGATAACAGAAAAACAGACAATTTCTTCATTTGTTCAAGTGGAGAAAAATGCACAAAAGTAGCTTGTAATGCAGACATCCTATGTATCTATGTTGGGATGAGGTGAAGTGAACCCTGACAGTTTCCCATTCATCTCTGATGACTATAATGAGGGACTGGCTCAGCTGCGTCTACGGTTGGTGAGATGAATCCCACATTAAGGGACAGGTCATAAGCTATTCACGGCTGATATCTTAAATTCCACTTAGAAATCAGATGACGGAAGTGCTGACATTGTATTGTATGTCTACAGAGACATGCTTCTACTTATTAAGCAGTTATGCTAGCTTCTAATTATATCTAAAGACAACTTTAAAGGAATTTGAGTATTCAGGCTAACTGGATGTAGGTATTAGGGGAGGTGAAAGCAAAGTAATTTGCTTGCTTGATTTTTCATACCAATGGAGATTCTCTTAGGCATATACTCAAGATCTAACAAAAATAAATGCTGATCTTAAGTACACCATAATAATAACAATAATAGTGAGGTGTATTTTATAACATTTTTCACTCTAATTCAGTTTATTTTCTTTGTTACTAATGACTTTTGGTCTAAAGCTATCTCAGTTTTTTGATGACTGCCTCTGAGGAAAACATTCAGCACTGATTTCTGTGAAGTCAAAAGCTTGCATCCAGGCAGAGAATAGAGGAGGTAAAAGGTCTGTGCAAACCTTTCTCAATAATGTCTCTGGACACTGTGGAAAGGGGAAAGTAAAAAACAAGTAACCACAGAAATGCAGGGATGATAACCTATGAACCTTTATACCATTCATTTTCATGAGGGACATTTTCTATTTGTACAAGAAAGCTTAAAGCAAACATACCAATTAACAATCTGGTTAGCTGAACATTTGTAGGTGCTGTACTCGTAATTGTGAAGTAAATGGGTACCCTCAAGTCCTATGTAGAAAGGAATTGTAAAAACACAGATGTTAAAATTGAAAACAGTACACTGTTGTGCAGACCCTGAAGAATCACAAGTTCATTGCAAGTATATCTGTTAGAAAATGATGAGTTAAGTGTACGGGATGTACATGGATACATTTTATGAATGAAAGAATCTGACAACATACAATACTTATGTAGCTTTCTAATATGTGTTTTGAAGAATGTCAGAAAAAAATAACCTGTCCATTCTAAAAAACGTTTGAGATCATTTAGCAAACACTTTGTATAGTTCTGTGTTTTCAATCTTGAAATATTATTTATGCCTCATAGACTGTGGTATGAGCAAGATCTGTAGTGGAAGAGGTCCACAATGTAGAAGATCCGTGTAAATGCTTGTAAGCAGAAATAGAGATACTTCTTGAAAAGATCCATCCTAACTCCAAAATAAGGCCTGATTTTCCCATGTTGTCAGTGGAAGATTTCCCCCCAAAAAAAATCCTTTGGACAGAAATATGATTACATTTTAGACTTTCAACTTGCAACTTGGAAGAGTGGTAGTAATGTCAGAACTCTACTAAATTTGGATTGAAAAGTCCTTGTTACTCTACAGATGTCTTTTTCTCATGATCTATCTGTAGTAATCCTTGTCCAGTCTCCTGATTTTTCTTGTTTGTTTGTTCTCGTGTACTTTCATACTTTCATGTACAATACTTAAGGCTTCATGTATCACCTTCCCCTGGTAGAGTTTTACTATTTGGGAGGGAACAGTGGATGTTGCCCATAGTTTGGAGCTTCTAAGGCAGTGCTTCAACAGTGGCTTGTGTCAGAGTGCTAAGGTAGTTCTCCTTGCTTCCTGCAGCTTTCACAGCTTGGTAACTGTGAAACATCCTAGCAGCTCTGAGGACAACATAAATGCTATGCTCTCTGTTTACAGAGGTGATGCTTGTATTTGTATGTATCAGTAGGGAGTAATTATGGCTGGCTTTCAATAGGAGCCATTTTTCTCCACGCTCTGTTCTTGCTGCCAGACTCTACCTGGCCTGCAACCACCAAGTTAGCTCATGTGGAGCAGAGCTGCCTGGTTGTTGGGAAATGCAGTCTTGTCCTGTTGTGCCAGGCACTGGATAGAAATAGACAATATAGGAAACCTGCCTACTAATAGTTATTTCTGGGAAGGGTTATGCCAGAAAAACTAGATAAAACCTATCTAAAAGCTGCCAGAAAACAGTTTTGAAATATTTTCCTAATACTCTTGTCCTGGGTATTTTTTTTTTTTTTTATCTTGAAGAGAGATATGTGCTACAAAGCTGACATGCCAGTTTTCTGGATGTTATGAATAAGATGTAGCTTTTGATATGGAGGAGCGGAGAAGATTTTTGAAACATATATATATATATATATATATATTATTATTTTTTAATATTAGCAGCCTGAAATTTGCCCCCTCCCCCTCCCCCTTGCCCCGTCCCCCCCCTTTTTTTTTCTTTATTTCATGATTTCTGACATAACTGAGCAGGAAAGCTTGATGAGAGTTCCTCCCCCCCATATTCTCATCATTTGCAATGGTGCTTTTTTCAGCATGTAAAGTCCTTTGAAATTAAATAGTGATGGTTTGCTGTCAGAATTCTTTGTTTCCATAAAGGCATAGTTGGGGGACAATGCAATAGCCTCAGTTTCATGAGAGTCAAAATGGAATATTGGCTATGTGGAAGAACTTGGCAGTAAAAATACAGTCTGTGCTGCTAGTGATTTTTAATGTTATTTTTGTGAAAAGGACCCTTATCAGGTGGAGAACTGTACTGCATCAAATTGGTAGTTTGTCAGACAAACAGAGGGGATTATTGCTTCTGGGGATATTCTTTGCATGGCTGCTCATTTACAGGTGTCTACAAACAGGGGTTTTGGCTTGTTGTTTCCCTTTCCATAGCACTGTAATTGAGCTGTAAGATAGGTATAGTCTTCTTTATAGTTGATATCTCTATTGCTGTTTAGCTTAGTATTTTTCAAAAAAAATAAATGCAAAAAAAAGTATTAGGATGATTGCAAAAAATAATGGTTGGGTTTAGGAAGTCTTTATTCATATAACACTTTCATCACTGGCCAGGCCATTTAATTAAGAAGTCTGCAGGGCAAGAAGAGGGATCAGGGAGTGAGCAAACACAAGAAATCTTGGCAATTCAGATGTTTTTATTTGGTGCTTGCAAATCAGGAATGAGTCAACATCAGTATGAAATATTCAATTATTCGAATTGGCTAGATTTATTTGCCTTGTATTTAAATCCTTAATCTATGCCCTGGGCTGTGTCTGAAATAACGGTATTGCTCTGATTCTGTGATGTAGAAGAAGTGTTCACAGCTTGGGAAACATGGTAAAATTAAGTTCTTTGTCTTCCAGTTATGAGTTAGTTTAAGGTGGTTCTGGATCTCCAGAAATACCCGATCTGTCTGTTTTTCTATACAGCCTATGCTCTGTGTCATGGACAGGGAACAGAACTCATATTCTGGCTTTGTATGAGTGTTCCTGCAGCTCTGGTAACGTTCCTGTGGTTGCTTGTGATTGCATGGCAGTTGTTTTCCATCACACTCCAGTGTGGCTGAGAAGTAGTATCTCAGCTCCCTAGAAATTGTCTCCAGTGTGTTTTCTTGTATTTTCTTTGGACTTGGTGCAAGGGTAAGGATCATCCTACTAAATCTAACCTTAAACTAAAACTAACTTTAATCCTTTTGCAGCCTTCTCAAAAATGCGTAGCCTCTGCTTGCAACTACTGTCTGGGACTCCTGTAAGTTTCAACATAGGCATCAGCAAAGTTTTTTGTTTTTGTTTTTCTTTGTTTGTTTGTTGTTGTTGTTGTTGTTGTTTTTTTGTTGTTGTTGTTTTGTTTTTGTTTCTGTTTTGTTTTTTGTTTTTATCTTCCTCTTAGCGTTACTTTATGTTTTAGTAGCACTACTGGCCCCAGTATTGGAATTACTTGCATTTCCTCACATCTTATTTGAACAGCTTTAGGATTATGCTCCAGTTAGGGAATTAGCAGCTTCCTATGCTTATGATGAACAGCTGTCACCTGTTATGACAAAGATGACAGCAGTGTTGAGAGTGTAGAGGAGTTTGCTAATGGGTGAAAATGAGTAAATACCATAAAAAATCAATTAAAAAGTTTTATTTTCATTTAAATTAAATTTGTGCCATGTATACTACAACCTTCTCTGATTGCTTTCAGTCAAAATTCAGGTTTCTAGGATGCACATTCTCCTGGGCAAGCAAATTTTATGATTACCTTAAAATAGTGTAAGTTTTGTGTCATATCATGTTGCTGAGCAATAATATGCCTATGCTGGAATTCATCTTTGTAACTGTAATGTGGATGCAAATCATCCAACCATAGCTGTTTCCTGGTTGCTGTCCAGTTTTTGGAGAGTAATGTGTACCTTTGGTAAATCTGTTTTCATTTATCCAGATGACTTATTTCCAGTATGCATGTAATAGTATCACCTGTGTTTGGCCTTTTCCAACTATTGTCTCAGATGGTATTTAGCTCTGCGGCCTCACTCAAGGCCTGATGTCTCGCTGCTGGTGGTCATTTTAATGACTGTAACCTGCAGATTGTATTTGTTTTCATCTTTACTTTAGGGATGTTGGTAAGGTGCTGTTCCAGCGGTCTGTTCACTAGCTGAGTGCAGCACGTGCACTTCCACCATGTGTTTGATAGGTTGTGATTTCTTCAGGAGTTTGTTGGCAGTGTATTACTTCCCAGTTACTAAGCACCTTGTAGCTGGAGAGCAGATGTCTGTGCTGCTCCTTTTTGCTATTAGAGAATGGAGGACATTTAACTCATCTCCACCAATTCCAAAGTCTGTAATTGACTCAGAAGGTCTGAGGCAGAAGCACCATTTGTATAAGCTTCTGACTGCACTGTGTTCATACAATGTAATCTGTACAGTAGGTTATGGAGTATCAGCTTAAAGGTGTTTTCATTAGCAATGTTGTAGGCTAGAAATAATCTCTGGACAAAGGACTGTATCTTTTACTATTTTTTACTTTTACTTTACTATAATTTCCTAGAAATGTCTTACAGAAAGCTATGTTTTCTGTGTTTTTCTCTTTCTCTCTATTTTTGATGTATGGAAGTGGTTTCTTTTAATTGTTGAAACAATCAAGAGGATCTAAATATCTCACATACTTGCTTGTTTAATTGATGATAAATAATACTGAAGGAATAGACTTTCTGAGTTATCTCATCTTGCTAGAGGGCACTGCACAGTGGGCTGACAGATAAGTTGCTGTCAGAAAGTCATAGTATCCACAGCAAAGGCAATAGCACAGCCTTTACTGGGGACTAAGGGTCCCTCAGGCATTTGTTTTCATGCAAAACAATCTCGTAAAGGAAATTAAATGAAGTGCTCTTCAGATTTGTCAAGTCTTGATGAGTGGAATTACTTAAAACTAAATTTTATAAAGCATTTTATAAAGCATTTTAAATAATGTTTTAATCAGTTGATGTTTACACCCTTTGTCTTAATAGCACTCAGATGAAAAAGATCAATGATTATTTTATTCTGCAAAGACTATAAAACTTTAATGGGTTGCATAATAAGTATAACTCATAAAATCTACGGTTTAAATATGGATGATTATTAACCTGTTTTTAAAAGCTGCAATTAAAGTGAAAAGGAATTACTTAAAGAAATGATTTGATTACTGCAGTCTAAAGAGGGAAAAGAGTGATAACATTTTAAAATCACTATTATTTCTGTTGATGAGACAGACATTTACAAAGATTTAAAACACGAATCTTTCCTGCCTTAGGCATGTTTGTGTTGCTAACCTATCAACTTAGCTGAATAACTACTTACCGATCTTCACTTTTTTCTTGTTTGCACAACCTGAAGTTTGTTCATCTTAGGACTTTCAAAGTTATCTGTTGAAAAAAGTATGAGCTTGCACAACAGGTAATTTTACACTAAGTAAACACATTCCTAAGCACAATTATCTCCTTAATTGCATATTCATAACATGCAATAACATTTCTGCTGTTATTCAAGACTTTGTCCTAGAACTCCCCTACTTTTATCTTTTATGATAATTAAAATGTTTGAGGCTCTTTCTCACTATTCTTAGTCACAGTAGTTTAGGCTAGTAAATGACACATGCTGAAGTCATCAATCTGGAGTCATCTTATGATGCAAAATCTCTGACGGAATATTTCTGTAATGTTCTTTTCCTGACTAATTTATTTTACCCCAACATATATATATTTATTTATTTAATAAGGGAAGAAAATCCCAAAAGGTTTCATGTTAGATTTGTACAGTAGAATTGGAATATAGAACTCCAAATTCTCATGCAACTACTGTTTTTCCTGGCATCTTTCCTTTGGCTGTTCTGAATACTTAGAGTTATACTGCTTAAATATCAACACACATTAAATTAGTAATCAAAAAAAAAATATCATAAATAATAGTTCAAAAGCCTGTATCTCAGGAAAATGTTTTTGGGTTTTATTTTTGTTTTATTTTTTTTTTTAAATATGTAGTTTTCTATAACATATGTAAGTATCAAAGTCTTATTATTGAAAAGAATACAAATGAATGAATTTCTATCGTATTTTGTCCAGTGTCAAATGTTGTGTGATGTAAAAAGTGTAAAAGATGTTGTGTGAGTAAAAAGTTTTAAATGACATATTACACATATAATTTATGATCAGAAAGAATCAGAACTTTTAAATAAATTCTTTAAATTTATAATTCTTAAGATTCTAAGACAATCAGAATAGAGTGGACTGTAAAAACTGTCATAATGACTCACAACAGAAAGTTGTCTACAGCTGCATGAAAATTGCAGATTTAAAAAAAAAAAAAAAAAAAGATATATATATATATAAATTACAACTGAAGGTGGTGTTATACCTGCTGAAAAGCAGACCAAGAAGCAGTTTATTTCAGTAATTTGCTATGGAAACTGTTATGGAATTTCTAGGATGTCTGAATGGCAACAACGGTGATCGTAACAAATAGAAGTCATGGCAGGAGTTCCTAAAGTTGTATAAAATAACTCTGAAAAGGAAATATTTGAAAAAAAAAATATAAAGGCTCAGATGCAGACCCAGTTATTCCTGAGACATTTGTCAAAAAGCCAGAAAAGGCATAAATCTGTAGCCTTAATTTTCTCTAATCCTGTACAGTTATCACTGGGCCTATCTGTAGTCCATTATGTCTATGTTGTATCAAAACATAGTTCTGGAGATCTATGTCCACCATACTAAGATATCAGTTTGCGATCATAAAAATAATATAGGCTGATTATCAGATGTGTTTTAGTTCTTGAGTTAATCATCTCAAGTTAATCATGCATGCACAAACCTTTAATTTCAATGGGTAGGGTTGATATATTGATATCTGGGGATAATGAAATGAGACTGTAGCAAAGTAACAAGCTATATCTTCTCTCTGACAATTTAAGAAAGAACAGAAGAGTAGATAACCAACAGTAAATATACCAACACTTTCCAGACTCTACCTCCAGTGAAGTGTATTTTAGGAAGTTCTTGAGCTAAATGTGTTGACTTGGCATGTGATAGCCCTCCATGAAGTAACATGCTGACCAAACTGAATCAGCAGGAAAGTTTGTTGATTGTAATTACTAATGAGGTAACTTGAGTTTCCTCTTTCACCTCTCCAGATGGTGCCTAATGTACTCAGGCAGGGAGAGGTATAGGAAAATTTCCTTGGGCAACCTGAATAAGAGATAGGAATATGTGAACTATGACTTGTTATAATCAGTAGAAGTCTGATCAAGTCTGATCTAATCAGAAGAATGATTTTTGATGTGCTATGCTCATGGAAGCTGGAAGTAGATGAAAAAATATCCATCACTTTACTCTTTTTTTTTTTTTTTTTTTTTTTTTTGAAATGTACCGATTTGTCAATGGATCCAACCCATTACATTATTGGTGTTGCTAGGACTCAGATGACAAAGATTAATCATGGGGGTGATGCCAGAGTTAATTATAGCAGTGCCCTCCCAAACAGCACTATCAGCTCTGGGAAGCAGTAAAAGCTATTGTTGGAGTTAAGAAGTAACATGAGAGAGGAGCAGCAGTGCAGACATGACTGTCGGTGAAAGGATTGGAAAATAAAGGATATATGGCATTGGGCATGGAAGAGAGGTGGGAGGAAGAACAGAAGGCTTCCAAGAAGAGAGACTTAGAAACTATCTCAGAACAGGTATTTGGAAGATGCACTTGCCACACACACACTCATTCACTCACTAATATTGGAAACATTGCACAGCAAGTTAAAGTATCCAGTTTTGACTTACAGTGCTTACATCTTTGTTCCTGGCAGGAATGGTTCCTTTCCTTTTTAGTTACCTACTTTATGCAGGAAATTAGTATCTCCTGATACCATCTGAAACAGGTTTGTTCTCTCAAAATCTATTGTATTTATTGTTAATTTACTGAAGCTATACCTTTTTGAAACCTAATTTTGATTTTCTCTCTAAATTTGAAAGGAGAGAAATTACCTTGGTACTTAGTGAAAATATCTCAAAATGAACTAACACAGCACAAAATTAAAATGTCTGTGCCTTTGAAATCAAATAAAATCCTTCTGTAAGAACAAGTCCTCAGATACTTAAAAAGTCATAGATTCGCAGTTGTTCGCTACCTGTTCCTCAGTAAGGATTACCTGATGAAGGGGAATTGTTCTTAAATTTTTCTGCACAGACAATAGCACACATTTTTGGTAAGTGCCTTTCATTTCTTTTAAGCAAAGCAATAGATCAAATCTACTTCATCAAATACAGTGTATGCATGTCTCCTCTGTAGTGTCTCCTCTCTACAAACAGGCTCTTTCTGGAATATGAAGTAGTGTCTGTTTCAAATGACACCAAATTGCACAGAAAGTAGGGATCTGAAGACTAGCTTTTATTTTATTTGCTAGGACTCCAACATTCAGTTGATTGGGAAAAAGCTGTATTTCATTTAGAATTATTCCCTTTAGCTTTCTTCACAAACTACTGCAACTTTTTCAGGAGTCCTCCAATTTCTTTTTTAGAAACTGCTGTAATATGGCAACAGATCTGGCATATAAATTGATGCTGACCCTGAGGGTAAATAATTCTCTCTGTGAGTTGCTAAGTTTAGTGTCCCTTGAGCAGCTCAGGTGAAAGTACAAACAAACAAATTTATGTGGTTAATGGTACTTGTACTAATACAACGATAGGATCAACTTTGAATGTAAAAAAAAAAAGTAAGAGAAATAAGTGTTAATTTTGAAAAAAGTGAGACTTTCTTTTTTTCTAGTTTAATGAGAAATTGACAGAACCTAACCAACTCTGAACTCAAAAATAAAAAAGCACACTATGTATGAAATATGTTAGGATTCCTGTCCTTGCTTATTCAGTTCTGTGATTTGATTAGCATATTTGCCTCATCCTATTTGGACCCAGAGTAGCGTACAGTTAAATTTTATCTACATTTCTTAAAATAGCATTTCAGTGGACTAGAAAGTGGCATGAAAAGGTTGTGAAGAACAACCTCAAGTTCTGTAATTAAACATCTCAAAAATTTGTTAGGCTTTTCAGTAAGATACAAGATTAATCAGTAACACACAAAAAAAAAGCTAGTTAATACCACAATAAATGTTGTTTAGTGTGCAACTTCTCTTAAATATGAGGAGGATTAACAATCATCTGCTTTGGTCTTTAACTATCATTAAAAACATTTACATCTTCAACCTACTCAGTGATTTAAGATGATTATATAACCAGAAGATTTTTTAGATAGCTACTGCTGGCAAGAAGTACATGTATGCATTATACCAGATTTCTGAGCTATGCTAGGAAGTGATTATCTTTGTAGGCTTTTATTATATAATAGTATCAAAAATTGATTTCAGTTAGTTTTTCCTGACTGTTCATAATGCAGAATGAGAGAGAAACTGCAAATTTTAAAAAATTGAGCTGAGGGAGCACATTTTTGCTGATTGAGATTATTCTTAAAGGACTTGGCATTTTTATTGGATAAAAGTTACTTACCTTACACGTAACAACATTCAGGTAGTTTCTGAACTTAAGAAAATTCTGTATGGCAACAGGAGCTTGTGAGACACATTGGAACCTTAGGAATTTAATTTGGATTCTGCTTTATAGTCAGCCTAAAACTCCAGTTTATAAACTAGCCATGCATTGTTTTCTTTTTCTCTTTTCTCCTCATATTGTCTGTGTCTGTAGTAGACTTTTTGATGCATTTCTTCCTCAAGCCAGTAATACTGGAGCACATAGAACAAAAGAAAATCTGTTCAAGTTAGTCTAATGAGTTTGAACCTCAAAGGTTCTGGCTGAAATAAGTCTTTTCAAACACATCCTTAAACTTTAGTTTATTTCATCTGTCTGTCTATCATTAATTTTACATATGAGTTGTCAGTTCTGAGTAACTTTACTTTTGTGTTAACATCCATCTATTTTGTTACAACAAAATCTATACAAGCCCTTCTTTCATATCTGATGAAGCATCATTTCAAATCTCCATAAAGGATTTTTTAAGTAAATACTGCTAAAATATCACCATGTTACCTTGCATTTGAATAGTTATGTGGCAACACGTGTGTGCTAAAACTGTGGTTGTAACCTCTTAAATTGTAATTGCAAACATTATTTATCAAGTCTGTTACTATTGGTCATTTGTTTGGTTTACAATTGAGTCCTTTGTTTGGACCAAGTGCAATGTCCTTATGTACCCTTTGGCATGCACAACCTAAGCAGGTTGGCAGAAATCAGTAATTTCAGCAAAATGAGTCTCAACTAGTTCTGCAGATTGTTCCTCCCCATTAGCTAATGACAATTCTCAGGGCCTAGTCAAGCTTCTTCTGACTTTGGGAAAGCAATTTCTCCCCTTTAATGCTCTATTCTACTAGTCATTTCTGTAACAGGGAGTGATAGTGCATTCATGCCCTCTAGGCTGTGTTTCCATGCTCTAGTTTTGAAAACTGGCTAACATTCACAGAAAGCTTGGAAAATGTAATGTGCCTGGAGAGTCCTACAAGTGTTAAAGGATTACATCTGCACTATCAAAATATTTTATGCCTCAATAATAGTTATTTTTGAGTTAAAAACACCCTTGCCTTTTTCCCCCAAACTTTACAAAATAGTTAGCAGTGATGGACTTATCAGTGATGACTGCTTGATGCCATCATGTAATTTCTGGTTTTATGTGAATATCTATCATAACTATGCTTCAGGCAAAATTATGCCTTAATCTCTAAGGGCATTTGTTTCTTTTATCCATTGCTTCATCCAGGCCAGAAGAAAAAAAAAAAAGGTAAAATATGTGATTAAAGGTAAGTCTTACTGTTATTGCTTAAACCTAATCTGTTTGGGGGACTGCCTCATAGGTCCATCTCCAGATAAACACTTGAAAATATTAGATCAAAGCAAATAAGCAAAAACAAACTAAACAAACAAACAAAAGGCTTATCTGGAATGATTTACTGAAACAATCTCCTGTTCATTCTAATACCTCTCATTTTCCTGTAGTTTTTAACTTTACAGTGTCTCCCTGTGAAGCATATGGCTCTAACTCTTGAGCTTTTCTTAACTTAGTTACTATTCATGTATGATTTTCATTGCCATCACTTTCTGCTGGCTCTTCCTTAGGTGATTAATTAAAGGAATTATTTTAAATATATTCAGATTTTGCCTTCTAATCAATCTTAAGGAAGTGATTTAAACAAAGAATGCAAATGAGTATATTTCAGCTGTGAAGACAAATGGTTTAATCCAATTGTGTATTAGACCTCAAATTGTCATTTATGTAATGATTTAAAAGGCAAGGTAGTAGACATCCCTGAATGCAGTGGCAGAAAGACCCATAGAAAGTAGATTGCAATAGACTTCCCTGGCTTTTTGGTTAGAAAAAGTAGAGAAAGAGTTTTGGTGCAAAGTGGGGAAAATTAACATTGAAACAAATTATCAGCATTTTCTTTACTTGAAGGTAGAAACTCACAGTCATTAAATAGGTTTATTCACTATAACGATAATGCTAGTTAAAAGATCAATGTTGAAAATTAGGATATTTAAATACATTAGTATGATCTGAGATACACAATTTGAGGGCATTCCAATATTTAAAAGAAAAATCTGGCTTTTATTTCCCTCACCTCCATGTGCTGAACAATTCAACCATGTATCAAAATAAGCTGCTAAATGCCCACTGTATGAGGATATAACCAAGTCATATTATGAACTTTCTTGCAGAAATTTAAGTTAAAATGGATGAGGTGTCTGACCTAAACTGATTTATAAAAGCAAAAGGTACAATATGAACCAACTGTTTAGCACCTTCCAGAGTCAATGCAGAAAGATGTGTAGTTACAGAAAGCAACTATTCCATCTGAGGCACTTACCTGGAATGGCACTAACCATCTACAGGAGGCACTTATCTCCTCTAACTATAGTACAAACCTGGATTATTACCTTAGACATCTATATTATAGATTACTATAAATCCTATACTTACAATGCTGTCTTACTCTGTTTCTGAGGTAGCCAATTTATGCAGGGAATTCCAAACAGATATTAGGAAGAATTTGTTTTCCATAGTGAATATTGTCGAACACCAGACTAGTTTAGCCAGGAAAGGTGTGGACTCCCTACCCAAGGAGATAATCAGAACTTCACTGGGCAAAACTGCAAGGGCCTGGGTACAAGAGCCTGGGAAAGGCTGCCAGTTGGTGTGGCACCGGGGAGGTTCAGCAGATGGCATCCACAAGCATGTTTCAAGCTACATTACTGTGTGCATTCTAAAGGCCTACAGTAAAGCAGGGATACTAAGACTATTGTGTTTAGAGGAGATAAAAACCTATGAAAGGGAGCTGGTGAAGAAGCAAAGCAGGAAGGATTCTGTCCAGCCTGCAAGGAAAGACTGTTAGGGAAAAGTGATATGTTGTGTTGTACGAGGAAGCTACATGTCACCTACACAACTACTTTTCTTTTCCTAGAGATCTAGAAACAGTGACTAGACTCTGTTCAGATCATTAGCTTAGATGTATATGGGGGTTTTAGTGTTAGAGCCTGTACAAAATATTTTATTATCTGTTTATGTAGTAATAGAACAAAAGAGGTATGGCATACAGATGGAAAGTGGCATTTTTAATTAAGCTGTGATATCGTTCTCTACTGGATATTTACAAATTGTCATTTCATCAAGAGGAGGCCACTTTTTAATACAATGTAGTTTTGTTTTAGTATCAATTAAGGAATAATCATTTCTAAGTGTTTGATGTCTTGAAAGTAAAAGACATTAATACTGCTTATAAACAGTATTTTAAACTTCATGCAGTTGCTTGAGCAGAACAGATGCTGACTGAGTGCTTCAATTAGACAGTGAGATGTTCAATTTGGAAAATTCAAACTGTGAGGGAGAAACTCACAATTAGAGCTTAGGTTTGGCCTGCATTCTGCTTGCCGAAACATCTGCTGTAAGGCAGTGTGTTCTTTTGATGTATCATGAAACAAAACGCCTTTGTTTAATTTTTACCTGCAGTTTAATGACATAACTATTGAAATTCAGAATATATATGTTTGGGTGTACATTCTTATAATTTTTCTTCATGATGTGATGATGTGACCAGTCATATAGACTATTCTAGTCTGACAGTGTTACTTATTGTAAAGGGCTGACGAGTTTTTATTGTGCCAACTCTGCCTGTTGTCTTAGTATCCAGTACTGTGTTGTTTAAAGACTAATGCATGGGGGCAGGACGTAGAAGCCACTGCAATGGGCATTGCATAGATCCTTCTTTTTTAGTTATCCGTGTATATAGAAGATTTAAATTTATTATGGTGTGAGTTTGGCTGAAGTAGAAATTCAAGCAGTAAACCGTGTTCATTACTTTGATCGATTTGCAGTCAATACATTTACTCTTTTTCTTTTTTCTTTTCTTTTTTTTTTTTTTTTTCTCCAAAGTAAAATGGCAGCTAGAAATATATCAAGGACTCCAGAAAAATCACATCATTTTAATATTATCTTCTACAAAGAGAAAGGGATAGAATTCTCCATGCTGGTCTGCAAAACCAACTTGTTGTAAGCAAGAGTAGGTCCAACTGGTAACTGATATCTTGATAACTGATATTCTGATTCCTGTCAACTCAGAATGTTGATTTTGTTCCTCAGTGTCCTGTGCACCTCATTTTCTTTTTGGTGGGTTAATGGAGTTGCAAAGACATTGGTATTCAATTCAGGTACAACAGATCAGTGGACAAGCAAAAGATTGTCTTGAATCCTTCTAAATGGTGTAGTATCGTCTTACTGCAGACTCAGTTTCAACAGCAGGATGAGGTAGCAACCATTTTTTCATGCACAAAAATGGTGTGAAGCAGAGACCTGAAAATGGGCTATTGTCAGACTCTCAAATGTAACACCCATTATTTCAACTGACATTGAACTGGTTATCTCCATTGCTCAGACATACTGAATTTTCTTGTGTAGTTTGGAGATGGCATAACGGCTTAGATAAATAAACTGTCTTTCTGAGTCATCTCCAAATAGTAACGTTGGATGTAACTAGATTCCATGTGGTATATTTTTAATTTTAAGAGATTAGGAGAATCTTTTAACAGCATATTCGTGAGTAGTCTTGTGGGGTGAGGGACACTAAAGGAGGGTGATTTCACTGTATTTCACTGCACATATTTGCTTTAATCTGCATTTGGTTATAACATAGAATTTTACCTATGTGTCAATTATAGCTTCTTAGTATCATTGTTGCCTCAAAGAGAAGACGTATGTCTTTTCTAAAACAATGCTTTGTTAAATGTTGTTAAAGGTTATGTCAAGCAAGCATAGAGTTAATGGAAACAATCAAATTGTTTATCAATCCATTTGTTCTTTCAGAGACAGCTAATAAATTCTGTAAGAACTACTTCACCTTTCCCACTCCAAAATATTCCTGAAGTTTAGGTTTTGTGTATCATCACTTAGGTAGTCATTCCAGCTCAGTCTCAGACAAAATCCTTTTAATAAAATTCACATATTACTATATTTTTTTCATTATTAGTTTAAAAAAAAATATATATATATATATATTAACTTTGTTCTGCTCTGAATTGGAACCTTCAGCAAAGAATTTTGCCTTTAAACTACCATTATGCATCCGATTTAGCATGCTAATCCTTGAGGCATGTATCACACCATGTGACATGCAATGGTCAAATACATTGACTGTTCTTAGGGAACATTAATAATAAATAAACCCATCATAGCCCAAAAGTATGGTAGCTTCTGTTATTAGCTCAGAATGGTTGTTCAACACCTCATAGAGAATTCATTCTAATCTAAGATTTATATGGCTTGATTTATTTTATATCAAATTTGCTTTTATTTTTAAAAATACCTCAACTCCTTTTGTATAAATATAAATACAGGCATTGCTGGATGATAGAACAACATGCAGATTCAGTGACCTGATGAGGAAGGGGAAACCTCAGTAGTAACAGTAGTTAGTGAGAAAAGCTGGAGTAAAGTGTATGTTTTAAATTTTATGTTAGGAGTAAACTAGACAAGATGATTATGTTGAAAGCCTCTTTGAAAGAGGAATGTTTTGCAAGAAACTGTAGAGAACAGCAGACTGAAGAGTGAAGGAAATGTCAGTACTCACCCTAAGGCAGTCAGTCATTCCACTTCCTCTGAGAATTTTAAAAGTAAAATCTTAAGTGTTTTCTTTCAACCTATGCATTTTTTAGTGTGTATATAAGGTACTGTGCCTCTGAGCTAGTGATTTCCCATGTATTCACATGTTAGTTTATAAGCTGTACCCTATGTCTTCCTGTTAATCTCATAGCAGAATGACAATTGTCCTTCTTAAGTTTATCCACCTGTCATCTTATGTCATCATTCTGTCCCACCTGGGTCATTTTCGAGATTCCTCATGACCAGTGTCAATGAGGTGACAATGACACTGTCCTGCTCTCTCTGTAATTAAAGTTTATCTAGTAGGGACAAGTTCAGGATGTGTAAAGCTCTCTGAATTCTGCCTGATTTTGGTACCCTAATTGACAAACAGGAGAAAGAAAGATGAATCCTATGAGTGAAGTTCAAGTTATTGCAGGAGGGGAGTCAGAAGGAATAGGGAGAACTGTATGTATCTCTAAACTGTGTTGTTTGTATTGACATACCCTAGATCTCTCCAGGAATATTTTTCTCATAAATCAATGGTCTAAAGCACTACCTGCTGCTGAAGAGTAGTAGCTCTTACTTTGATTTTTGTAGCAGTGATTGGTTCCCTGTGGTAGCAAAACTGGGCCTTTGTCAGCAGTGTAAACACTGAAGAGCAAAAAAGAGCAAGTGCCAGCAAGAGTTGTGATTGTTCAAACCAGATTTTAGATGCAGTGGAGTGTTTGGTATTGCCACTTCTTGCAAAGTAACCCTTCACTGATACAGTAGCATTGCCAAATTAAGTTTGATCTGTTATTCAAACGTAGCTGCTTAGCAACTATTCTCTGTTAATTTACGAAGAAAAAAAAAAGTTTTTGGAAAAAAAAAAAAAAAAGAAAAGGGAGAGAGAAACAGAACAGGCAACACCAGAAACCTCACAAATGCTTTGGAACAAGTATTTTTATATGTGGCTGTGGAGTGGAGAAGTTGTATTATTTTGTATCAGTATTTTATATTATATATGCATAAGATTACCTGCTTGGTATTATTCTGGCTCAATAAGGAAATTAAATGAGGCTTTAAGGGAGGAATAGGTATTACAAAAAGCAAAGAAAGATATACACCTTATCTCTGGAAAGAATATTGAAGCTCCTTACAGAAAAAAATGATGAGCTGGTCACCAAAAAATATCGACCTTTTGTACACCAGAGTCTAAGCGAAAAAGATTATTTCAGCCATTAAAAATTCCTGCCTAGAGAGAAAAAGTGAATGAATGGAGAGCAAATTCTTAGATGGACACATCAGCTGCAAAAGTGCAGGAGGAAATGTGTAGGAGGAAAGACCTTCTCCCAGCTTGGGTTTAGGTGTTGTTTCCAAACAGATAAATTACTTTTGTGAGAAGTACTGAGATAATACTAAGAGCCAGTTCTTCAGACCTTGCGTAGGCTTAACCCTTTTCTTTACCTGGTGTATCTGGATTTAGTTAAAAGGGGCCCCCTCTAACTGTAAGGAACTGTTGGAGTCCCTTTCATCAGCTTCTTTAAATGGGCACCTTAACACAGGCATGCTGGGGAAATCTTTTGTGTTTTTTTTTTAGGATGCTTTTTGAAGAAGCAAAGTTATAGCAGAAGCTTCGCTACACGTAAATCTTTTGTTGTCCTTTTGTATGGCAGTTTCTATCCTGCTTTGGTAATTGGAATAGCCAGGGCAAAGATGGTTAAATGGATAAGCAGTAGGTCCAGGACTAAACATCTTTTATATCATCTGAGGAACTGTTTGCTTTACAGGACTTTGTCTGTTCACCACAGGGAGTCCTTTTATCTATCTGTTTCAGTACTTAGCTTCAACAACCCTGGATTATTGGTCTAAAACAATACAGTCATTTTTTCATCAGATTCATAACAGAATTACAAAATCAGAATTAGTGGAATCTTGCAACTTCTGCCATTACATCTATGTTTGTATCATCATATAATGACCTTTATTTGTTTATTTTTACAAATGTAGTTGAGCTGTAAAATGGCAGTCTATTTCTGTATACTACAGAAATAGATAATGCTTTATTTAAGATGAATATGTTTAAAAATTAGGCATTCATGACAAAATTTCTAGGACTGTGAAACCTTTGGAAGTGTCATATTCATGCCACATTAGTTCAAAGTTATAAGAGAGAGCATTCAGATGAAACACCGAAGGATAGGATGTTATAATACTGCGAATCCAGTATGGACTTTAGGCCCTAATTCTTCAAAGCATTTAAGCATGCATTTGCACATCAAAGGCATGCAGACCTTCTACCCAGCAACTTCTGGTGAATTACATTTTGGTGAAGCATATTACATTCTAGATGTCTAAAAGGCAAAACTTGGCTATGCAGAATGGTCATTTCAGCTCTTGCTGACAGGACCTTCATTATTAAAAGCAAGTAACCAAAGAGATTTTGGTTAGATTTTGTATTGTCTTGTAATTGCCTTAGTTACCTTCATTTTGCATTAAAATAATATTTGTCTTTAAGATGGTGTTTGAAGAAACCTTTACATGGTATCTTCATTTGCTCTAGATTTGCTTTTGATTTTAGGTAAATATATACCCAATAAAGAACTATAGAGTTTGGAGCAAAAGCATGTTCTCTGTGGTTACAAATTCCTGAAAAGAGAGAGTACAATGGGAAAGCCTGCAAAAACCTTCAGTATAGCAGCTGAACTAGGCCCTGCAATAACATATCTCATGCACCAACAGAGAGAACCAGTTTTCCCTGGGAGATGTTTTTGTTTGTTATTGAATATGCTTTGTAAACAGAAACACTAAAACTAATAATTAAAAATTTTTGACTAAAACCTGCATGATATTTCAAATTAGATTGGAAATGTACAATAATATACAATGGAAATGTTCTGCACCTCCTTCAGCACTTACTGCGTTGTAGTCAGATCCATCCTAACAGGGTTTATCTGTTATCTCATTCAATTCCCTCAGAAAAATGAAATTATCTATTTCTCATTGTGCTCTCGAAGCAGCAAATTCACTAGGTCTGTAGATTTTTTTTATTTTTTTTTGTATTGGGTTTATAGTCCTTTCCTTCTTTTCTGTGCAAGCTTATCAACATTTATAAATCAGTATTTATTTCTAAAATACTTCTCTTGCCCTACTGCTTAAAATTATACAATCCTGACAAGTAATGCTGTATGTGACTATTTTCTTTTGGGAGGTCATGATGGAGTGACAAAGAGAGGAAATGATATTCACAGTATAGCATATTAGAATACTTGCTTATTCCTATCACACTGGAATGGAATTCTTACCAATTTACAACATATTTTCATAGCAGTATAATTAATTTTATGAGGGGGGTCAGGGGCTTTTTTCCCTATGTGGTAAATTATGCTAACTCTTTGTGAGTTAATTAAAAATCTTATCTGTTAATTATCTCCAGTGTGTGCAAAATAGCTGTTCATGTAAGTTAGGATTTTTTTAATCATTGGCATCTTACTCTCTAAGTCTGAAAAATGTGCTACTATACAAAATTTTGATTTACAACTTTAATTGAAAGGCAATAAATGGTGATTAGTATCAATTGTCATGTCTCTATTACAAACAAAATTAATTGTGAGTGATGTAAGTATAAAATGTAAGGAAAGCCATTATTATTTAATGAATCTCACTTACATAAACGCCAGTAATAGCATTATCACCATTTTTGTTAGTAATATAGCATTTTGTAGTTACACACCATTTTTGGGCATAGTCTGGGAAGACTAAAATCATCCTAAATTCTGTGTTTACTTGGGATAATAGTGTTATCAGTGATGCAAAGGATTTAACTCTAAACTGATTTTTTTTAGGCATAACTTAAGAATGATTAACATTTTTATTTCTCATACTACAAGTAAACCTAAATGTCTTAATATTGTTTTTAAAACCACTAGCTAGAATTGCCTGTATTGAGGGAAATATTTTTCAGATGCAACAGTCACTGTTTGATTTTTATTCATGCCACAGCTCACGTATGCATGTGTCTGTTTCTTCTTGTTCCCCCTCCTCCAAAAGAAGTGAGGCATGTAATGTGTCCAGAAAAGGGCAGCTCTGAAGTTCATTATCAGATTTATTCTCTAGTGTTAGCTCTGGTTTGTGAAGCGATTGTGCATAGGTTCACAGGCAATAAGATGATTTTTAAAAAGGCCCCTAAAGAATATTGCATCTCTTTTCGTGTCATAAAGTCAAAAACAAAAGACAGACAAATTAAGAATGTGGTAAAAGCTTGGCAGGGACACTTTTAAAACTGATGCAAGTACTGAATGCATAAAATCAGTAATCAAGTTGGGAGTCATATGTTAGAAGCAGCAAATGTGCTACATTATCTACAAAGATAACACACAGTGTTCATTTTTCTTAGTAGCTAATTTAACTACCAGGTTTTTATTGCTTCTTCTGCTCGGTCCTTCCATTATTAGCTGAAGTCGACATTTCCCACAAAAGTTCATCCTTGGTAGTAATAATTTGCTGCCATATAAAATAAATGACTTAACATAAAAGATTTTACTGATTGCAGTGCCAGTTGGCACTTTCTTGTTCTCTGTTGAAATGAGCACAACACATTGTCTATAACAGCTGCACGACTACCCTGTGACCGCAGTGTGTGTTGCAAGTTTTAACGTTATTGCTTCTGTATGTATTTTTCTCCCATAAATTATTCTTTACAGAAGAATGTTAATTAGTAACTGATAGATATAAAGATTGCCAGGGACAGCCCATTAATTCCATTTACCTTAATGGCACTTAGATCTTAGCTTGCAGTACAGCTGTATTCAGACTGCATTATAAATGTAATTTTTTGCATCATTAACTACCCTGATTAATTTTAGACAGCAAAAGCATAATTTTAGAAACAGAGGACTCACAAAGTGCCACTTTAAAGTTGTAGCTTTGCTCTTTTATATTCATCTCATTGTAAACAACACAGGTTTTGAAAATTTTGTCAGGGAAATAGTTTTTCTCCCTTTCTTATTAATTAACTCATACCTTGAACTAGTCATTTCTCATTTCTGCATTTACTTATTTTTGTTGGTGGTGGTTGGTTTTGTTTTTTTTCTATTTTTTTTTAAGTGCTTTTTTGTAACATGTTTTGCTTTTGACTGGTGCAATTAATGGATATTAGCATAGCAATTGACCACTATTAGCAAAGTGTTCATTATGCTCGAGAATTACTAAGGAAAGAACAAGAATTCCATGTCTGATTTCTGTGGAGGCTCCAGAGAGGAAATGTTGCCAGAAGGTTTCATTATGATTTTCATGTTTGGAAATCATGAATGCCCTGGTTAGAAGCAATTCACTATGTTGGACCAAACAAGAACACAAATTCAAATACCAGCCTCAGACAGGAGCAGGTTTGATGAAGTGGTGGCCTTCCAGAGAGCAGCCAGGAAATGGCATTTTCTACTTGAATTCATGCTTAGGAAACGTGACCTGCCTTATATCTTAAAAGGTTTTGCCAGGTGGTGTTTTCTGGCTTGTTCTTCTTTGATTTTGATCAGGGAAATACAATGTAACCCTTCATTGTTTGTGTGCCTTAGGTGCAGTATTGTCTCATCGCTGTAAAACTGATGTGACAAATCCCCACCCTGCTATGTGCATAATGCTATTTAAGGTGTTAAAATTCGAGTTGCAGTTGATAATGAAAAAGACAAGAAGTGACAGAAAGGAAGAGAAAACTTGTGCTGGTAATAATCATGAATCTGAAACAAAAACAACAACAAAAATCAACAGTTAATCAAAAGATGATACTTCAGAAATGCCCTTTCTAAGCAGTGAATGGCTAAGGTGCTGAAGGACTGTTCTCAAGAACATACAGAACAGTTCCTAATTTTTTTTTTTAGAATCAGCCAAAACTTGAATTGGTGAGTTAGTATGCTCATGTAAAGTGTGAATGGAACATCTTTTTGAAGGGGAGAAGAAGGAGAAAAGGTTTTTAGTGATTAATTGAAACTGGTGATTGCATAGATGCCTTTTTTCTTTTCAATGATTTCTCCTATGTGGAAGGGTTTGAGTAGATACAAATCCACTTTATCGTAACAAACAACACATTTGTTTTTAATTTTGTATTTCAGTCTCTGGGCTTCCTTGTCTTTCAGGCTGTAGGCAGAAGATTGCAGAAGCAATCTGCTAAAAAAATTGCAAGGCAATTACCATAAGTATCATTCTTTCAGTAGAACCTGAAGAGGCTGCAGCACAGCCATGGCTGGGACAGAGTTAATTTTCTTTGTAGAGGCTCACACAATGCTCTAATTTGAATTTTGATGAAAATAGTGGTGATAATACACCAGTGTTTTAGTTGTCATAGAGCAATGCTTACATAGAGCCAAGGATTTTTCTGCTTCTTGTGCTGCCTGGCCAGTGAGGAAGCTGGAGGTGCCCAAGGAGCTGGTAGAGGATACAGCCAGGACAGCTGTCCCAGACTGGCCAAAGGGGATTTCTCACATCATGTGGTGTCATTGTCAGCAATAACAGCTGGGGAAAAGAAGGAAGAAGGGGAGGACATTAGGAATGATGGCATTTGTCTTCCCAAGAAACCATTATGTGTGAAGAGCCCTGACCTTCTGGGAGTGGCTGAACACCTGCCTGCCGATGGGAAGTAGCAAATGAATTCCTTGTTTTGCTTTGCTTGCATTTGGGGCTTTTGCTTTACTTTGTCTTTATTTTAATCTCATGAGTTCTGTTGCTTTTGCCTCTTCAGTTCTCTCCCCTATCCCACTTGGGGAGAGTGAGTGGGTAAGTGGCTGTGTGGTGCCCAGCTGTCTGCTGGGGCTAAACCAAAACAAGCACTTTTTAAAAGTCATATGAAAAGAAGAAGGGTAGAGGTTTGGAACACTGAACTTTGCAGCTTCTCCTGAACAAAACATGGTTTGTTTGTGTGTGTATTTGTTTTGTAGTTGTCCTATCCTGCAACAGAAGTGTTTGTGCTTGCAGTTCTCTTGAGAACTGCCAGGCAAATGCTTCCATCTCACTAGGTGAGATTGCGATTCGAAAAGAATCCCAAGACCCTCATGAGGCATAGTGAGGAGTTGGCTAAAAGTGCTACTTTGAGCTGGGAAGAAGGGGTGGATAGGGAAGATTTAGGTTAGAAATTAGGATACATTTTTTCTCAGAAAGAGCAGTCAGGCATTGGAACAAGTTGCCCAGTGAGGTGGTGGAATCACTGTCCCTGGGGTTGTTCAAGGAAAGGTTGGACCTTGTGCGTAGGGACGTGGTTCAGTCGGTGACATTGGTAGGAGGGTGATTGTTGGAATGGATGGATGATCTTGAAGGTCTCTTCCAGACTTTATGATTCTGTGATACAATGGGTTCAGCTTTGCATTCAGGCATAGACCTATTCAGTGACCCTGAACCATTGCTTGCTCTCTGTTCCTATCTGTAAGATGAGGATATTTCCTGGCCTTTTAACTATGTCACAAAGATCTTGGTCATTAATGATTAATAATAGCACATGAATGTGTACAGTTATGTAAGTATTAAAATCTGTACATAATTGTCAAAGGTGAGATCCAAGGTCAGATCTTGATTTGAATTCATTTCATCAGTGTTGAGTTAAACAAGAAGAAGTGCTTATGGATAAGGTTCATCTCTAATATTATTTCAGTATAAAGCTGAAAGTACTTTACAGTAGCAGGAGGAAATATAATGTTTTTGTTGGTGATGGTATTTTTATAATCACAGGTAATTCAATAGATAGAAAATAAAAACAATCTCAGTGTTGAGAGCCCTGCGGGTATCTAAGACAGGAGCAAAGCCTTTTCTATTTGTACTGCATTTTTTTTTTCTTCCTTCAAGAGTGTGTTAGTTACTGCTGTCTTATTAGGTCCTTCTTACCTATTCTGTGTTGTATATATCTATGGTGCAGAGTTTTTCAATCAAGACAAGTCATCTGTATGGTTTCCATAGGCATCACGTTATACATAAAAAATTGATCCTTCACATAACCAGAGCTGCATCATTTCTGTATCGTGGAGTTTCTTTTCTGAAAAGATTTGCTAGCAGTGCAGATGCATTTTAATTACTTGACTTTCAGGCAACGATGAGACAGTACACAGGAAATAAAATTGTCCTCACATCAGTAGGTACTTGTATGAGGTACTCCGGACATAGATGATTTTGAATGAATTATGCCTCTGCTGTATAGTGCTAAGGCACAAGTGGGTTTGCCAAAAGTTCTAGTGCATCTCAGTTTTCATATGTTAATTACCTGCCTGTTAAGTGGTCTTTGTAAAGTACTGTGAGATATTCAGATGAGACTCCCTATTGTGTTTAAGTTCATAATATACATGAAATCTTTTTCACTCTGATTAATTAACAATACTCGATGGCACCCTCGCTTCACTGAATGCTCTGGATAGGGAGGAGTGATACTGCTGTTCTGGCCTGGGGTAGACTGATGAAATGGAAGAACTCTAGAGGCTACTTGCCTGCAGTATCTTGGTGTACAGCTGTTTCATCTCTTCCCTTTTGATCAAACTCTGGTTCCCATCTGCATGTGTTTGCTCATTTGGGCTTCCACCCTAGAGGAACACAGAGAATCCCTTTTCATGCACTAGTCTATAGCTTGTAACACAGTCATCAGCTACGACTACCTTGTGTGTTTCAGGATGCATACGTGACCAGTATATCTGGACTTGATTTGGGATAAGAGCATCCAGTTTGCTTGACTTAAAATCACTGAGAGACTGAAATCAACATGTGGTAACTTTTAAACAGAGAATTCAAGGAGAAAAAAAAAAAAAAAAAAAAAAAAAAAAAAAGAGAACTAGGTCAAAGCCAAATCACTAGTACAGAAATAGACTGTGTTGTGAAGTGTAATGATGATGAACAAGTGAATGAATTTCACACTCGTACATTGTCCTTTTACGGTAGGGGAAAGAAAACAAACAAACAAAAAAAAACCACAACACTGAAGTACCTCCAGAAACTGAAGGCCTCTACTAGCTCTACACGTTAATGTTTGGACTTGATGATCTTGAGGGTCTTTTCCAACTCAAATGATTCAATGATTCATTACTTTGTAGATATATTCATGTTGATTTGTGGAAGGAGGTGCTGTATAAAGAGGTATCTTGAACATTTGGTCTAATACTTCCCAATGCACAGAAGAACAACAGTTTTTCCTTCCTTTATTTTGTTTAGTTCTGGTTTGACCGTGACACCTTAGCTTTTTGTAGATAAGAATGGTACTGCCCTGGCAATAATTTTATCTATGTTTTAGTTTTGACATATCATTCAGATAAAGCTAAGGTGAAATTGCATGGAGATGTACACTGCTAATATGTCATCTTTTCCCAAATGATGTAAAAACATGCTGAGAATTATTTAATGTATCACATTTCAGAGATGGGTACAAAGGGATTAAAGCACTTCAAATAATGAATGAGCTATAACTGTATTCTCCACAGCTGTTCAGGGTGCTCTGGATCACACTAATGATTCAGTCACTAAGACTGACAGGAGACAAAATGAACCTCTGTAGAGAATTACTGAAAAAGTAGAGTGACAGTGTGGGCACCCGATACTGGAATAAGTTTTTTCTGTTCATCAAAAGGAAGCATAATTTTTGGTTTTGTTCCATCGTTTATTTGGAGAAAATGTGAGTTTTCAACTGTTTGGGAAGAGGGTCAATAACGTTATAATCACTATTTGTTTTAAATTCTTTCCTTTCTGTCTTTGGCTACTTTCTTTCTCCTTCAGAGACTGAAGCAAAAATCAGATTGGTCTTGATTTTGCAGTTACCAATACCTTATTAAAATGCAAGCAAGCAAACAATCAGACCTTCTGACCACCTATTTTCTTGTGTTCCTGTGAGCCCATTTAGCTAGTACTGAAGTCTAATGTTATTTACACATACATACTTTACTTACATACCTACATAGTTACTAAGCACAGAAAGGTTTATTTTCATTGGTATATAAGCTCTCAAATATATCAAGAGAATTTACTCTTTGTTTTAATTTTCCTATTTCTTTCTATCTTAGTTGAAGTGAGTTCCCTGAGCTTCCTCATCCTGGTTCAGTTGAGTGAGTTTCCTCATCCTGGTTCAAAAATTCAGACAGGATATAGAACTAATGATATTATGGAGAAAGTAAGCATGTTGGAGACTTCTCTTGTGGACCATAATCTATGAGCTGAGTAAAGTCAAAATATTTTTCTATGTAAGGAGATATAATGCTCTTAGTAATCTGTATGAGGGCTGTGAATATGTGTGAGAGTGTGTATGTGAATCTGTATGAGGGCTGTGCACACTGTTTACTCTTATACAGAACCACTACCTTATACACCACTTATATACCGCTTATATACCACTGCATATAAAGGTATATGCCAACTGTAGTACTTTCATACTCTATTCTATACTATATTACTATACTATACACTTTCACAACTATAGCAGTTCCAATGTGACTTTGGAGACAAGTATTTTTCTTGATTGAGTGCTGGTGATTAAATTAATTCAAATAAAATTGTCTTGAGTCTTAAGTTTTATATCTTTGAATTTCCTGAAGAAAGAGAGCAGAACATTTCTTCTGAGAGAAAAGATTGGATTGGAGATTATGCTTTATGTACTTTTTTTTCAGTGTTGACCTAAAAGTGTTAAAAAAAAAAAAAAAAAAAGGCCTGTGGTCAAATAATTACATCAGCAAATGTCTACACTTGCACCTGAAGTGAAATGTACCTATCAGATTTTGAGGGAAGACTGACATCCATTTAAGAACCAGGAGAGAAATTCAATAACTTTTTCCTTACTCTGTAGTAAAGTGTTGTCAGAGACTTAGTACCTAAATAAGCAGAACAGCTTTGTTAAATGTTTCAACTGAAATGTTGAAGTGGTTTCTCTGAAATGGTTATAAAAAGAGAGTCTGGGAAAAAAAAAAAAAAAAAATCCCTCTCCAAGATTCAACTACAGAATTTTAGCCTTTGCTTCATGAAAACATTTGCTCTCTCTTCCTGAAAGGCAACATAAAATGATTCTGTCCCCACAACATTTTTTCCTCATATTGTGCAAGGTATGGATTAAATGGTGCTTTGGGGTCCCTTTTAGTCTCATAATCTATGGATCTACAAGTATGGCTTAGAAGCTATAACTTCTTACCTCAGTGTTAAATCTTACCTCAGTTATCTGGATTTTATAGAGTATTTTTATAATCTTAGAAGATCTTGGCTTGGGTTTTTTCAGGTAAGTATGTATGTTTTTAAACATTCTAATTATACCCTACAGTGTAGTTCTTTATGGTTTCCTTAGAGTCACTGGTATAAACATGATTTAAAAAAAAAATAAAAAAAAAATAGGTATTTTAAAAACAGGCTAAAAAAGTATGGCAGTATAATTGGGCAGGCTGTATTGCAGAATTATTTTCCCACTCCTTAAACATGTCTTTACACAGACATTTCTTTGAAATATATGTAGTTGTTTGTAGTGGCTTCTTTGGACCCTCATCTATTTGTGAGGAATTCCTTCTTTCAGAGTTCAATTTTGTAGAAGTGAAGAATTAAGTGCCTCTCTGCCAGTTCTCTTTCTGGCACACATTCTGCTTTTGTTTTTGTTCTGATTAGAAAGACCCACTGTTATTAAATACCAATTATAACATTTGGTCCATTTTTCCAAAATTCATTCACTTATGAATGATCTGATTGGGAATTTGTTGTGTAATCCTCATTATGCCTGCCAACCTTTTGTTCCGAGCTCTTTTCTTAAGCACGAAACGTAAAAATGCCCTTTGCTTCTTTTTATTTTTTTCTCTTTTCATGCACTTGTTTTTGCTTTGTTCCTGGTTGAAGCTAGGAAAATAAATGGCATTTGTGAACCCTAGGTTTTCATCTTTATTTGTATCTTTAGAAAGAGTAAAATATTTCTGTCTTCATGTATCAAGAAACTGTTTTGGTTTTAATCATATTTTTAGTATCTGCCAGTGCTTAGGTTAGTGAGAAATTGGAAAGAAACAAGCCACCCCTTTTTTTTCTTACTGTTTTTGTAATGTCTACTAGACATTGAGTGAATTATTCTCTCACATTCAAGGTGGTCTGTTTCATGTTAGTCTGCTCTTTAGCTGCAATTGTATTGAACATTGTTCACCGAATAATTGAGCAATATGACAAACATGCCACATTTGTCACCCTTTCATCTTTCCTCCTTTGGGAGAATTTTTTTTAGGCTTGTTAGAAATTTGTGTGTTGTTTAAATCCGCACGGGGGAATAAACATGGTTTTGTAATTCAGAAGATTATCAGCCATAGTGTTCTTTTTCTGTTTGTTAAAGAAACTGGAGAGCATGTTTTGAATGACATGGAACTGAAGAAAAAGGAAGGCCACCCCATGCCAAAAAAACAGTTGAATACCACCCTGGAGAGTCATGAGTTCAACTTGCATTTGGAAGGCTGCATTTAGAACTGTGTACCACCTTCATAGATGAGTCCAAAGTCAGGAACTGTGTAGTGACAATATGAAAGGCAATATAATAAGGTGTATTAAATTGGACAACTGGAATTAATGCCCTCCTTTGTCCACCATTTCAAGGGAATACCATATTTTATCTAGCTAAAATTTTGAAAATAAGTTACTTACACTTGTGAAGTATTCACATTCTGTGTCAATGAAGACTGTAGGAGAGCCAATGAATAGGCAAAAAGGTGTGTTTGTTGATGAGAAACTCAACATAATGCACTTGCAGTCCAGAAAGCCAACCATATCCTGGGACACATCAAAAGATGTGTGGCCAGCAGGGTGAGGGAGGTGACTGTCCATCTCTGCTCTGCTCTTGTGAGACTCCTGCTGGAGCGCTGTGTTCCAGTCTGGGGCAACCAGCAGATGAAGGATATAGTCCCATCAAAACAGGTCCCAAGAAGGGCCATGAGGATTATCAAAGGGCTGGAGCACCTCTCCTCTGAAGACAGGCTGAGGAAGTTGGGGTTGTTCAGCCTGAAGAAGAGAACGTTCCATGGAGACTTTATAGCAGTCTTCCAGTACACAAAGGGAGCCTACAGGAAAGCTGAGGAAGGACTCTTTGTCAGGGGGTGAAGTGATAGGACAAGGGGGAATGTCTTTAAACTAAAAAGGGTAGATTTAGATGAGATATTAGGAAGAAATTCTTACTGAGGTGCTAGAACAGGCTGCCTAGAGAAGCTGTGGATGATCCACATGTATGATGTGGTGTCCCTGACACCACAGGGAGGTTGGAACTTTAAGGTCCTGGTCTTTAAGGCCCTTTCCAACTCAAACCATTCTGTGATTTTATGATAATTCTCAATAAGAGCAGAACTTGTGTTTTATGCAGTAAACGAGGTCTAGGGCCATTCATTGAACCACTTGAAGAAAACAAAACATTGAACAGTTGCTTGTTAAGTGAACATTATCCGTCTTGTGGACAGAACAAAGGATCTTTCAGGAAAAATATGTGAACATATCTTAAAAATGTATATTCAAAAAGATATTAAATTAAGGCATTTCCTGTTTTTAAGGGCTTGATTTGCAAATTCACTCTTTTTTAGCAATGTGTTTCTGTATTTAACACATATACACGTACATACAGAGATTTGTTCCAGTTTGACAGTCTTTCACATGTTGTTTAGTGTTTGATTAGCATAATCACTGTGTGATTATTTCTCACTAGCCTTAGCATATGCAAATTCTTGTCTTTTGACTGACAACCATTATTAGACAATCAGAGTATATGGATTTGCATAATCTCTGTGTGGTTACAGTATTTCTACACAGTGCCACTGTGAATGCAAATCCTTTTGCTCTGATGGTTTCTCTATATTAAATCGGTTTGCCAGAAATGCTGCTGCCACCTCAGCACCGCATTGCCAAGTGGGAAAGTCCACAAGAAAAAAATAAAAAAAACGCAAGGAAAGAATACTAGGCTCACATCAGAAATGTGACTAGACAACTGCTACCATTAAAAAGATTAATTAAAAAAAAAAAAGTAAGAAGAAAGAAAAAAGAAATCCTTACATTTCTACAAGATTTCAACAAGCGAATAAAAAGAGGACTTGGCAAATTCATCCTGAAGTCCTATTCAAATTACATAAACAAGTTACATTATGAAGTGACTTCAGGTTTCTTTTTTTTTGTTTGTTTGTTTGCCTGATTTCTTGATTTTTTTTTTTTTTTTACAAAAGTAATTCTTCAGAAACTATTGTACATTATTAAAATTGTTGCACTATAATTATTAAAATTATTTTACATTTAGGTTGAGTATTAATTCTGGTTTATGTACATGAAAAGCGCCAGGTTAGTGTTAACCTGTTTCATTGGCAACAGCAGAAATGGTAGACACTAAGAAAAGATGTGTAATGCTGATTTCAATTCTGTGCGTAATTATTCACCATAATTACTTGGAAGATACTAAATAAATTTGATGTAAATGTATAAACCATGCACACATGTAGAACATGTATTTTAACCATTTGACGCTGCATTGCTCTGCTTTCACATGAAACCAAAATATTGTTGAACATTCATTTTTATATTTATTTGTACTTGCTAAACCAGTCTCATCATTCCTTTTGAATTGTTATGTTTGGTTATAAGATTCTTATTCACAGATTAATGTGATGTTGGGGAAAAGAAAAAAAAAAAGGACTGCTAGCACTAACAATAGGATGTATTTCTTATGGAAATACAGAATATTAAATATATGTAGCATCAAATCATTGAGCTATTGTTGAACTGTTCTTTTTCTGATTTGGACGCCAGTTTATTAAGAAAGTATAAGGTAGATTGTAAGTTACACATCTGACAAATCTGGAAGGTATCAGATACACTTAACGTGAGCTGCACAGATTTTTTCAAGAGGTCTGAGATGGATATGCACGGGCAGAAATCAACAGTGATGTGTGACTCCAAGTGGGTCCTATGCTTCCTGGAAATTTGATCTGTGGCACATGCTTTGTCTACCTTGTATATGTGGCTGTCGTAAAATGTAGTATATCTCCTGGAGAAGATGGTGCTACTGCTCAGCTGAACTGTGCCCAAAATATAGAAGTTCAGCAATATAAGTCAGAATTCCTGGCACCTCCCCAAAACATTAGTTTCTACATAAATAAAAATATAAGAGCATAACATAATATAATAATATGACATTTGTATAATTGATCGGCATGATTGTAAGGAAAATTATTTGAATTTTTGATGCTGCTGAGATCAGAAAGAAGAAAGAACTACTCAATTTTCAATTGAAAATGGTCAAATTATGCCCAGAGAGCATTTTCATATCAAATAATCCTCTAACTATAAATGACAGTGACTTAACATGACTGAGGAGTTGCCTATAGCTTTAGAAGAAAGACAGAAGAGCATTTACTAATAAGTCATAGCTATAATCCAGGAGGCAGTTTTATGTTTGCACTCATTGGTATTAAAGCTGCATCAATTATACAGTTTTAAGAATTGGTTAAGTTCGACAGTAAGAAATGGAGGATATGTTAGTACTGTGTTGTATTTTACTTAGTAAGGCTTTGTATATAATGTTGTTACAAGATTTATGCTGTTTCCAATGCTCTCACTAGTTTCACCATTTCTTGGGACATGAGAATGAATGACAGGAGCTCCCACAGAGTTACCTTTATTTCTTATGAATTTTACAATTAAGGTCTTCACAGAAGACTCAACTCTCATGTGGAGATACTAATACCTTGCCTGCAAGTGCAATAACATTAGTGCAGTAGTTTAACCTAATTTTGGGGCTTATAATTAAATGTATTTGCAGAAATGCAGACCTACAGTAAGAAACTATTCTCAGAATGTCATTCCTTTATTTTTATAGTAACATAATATTCTATTAACATCTGGATTTTAAGAAGTTCGAAAAGATACTGATAGCTGTGTCACTGAATTCATTTACCTATTTGAGTAATGGAGGTCATTCTTTTGGTGGGTAATTATTTTTTTCACCATGAAATTTTAAATTACCGCTAGAATGATCTACAGCAATTTTTTATTGAGAGCTTCAAAAACCTGACTTGTTTTTCTGCTCACTTAGTGTAGGATCATAGTGATTTGTGTCAGTCTTTTGCAGATAATTTCTTTGGCTTTGAGGTAAAAATGTTTTCTTACTTATTTGATTTAGACCTACCATGTGTTCTGAACAGGCTTTGGGCATCTGCATTATCTTCCTCTTTTGACCTGGATGCTTTTGTTTATAGATGTCAGTGCAACTCAATTAGTTCACTGCTAAATTCAAGCATTTGAAGTGTATGTGTCATGCCACTTGTCTTTTAATACACAATTAAAACAACAACAAACCCCTCCTTTTTTAATGACATTTTGGGATTTGAGCTTTTATGGCTCAAATTTGTATTCTTTCTTTTGCAGTTGTTGTATCTTAGGCATGTTTCTGGAATAAAAAGTCATATAACAAAGACTAATAAAGTAACATATTAAAAAAAAAAAAAAAAAAAAAGGTTGAAATTCAAGATGATCTATGCTTGAATTCTGGTTTCAACTTAAAAAAAAAAAAAAAAAAATCATCATTTATGGAACTGATATAAAATTTATATTTCCAAAGGGTCAAATGTCTCTGTAGGTAAAATTTACTATCCCGAGTTCTACCTTCTGCAGATATTTAATAAAATTTAATGAAAGGGAGAGTTGGCTACAGAAGACCTTCAAGGATAGCGGAATCTGGAAAAGATGCACAGGCAAGAAGGATAACATGGTATCTCCTGGGTCAAGTTCTTGGTGATTTTGTAGTAGATGTTTCATCCAGAAAGCTTTGTACAACAAAGCTTTTATCTGCAGCCTGCAATATGAAGAACCCTTTTTTTTTTTTTTTTTTTGCTCTGTGGTAAGCACAAGAACAAAGAACGGTGTTTAGGTCATTGGGCTTAAAGTTTGAATTTAAATCAAGCAAGCTAAACCAAATGGGGGTAGTAAGGTCAAAGCTAAGAAAATGGAACAAGAGGCCAAGTTCTTCCATGCCCCCCAGTATAAGATTGGATTTTTCTGAAATATGGTAGGCTTAACCTGAAGATCTCAGGAAGGGATTACAGTATTTGATCAATGAAAGTAAACATTATCATGTTGCTACAAATTTCAGATTGAATAATTAAAAAAATAAGTAAATAAATAAAAAAGACTACTACTGCTGTATATTTTATACAATGAAAACAAAAATCAGCTGAATGAAATACAAAACCTTCATTAGAATCACAGTCTAATCTCAAGCTAACAGTTACTTTGTGGTTTGCAGTGAACCTTGAACAATGTGTTCTCCCTGGACTGACACCAACCATCAACAAAGAAAAGTTTGACACAGCTTGTGCTATGTAGTAAGAGATACCTAGTACTGGGTGATAGCAAAGCTAAGCACAGTGAACACATCAAACACAGAACATCACATCTTGTGTGTGGTAAATTGCAATGCAAATAAGTTGGCGAGAGAAAGTAAAGGGACATCTTGCAAACCTTGTCCTTCTGCACAGCTTTGTCAGCTGAATCATAATCTTTTATGTGAATTGTAAGCCTCTCTCTCCTTCACTATCAATGGGCATAAAGTAAATCAATTACATCTAAGAAATACAAATGCAGCAATAGAGCACTAGTAACAAGTAAAAAGCAGATTTTATCAAAGTTTATCATTATAACTTTTATTTTGAAAGCAAATACCATTTACTTAAGTTGAAATTCAGTCTATACGTGTACTTAACAACATTCAGTGAACGTGGAAGTACTTGGAGATTCTCTTAAGTATCTCAGCACTCAATTATTATCTCAGCTACATAATGTTATTTCCCTCTTTATATTTCCCTGCAATCCTTGCTTTCTATTTTCTTTGCAATCAGCTCCTTCTCTTTGTTCCTCTGACTCTCAGCAGGACTCCCCTCTGTCTTCCAAAGTCTTTGAGATCTTAGTGCTTATCATGCTGCACCTTGGTATCACATTACCTCTCTCAAATTCCCTACATAAAACTTTTGGAAGATTATCTGGTGCTTTTGGATGGTTATTTGAAATTTATGGATTGGGAGTATTATACAGATGAAATCTCTATGAAAAAAATAACAAAGTCAAATACCACTCCAATATTCAGCCACAACTTTATTAGAATCTGTTCTGTTTTGAAGTTTAATTCTGCTTTACAGTATCAAAGAGCAGTTGTCAGAGAAAGGATTCTTACTTTGAAACAGCTTTTCTTAATCAACTTGAAGGCTGTCCAGAACACTTCTTCATATAGAGCCACAAACATAAATCATCCAAGTTCACAATAAGGCCATGTAGCTGTATATCTACAAGTCTGCATCTTTAGAAAGAGAAAAGGAAATGTGCAGACAGATTTCTGTATCAGCAGATAAATAGGAAAAAAATCTCTGGAGCAATTAAGAAAGAAACTTCACATTTTTCCATAAAATTAGATACAAGACACATCAACTACCCCACCCATTCTTTTTTTCTCTTTTCTCTTTTCTCTTTTCTCTTTTCTCTTTTCTCTTTTCTCTTTTCTCTTTTCTCTTTTCTCTTTTCTCTTTTCTCTTTTCTCTTTTCTCTTTTTTTCTCTTTTTTTCTCTTTTTTTCTCTTTTTTTCTCTTTTTTTCTCTTTTTTTCTCTTTTTTTCTCTTTTCTCTTTTCTCTTTTCTCTTTTCTCTTTTCTCTTTTCTCTTTTCTCTTTTCTCTTTTCTCTTTTCTCTTTTCTCTTTTCTCTTTTCTCTTTTCTCTTTTCTCTTTTCTCTTTTCTCTTTTCTCTTTTCTCTTTTCTCTTTTCTCTTTTCTCTTTTCTCTTTTCTCTTTTCTCTTTTCTCTTTTCTCTTTTCTCTTTTCTCTTTTCTCTTTTCTCCTTTCTCCTTTCTCCTTTCTCCTTTCTCTTTTCTCTTTTCTCTTTTCTCTTTTCTCTTTTTTTTCTCTTTTTTTTCTCTTTTTTTCTCTTTTTTTCTCTTTTCTCTTTTCTCTTTTCTCTTTTCTTCCAATTGTGAGAGTTATTTGACTTATTCTAAATATGTGAGAATTGATTCCACCAGAAGTCCAATCCCTTTTGGAACTAGAATTCTTACTGTGAACATAAATAAATACAACTAAAAATGTATTTGTTCCAGCTTATGAGACATGGTAATGCCTTTCATATAACACTTAAGGCACTGTTCCGTAGGCACTTTGATTTGAAATGACAAAGTGACATTTCTGTAGCTTGCTAACAACCCTGGCATGTTGACATAAGCCATTAAATAGACACAAGGGCTGTAGTAGGTGGATATTACTCTTTTCTCTCATACAGAACCAAAGGACTGATGTATCAAGGGAAGAATAACAGGAAAGAACCAGTTCTGAAAAAGGAAGGAAGATGTAGAAAGATGAGTAATTAAAACCTGCTTCTCAAGAAAAAAATAGGGGCCTATTATAGTCAAAGCCCTAATTATCTATTACCAAAACATGATAAAAAAATTAGTGATAAAAAAGGATCAACAATCTAAAAGGGTACTGTAGTACCCGTCACGACATGAGGCATAAAAGGCTACAGTCAGAAGCCACATTTGAGAATTGCTTAATTATACAGGATAGATGCATGCTACAACAGTGTAAGGTCAACTCTTAGTATATCATCTGTTAGGTAATCTGAACCTATGTGTTGTCTTGGAGCTGATCAGTTCAGCAGAAAGTTAGGAAGTTAATGTCTACTTTAGTTATCTGGGCCTCAGTGTAACATCCAAAGCACTCAGGAGAAATAATGAGATTATAGGTCAGACGTTTAAACTTTCTTACTTTATGGCACTTGAGGGAGAATGTGTCAGAGTTTATTTAACATGCTTACACTGAAGTCTAAACTAATAGCATCTCAAAACTGTGGTTAAGAACGTGAGTCTCTGGTTCAGATGTTACACTCAATCAAAGGACGCACAAAGTATTGCTACCGTGTGTTGACTTATTCATATATCTAAGCTTGAGGTTTCCATAAGTATTTTAGACCTGCAATGGTGAGAGGAACAGTATGTAAACGTCTTAAAAAATTAGGCTAACTTTCCTAAAAGTTCAGCAGCTGTAAAATAGTGTTGGTTAAGGTCAGGTTATGCTTTAGTGCTGAAAGTGTACAGCAAGGTAAAGGTAGGCTGGTTCTACTGGCATAAAAAGTCACGTCTTGAGGAATGGAGCAGTTGAAATAAGAACTGCTGTTACTGTTTGTTTACCTGCCTATGTAGTTTTCTTCTTTCTGGTCTATGCAATATTATCTTTGGATGTTGTTATTTTTAAAAATTAGGCTACAGAGTAAAATGAGTGTCTAAAGCACAAGGTTGGATCACAGCTAAAGTCTTCATATTATCTTACACAGTACGCTGCAGTATCAAGAATCAACCTGAAATACAGTCTATACGTGTACTTAACAACATTCAGTGAACATGGAAGTACTTGGTCAAATATTCTCTGACTTTAGTGATCAATGCATTTTTTCGGTTATGTTACAGTGATGTCCCTAGTTCTAGGGACTAATGCTCATTTGTGATGGTGGTTTTACAAACGGGTGAGATATTTCACTTTTGCATTGAATTGAAGAGGATTTTCAAACTGAACATTTCTTCTAAACCTTTCTATAACATCACAGAGTTTCCCTTTTCCTCCCTCCCTCTCTCCTCTCCTTCTCCCCTTCTCTCCTGATCTGAATTTCTTTTCAACAAGAATTAGTTTAAGCCCATGACCTATTTCATACTTTACACTGAACAGATATCAGATGATGCAACAATTCTGTAGTGAACTGTTTTGGATTCACTGCAATAGAGGCCATGGCTGTCTACCATTACAGCTTCCATGAATCATTGATTACTTTGAGAAAAAGCTGTTATTCTTTATTATAAAATAAACCTTTGATAATTGACTCAAGAAAGTAAATCACGAGGATGTGAACATAGAAAAGGTGTTTGGCTCTCAAAGCACATATAAAGTATCCTGTCTGAATACTGATTATTGTCAGTTAGAAAATTAGATGTATTTGCTTCATCAAATTATGTGAATTTTTAGTAATAAAATTCAAAGATAAAATCTATATTTGAATTGCTTAAAGTTGGCATACCAACTTGCTGTAAAGCTGTTACTAGATTTTAGGAATATCTGTCAGATGCTTCTTGTAAAAATAACGTATAAATCATTTCAACCAATAGATTTGGGGAAGCTGATTCAAATTTTCTGCCAAAATTCCCCCCTCCCTCCCCCTTTTTTTTTAGCAGCATACTGCTAGATCAACTTTCTTGTGGAGTTTTTTTCAGAATAATGCTTTTCATCAAAGTAAAAATTCATCCTTAAGTAGGGTTTATTGAAAAATAAATTGTTTTTTCTAAATGCCTATGAAAATAATCTTTGGAGGATTTGTTTTTTTCATTGGTTGTGTGGAAGATGTTTTATTGAAAAAGATCATTTATTGGTTCCTCAAAAATTATTATTTTTTCACAATATTGAGCTATTGTGTTATTTGGGAATTATTTTTATATAATAGTCCTTCACATTTTCATTGATTGCTTATTTAGTAATTTTATATAAAATATTATTGTTTTATTTAGTGTACTAGCTTATCTTTGTTATAAAAAACATAAATTAATAAGTAAGTTTAATTAGTGTTTACAGCTTTTAGCTTTCGTCAGTAAAGGGATATTGGTACATATAGAATACTACTAAGGATACGTGTTTCAAGATAGCTAACAACACTTTTCTTTGTTCCTCACTGTGTTACCTTTTTGTAAAACTGCATGAAATAGAAATATTATTTTTCAAAGAAAAATAATAGTTTTCTGTAGTGTGGAGTATGGTTTGGAATGATGTATTATCTGTTTTGCAACTATACAAAACATAAAATACAGTGAAACAGCAAAAGCTTTTATATTTCTTTTTCTTCTCTCTTTACAGATGGACCCAATTCAAAAAGCTGTAATAAATCATACATTTGGGGTTCCTCTTCCTCATCGAAGAAAACAAATCATATCATGCAACATTTGCCAGCTGAGATTTAATTCTGATGTAAGTTGATCATTTTGTATCAGATTAGAAATATGTATTTATCTTTTAGGATGTGCCATGATTTGCATAAATTGAACCTAAATGAAACATTGTGATTTCAGTTTGTGATTCAGCAGATGAAAAGGCTGTAGGGTGCTTCAAATAAACACAATTATCTGATAGTGTTTATACACCAGGCCAGATTTTCCCTGCGGATATATCTCTGCAAGCTCATCAACTTCAGTTGTGCTGCACAGAGTGAAAATAGGAAAATGGATTGATCCATTACTGCTAATAGGGCTGAAATATTTGCTGGGTCCTAGTTCTTCTATCAGTCCCAGACACAGTTGCCTTTCTTTTCTTCCTGTAAATATTAGATGTTTTTCAGATGTGTTTATCATCTTTGTGGATTTACCTTCCATTTTCTACCCTTACAAAAACACACCTTTTTGGTTAGAGTTGTATTTTATTACTCCTATCTTGAGAGTACAATCTTAATAGTAATACTAATAATAGAAGCTGGTAATTTTTGTCTATTGGCTCCTACCCTGCATCCTCTCATTCCTTCAACAATTAAATAGAACAATCTGATCTGGAAATGTTCTCTAACACACTGAGGAGACCCGTCCCTTGTAATTACCTGAGGAAACTGCACTGTGGTACTCCTTGCCAAGGAATACCTCTTCTGTCACAGAAAAGCCTCTCAGAATTCAACTCCTTTATTTCCTTCTCCAGCAACTTTGTGTGTGAAGACAAAATCTGACATAGTACTACATATTGTCTTCTGCTATTCTAGTCTTCCCAGGGAGTTTCATGATGTGGGCATTGCTGATGGAAGCTTGTCTTCCTGTTTCAAATGTTCTTCAGTTATTACCTGTTTGCTGATTTACATATGGGAGTTACTTATGTAGATACAAAAATGTTTGAATTTATATTGAAGTTCAGCCCAAAAACATCCACAAGGTTCCTTACTCATGCTAGTCATATGAAGAAGTGAAAGAACTCTTGTGTGCAGCTGTTTCTTTGTTGGCAGCTATTTATGAACATTTAATTAACGTATTTTTAGCTTATCAATCATGTATCAAAGCCATAAACTTGTCAAACACTTAAATTGAGCCTTGAAGTCTTCTGTAATGGATTGTCCACGTAGGTATTAAAATAATGCAGCTTTCTTCATTCTCCTCTGCTTTTTATTGCTTAGCAAGAAGTTCAACAAAATCCCAGTCATGATTTTCTCAATAGTGACTATCACATACTTAAGGTTCACTGAGGACTCTGGGTTTTCTAGTTCATGGACTGAATGCACACTCTTACAGCATTGACATCATTCTCAAACAGTGATGCAAATCATAATAAAATATCTGGAACAGTCATGATCCTCACAGATAAAAAATAAGAGAATCAAAATAGGATTTTCTGTTTAGAAGCTAGGTGTCAGAATTGTGACTGTGAATACTGAGCCATTCGCAGTGGGACTCTGATGAACAGAATTTTTAAGGGACAGCGGAGACTTCTGGGCCACAGCAGATCCCTGTGACTGAGCAGCCTGGCTCATTGCACATAATTTTCAGCTTCATCTGAAGAAAGAGTATGTCATGCTGAATCATGCTGAAACATAGCTAGAGGAGACGTCAAACACCACAGTGTTACGTATCAAAGTGAAGCATCTCCTTTACAAAGAGGGAATACCATTTGTTAGTCTGCAAAAAGATCCAGGCAAAAGTGAGGTTGAATATGTCATTAAGCTAACTTAATGACATATTCATATGACATTAGTATATATGCAACTCAGATTCATACATGGGGCAGAAAATTTTCCAGCTGACAGAAGCTAGGTATTTTCCAGAAGAAAGTGTTTGAAATAAAATAAATAAATAAATCTAAACTGAAGGAAACAAGATATTAGTAGACACCGATAATTCTGACTCAGAGGACTGGTATGCCCCCATTCTGTTCCTCTTCTGCTGCTCTTAGAAAGGATTCCAAAGAAGAGAGGGGGAAGAGGCAGCAGCCAATTTCAAAGTTATCTACGAACAAAAACAATGGTTTCAGTGGAAATCTATTAATATAAGCTGTTCACAGGAAACTCTTGGAAGAAAAGCTGTACAGAATACATTGAATTGCCCTTTCACACCTGCAGGTGCAAGAGTCTTGAATTCCAATTCACAAACTCTGTTCAGAGGAAGTTTGTTCTAATGGTCCTCTCTCTGAAAGTAGATCAATGCTGTTACATTTATGCAATGGGAAGACCTTACTGAGTATCTTTTGCTTTCTCCTTTTAATATTCACCTAAATTTTAAAGCATTCTCAGTGTTTCTGCTATATAGAGATTAGGATTCCAAATGTTGTCCAATGATTAACTTGGGAAGGCATCTCTTCCCATTTTCTCTAACACCAAAAAGAGATTTGTGGATGTCTTTATGATACTCTCTTCTCATTCAGTGTGTATAGTTATTACTGATGAAATTCACAAAGTGCTCTGCTGAGGCTTTTCAAGAAATAACAAGTAGAGTTCTGCTGTAGTTTTAGAAATGCTTTTCTGCAAAGTGAGTGGAATGGACAGAGCTAAGTTAAACCACAACACTTGGTTGCTTGGGTAATTCTGAATGTCCACTGTGGTTTTTTCTTCTAGCAAAAAAGTGCAGATTTAATTTTGAGGCTTAAAGAAAAGGTTGCTTTAAAAAAAAAAAAAAATCAACTTTTGGTAATCCAACTATTTAAATACGAACACACACTGTAATTTTTTTTCCTATTATTATGAAAAGGTTTTCATTTACTGAATATAACTACTTTTCATTTTCATCATATTTTGTTGAACATGATTTAAAACCGTAAGAACAATAAATAGCTTTCCTGTTCAGAAACCTAGGGCTTTGTGGCAGTACTACTGATATATCTTTATTTTTAGATGCTGGAGATAGGTTTTATCAGAGAATAATGAATAGAAATTCCCATTTACTTACTGCATGACAGTATTATGAAAATGTTTACAATAAAACTGGTCTTTGAGATTTTTCATTTTTGTAGAGAATACAGAATTTTATCCTCTCTGATACAGACTTCTTTCAGTGCAGAAGAGCTTTTTTTTTTTGGCTACATGGTATCAAAATTACATTTCAAAGAAAAATGAGAAAAGGCACTACAATAGTCTCAAATCATTTAGCTTCTTTCTGAAGGAGTTATCTATAAATCTTCATGACAACTGTGTGTTCAGTATTTCTTTTTAAAATAAATCTTCTCATACAAAGGAAGGGAGGAATGAACAAGTAAGCAAAGTCTGTCCATGCTGAGAAGAAAAACAAACAAACAAAAACATTACAATAACAGAGGTAGGTTCATAGAATCTGTTTCAAGCAGTGCACTTTTTTTTTTTTTTTTTTTTTTTTTTTTTTTTTTTTCATTGAGGGAAATCTGTTTATAGCATTTGCATTTACATTGTGCACCAGGGCAATAGCGTGTGAGTTGCCCTTTAGGTTTTGCCAGCTGCTGGATGTTATTGAACCAGTTTAGAAGATCTGTTAAATACAAGCTTTATCATAAACATTAAACTTCTGCTAGAAGCACCCTGAAAAATAAATTCCGGCTAACCTGAGTAGGACAACTCATGTGCCTACCCTACAGGTAGATGTTGGAGAAAACACTCTGCTAACATGAGAACGTACTAAATGACAAAGAAACCCTATGACTTCAAGGAGAAAAAAAAAAAAAAAAAGTTTACCAAGTTTTCCTCATTTTTTGATCACCTGTCTTGATTATTTGATCTTGTTTTGCCTGCGTTTCTAATTTCATCATTTGATCTAAGGTGTAACAGTGTCTGCTAACCAGGTTGATTCTTACAAAAGAAAGGGCTCTCTTACTTTTCTGTCGTGTTAAACAGACACTTGACTTCAGCTTGCCTTTAGAGAAAGGTTGTTTTGATGTTTTGATGTACTCACAGGATGTGAATTCCATTACGACATACTGTAAAAGTATTTCCAAATATGCCAGCCATAAATAATTGCTTGTCTAAGATAGAAACAGTGGTAATGTTCTCCTGAAAATCATGAGCTGAATGCTCATCCTGGAGTCCTTATTTATTGTGTTTTTTTTGCCTTGTTTTTCTCCAGCCCTCTAAAGCAAAGGTACTTATGAAGTGATAAGCAGTTCAGCTATATGAATTTGTCAGGATTCAAAGGGTTCTGTTTCAGTATAAAACAAACAAACAAACGGAATGCTTTGGAGAATGAAGATGCAGTATAGATAGTATTTTACTATGGTTCTCACTTTCATGGAGAAGCAGAACCAGAGGTCTCGTATCCTGTTTAGGTTATGCCTAGTTGCTTGGTATCTAAAACAAATGATCAACGTATCAGTTTGTAAGTATCTAGGGTGATACTTACAGTTTGTAAGTATAAGGTGATAAGAAACTGACAACATGAATTTGTTAAGCACAAATCCCGTCAAACCAATCTATTTTTTTCCTATGACAGGGTAATTGATCTAAAGGACAATGGGGAATAAGTAGATGTGATATCTTCTGGCTTTAATAAGCATTGATAAAGTTCTATGTGACAGCTTTATAAAGTAAGTAGGGAAGTATGGTCCAGGTAAAATTGTAAAATTCTGTTGCACAACAGATTGAAAAACTATACTGAGAATAGTTGTTGGTAGTTTCCTGTCAAAACAGAAGAATGGTACAAGTCAGGATCTGCAGGATCCACACCTGCTGCTACTCTAAATTTTCATTAGTGATGTGTCTGAAAGAACAGAGAGTATGAATACTAGGTTTCTGAATGACACCAAGATGGAGGGTGACAGGTACGTGATAGAAGGTAGCAAGTTCAGGAATGTAGTACAAAATGTATATCCTGATTCGGAGAAAATAATTTAGAATTCCAATGAATGCAGTAAATACAAGCACAAAGTATTTTATTTAAGCTGGAAAAAGCAAATGAGCAAGCAGTAAAATGAGAAATGTCTGGCTTAATGAGTAAAAAAGACTTACTGAGTGTATGTTGTCAAGGTCTAACTGGGAAAAAAATTACATATACCTGTAGACAGGTAAACATTCCACAGTATTTAAAATTGGCAATGCCTCAGATGAGAATCATTTACAACAGTGGTCATCACACTTCAACAAAAGCATAATTAATTGCAAAATACATCAGAATACATTAGAATACATCAACAAGTATGACAAGATGTGAAAAAATATCACTTGGCTGGGGAAAGTAGAAAGGATTGTATAGATATAAAGTGAAGAAGACAATGAAAATATAGCAGGTTTGGAATATATGAAAGCAGATTATTAAAAGCACAGAGACCGACTGACCTTTGTGCTCCTTGGATTTAGTAGAAGAATATTCAGCTTAATTTGCTTCTTTGATTGTTTGTTTTAATCAGAATATTTAGTGAAATAATTCCAGTTACAGTGTTTGTGAAATTCTGGAATGAAGATCGTAGGTTTGTGTATGGGCTCCCTGTCAGTTAACAGTCTTAAAAAGTTTGACACCCAGTTCTGAGGATGGCCAGGAGTGCTCAATGCTATCCCAGAGCTGAGAGAGAGATTAGATGGCCTTGCACGTGACTAACTGCAAAACTGTTTCTGTGGTTTGAAGGAGTTAACAGAGATTTCATTTCTTGTCTGTGCCAAGCAGTAGTCACACCTGTTCTGAGCTTCTCCAAGGACAGAGAAACTTTCAAAGTTTGTTCTTTGAGAACCAGGAAAGGCTGATACAACTAACTAAAAGTTATTTAGCATTTCACCTTCCTGGTTTCAAAACTTATTCTCAGGTTTTAATTGTACCTCTGATTTTGAATTAGATTAAAATTTAGAATATAAATTAACCCGTAGATTTAAAACCCTGCTTTGGTATAAAATTTAGTATTAAAACAACAATTTCTGCTTGAATTGTAAGACACAGCTTTCTTAAAGTTGCTTCCTGCCATTATCATTTATTACCAGCTTTCAAACGCATTTATGTATTTTCTTGGGGCAATTTTATTTCTGGTTGTTCCAAACCAATATACCTCCCTTCTGTGAAGTTATCAGCCCAGTTCTTTAAGATTTTCTTGCACAAACTCAGATACTCAGCATCTGCTTCAAGTTAGTGTTACTCTATGAGGGTATAGCATTAATTGCAGCACTTGTACCTCACTGAGAACAAATATTCCAGAATTAACTCAACTCCTTATATGGCTAACTCCATAACTTTTATATATGTGTGTGTATTAAAAAACAAAACAAAACAAACAAAAAAAACCCCTACACACTCATCCCCTTATGTGTGTGCATCTGTGTGTATATATATTTGTCTGTCTGCATGCACATGTGCATGTGTGTGTGTGCTATTTCTTTCTAATAATGTACAATCTTTTCTGTACTGTGAAGTTCAGTGTTAGGAGGAACAAATACTGATTTCAGTTGTGGAATTGCGCATGCCGTTCATTTGAGATCAGAATGTGAGTCAGAGTGGAAATATACTCATAGGTCAACACTTTTCCAGAGATGCTGGTTTATATTATTCACTGGAAAAAGTAGCAAGTAATTCAGAGATTTCTGAATATCTGGAATTTATGTCAATACACTATGGAAATCCAAAAGATTGCTAAAAATATTCAAGATATTTTTGGCGTTCAAAAAAATAATAAAAAAAATAGAATATTTTTCTTTTATGCTGCATACATTACAAATTTGTGAACAACACAATGTTATTTTGCTCATTGTGTATTCAGAGGATTCTGTTTTTATAGGCCTATGCTGCACATTTTAGAAACATTACCTTCTTTTTCCTAGACCATAGTTTTAAAGCTCAGGAAGCAATATGAATTGCAGTCAGGTCCTATGCAAAACTAGTCTTTCCCATGCTAGAGAATTAGAACTTTTTTTTTTTTTGTCTGTATGGACTATTTTGAAATAATATATATTTATTTTTTAAATTTAAATTCTATCTTCTCTCAGATGTTTTGTTCTAGGTAAACTTTTGTTTTTGTTTTTGTTTTTTTTTTTCATGTAAGAACTAAGTAACAATTTACGAAGTAAGAAACCCAGAATAGTCTGCTGAAAAACATTCATGAATTATGAATTATTATTAATATTCTGAAAACCTATAGTTTCTTGAAACAATTCTAAAATGCTTAATAAAATATAAATAAATTATTTTTGCTGTATATATTATTTTTTCCATATTTTTTACCTTCTATACAGTACTATGATGCACCTGTATAATGTAGAAGCAGAAATTATAAATGTATAATACAGCACCTTCCTGTTTAGCTTATGAGTACTTTTGGAGGTGTTGAACTGAGTCCTGTGACTGATACCCTAAGGATATATATAATTACCTTGATTGACAATCACGCATACAAACCAAACATTTTGGTTGATGCTCAGTAACCAACTCTTCACTAATCCTGGTACCTATCTCCTCTTTTGTAATGAAAGCAATCTGTTCCGTGTAAGAAATCTCTGTACTGCTACAGAACATGGACCAGCCCAGTGGTATCAGGCTCACAGAAGCATTGGCAGGGACAAGAAGATATTAGAGAAATAAAGTTTTAAGTTACTGATCTTTTAAAAATCCTGCTCTGAATGTAAGCTGATTGCTAAGTCTGTTGTTGATAAGGACAGATGGAGTCACTTTGTGTCCACAGTATTCATACTGCAAGATATGCTTTCCATCCAAAATTCACTCTTAAACCACATTTAGCATTAGTTGTTGAAAAGGGAATCTCTAAATTCAGGAGAAAGCAATGTCTAATGCTTACAGCTCCCTTCACAAGCACAGGCTGTGGAGAATGTTCAATATCTATGCCAACTGAACGTCAGTCATTGTAGAAAGGTGATCCTGGAGAGATTAAAACTGTCAGTTGATCAGCAGATGTTGCTGTGTTAGGACTTAAAGATGCTACAAAAGAATTGCTTTATACTATTTTTTTTATTCATTTTTGTCAACTCTGCTCATCCTACTTGGTTATTTCATTTCCAAAGCACTCACTTTTTTTTGATAAAAGAAATCAGTTGTGCAGAAGGTTTGACATCTCTTGAAAATTACTTGAGTTTGCTAGAAATGATCTGTGAATAGGTAACGGCTCTCTTTTATAGTCCTGTTAATAATTTGCAGAAGATTAATGACCAGTGTTCTGACTGTGGAACATGGAGACAAATTGGTTTAAAAGGTTTCTGCTTCTGGCACCAAAGTGAATGGTTGCAATATTTGCCCATTGGAGCCAACTTTTAACTTACGCTTGGGTTTAGATGATCTTAGAACTACAAAGAGCAGCAGAAAGAAGAGAGAAAGGCAGAGGTGAGAGTACTTAACAAGAGAGAAAGTCTAAAATGCTTGTTACTGTCAGAAAGTTTTCCTTCTCTCAGAAATTATTAAATTGAGATATAAGAATGTATCAGGAAACATGAAACTGAGGAGGAAAAAGAAAAAAAAAAAAAAAAAAAAGAAGCTGGCATAAATGATATGATGGGTCCTAGATTTTCCAAAGTCTGACTTTAATGTTAGGAGTGCTATATAGATTCTCTGTCAGTTAGTAAGATGACTTGCAGACAAATTTCATATATGTATCTCCAGTGGTTTTAATGAATTGGGTCCTATATCTACATTCTTTGGGCTATACTAGTGTCAGAAAGATTTTGTACCTGGTGAAGGGTGGGGGGAGCATCATGGGAGTTAGATGCAAATTCTAACATTGGGAAGGTAGTGGGCAGCTGTTGTTTCTTAGGTGTCTTTGGCAGAAACTGTGGAAACAAAGATAATGCTTAGTATTATTCAAATGCACATTGAAAAACACCATTACTTACCTGATGGAATTAGGAGGGAATTAGTACAGACAGACAAACATATAAAAGGGGCAAGTGTTCTTCATGTTCTGATTCTCTCACATGATCCATTCATAGAAAAGGCTGCCGCTCCAACTGCAAGGAGAGAAACCTCTGCTTTATCACTTATTCCCATACACTTATTTATATTTGAGGAATTTTTTCCTGTCACCTTCCTCAGCCCAAATGTGAAGTAAATCAGTCAAATATAATATGCAACTGAAATTTATGAACAACTGTGATGGGAACTCTTGCAGAAACCACTTTCAGTAAGCGAGTCATCACCAAGAAAGAAACATAAATTGCAAACTCTTTTCTGTGTCATCCTCACCCACCTTTGTTTGGCCTTTTCTAACTTTTTGCTTATAGATTTATAAAAATAATATATATATATATATATACACATCTGAGCATCTGAGATTCTGGATTATTAATAATAGGTGCAGATAAATTTAAAAATAAAAATGACAACATATTGGCTGTTCTCTGTCACCTATCAGTGATTCCTTTTCATTAGACTCTACTTACTTTCTTAGGCATTGGTAAGGATATGAGAAAAAAGGAACAGGCAAGGATGTATGCAAAAGTCTGGTCTACAGAAAGAGCGCATAGGGAGAAAATGTTCAGTTTTGTTTGATGTGGATAGATCTTTATTAAAGTGAGTTAACTGATGACTATTCAAATATATTAAAGTGAGTTAACTATTTTTTTTTCTGAAAATGCTTTAAATATAGTGTGTTTTTTTTTTTTTATTATTATTTTTTTTTTCCTTGGCTTTTGCTGGTTATACTCTCTTCTAACAGCTGTAAAACCTTTTCAAATAATCTTACACTAACTCTGGAGACTTTTTTTTTTCCTTTTTGGTCAGTAGAATTGCACTCCCTGGGATACCTGTGATAGTCTTCTTTCTGTATCTGTGCAGGCAGCTCTTGTAGCAAAAATAATAGATCATTTTGTGAGAATTACTATTAAATATAACTGTCCCTGATGTAAACAAATTCCACTTCAGAACCTCCAGGCCTGACTTTTTCAGCTCCTTTTTTCTTTTATCACTCTTTGCATGTCTTTTACAGTCTCGGGGGATATTGTTATTCCATGTACTCAATCACATCACAGCTAACAGCTGGGAGTCTGATCCTCTGAATGAGTGGAAGTGCAACACGGTATCTGCTTTAAAAAGCTTTGTACTGGAATATATATATATTTAAAAACAGCACATATTGGAACTATACCTTTGAGGGTATATTTCCCTCACTCATGCATTTTTTTGATCTCAAATGAAAAAAAAACCTTTAAAGGTTTAAAATGGCCAAAGGGGACTGACTTCTTTTCAGGAAAGAATTCAATATGGCACTTACACTGAACTTCCCCATGGCCTTTAAAAGGCTGATTATGAATTCAAAACATGTATTCAAACTGAGGCAATGCTTTACTGGTAGAGCATACAGTTGCTTCAGTATATGTAGTTGTCTGATCGGTTGATTTAAAACTATTTTAAAAATAAAAGGATTTACTCTCTTTGGGGTTTATATATGTCTCACTGTGTCAAGGTAGGACAACTATAGGTACAGATAGGTACTATAGGTACAGGCAAATTTACTAAATTCATGTATTAGCTCCTTTTGTATGGGCTTAAATGTTTCTTTTTCTTCTTTATAAAGGGTATTTTAGAAGGTAGGCCCTAAACAGGTTTTATCCTTTCCCCAGCATAGCCTATTTTCTCTGCATCAGTGGACTTGTCATGATAATCAACTTTTTTTGTCCCAACCATCAATCACTCCTGATTACAGCTGGGAAGAAGTTCTGTTCTGTTGATCAGCCCATCAGTGCACATAATGTTACACCTGGAGACAAGTGAAAATCATCCCTCGATGGGAGAATCACTTGCCTTCAAGCCTTTTGTCTGAAGTATTTTAATTTACATTTAGAATCTTGTTGCAATTGTCAGTGCTTGCTTTGATTTTACTATTTCTTGACAAAAATAGTAAGTTCAGTTGATCTTTCCCTACATCTTTTTAAGAAGAATGCTTTTCTGTTCCAAATAACATCTGATGTTGTAACTTTTCACTTCATTGGACAAATATTACTATAATTATCACTGTATAAATTAAAATCTAAACAATTATGGGGTACTTCACTAGGAGGAACATAGCGTATGTTAGCCCAGAATTTTTGCAAAAGCTATTTTATTGGCTTTTAATCTAATACTTAGCTAAGGTAATATTTATCTTTAGAATTCAATTTATTTGAATTGTTTGTGTAACAGATTTCATAGCAATGGAATCATTAAAAATTAAAAATCTTTCATTTCTTTGAAGGAAATATGTCTTGTATTGTTCTGATTGTAACTGAATAAAGCACTTCTGTCAATAAGTGCATTCTATGTATCTAAAGCCAAACATATTTTCTTCCTTATAATAAAAGTGTAACTGAGTTGTCACAAGTATGATAAAAGTTCATCTTGAGTAAATACTTTGTTTTGTTAATAACTTAAATATAACTTTTAGTTAGCTATCAGAATAACCATACGTAGTTTAATTGCACCATTCATTTTCCTCCCACAGTCCCTTTTTAATTTTTAGCATCTTTTTAAAAAGAACCTGTATATTTATAAGAAACCTGTAAGCCTCATACTTCAGGGGCTACAGGGTGAAGTGTAAATGAAAAAGAAAGTAGAGCATGAGAGTATGGAGTAATACAGATTTGATTAGCAATCATGTTTTTACATAAAAGGTTTAATTAGCAGCAGCTCATTTTCCTATTCCTTCTGGCCATTTTCTGGACAGTGATATATTGCTTTTTTTCAGTGAACCATGCCAACAAATAGAAGGTGTTACGTTTTCATTAGGTGCAGATGCTTCAGCATTATTATCTCTCACCTCGATCTACACAGTGATACAAAACATGTCCAAATGTCATAATTTAATAGGCCAAGGATATATACAGTAATTTAAAAGAAAAAAAAAAAAAAAAAAAAAAAAAGAAACAACTATGGCATACTTGTTCAGATGCTTTATTATTTTGTTCTTAAACTGTTGATAAAAGTACTAAATTGCAAATCAAATGATCTCTCAAACAGGCTCATTCCTTATGCTCTGTCTGTTTAAATACCCTATTTGCCAAATACAGAATTTCATCACTAGTATTTGGAAGTTATTCTTCCAAAGTGACATCCTGTTTATTTCATGTTTTAGTAATTAATATGAGTATATTGCAACATTTTTATTTTACAGGGTATATCAATCTGCATTACCTTTCCAAAGACTCTCAGCACTTATGAGTGTTATGACATAACAGAAAATTTTCTTTTGTTATTTAAATAGAGGCATTTGGTGGTTCTTCATTAATACAATTCTAGTCAAAGAGCCTGCCACAAGGTACTTGTCACTGCTTGTCAATTTCTTCTCTAACATGATTTTCATACCATAATCTTATTCAGTTATAAACAGTTAAAATAAATCCAGTTTCTAAGATAAACGTGTTCTGAGAAGCAGCAATAAGTGAGCAACAAAGTCTGGAGATGCTGGAAAACCTGGAGTATATGGAAATAATTAGCACTTTCGGCACTGGAGGAATGAAGATTTTTACAGTATTATATTGCATATAAATCCCAGTGCCTAGGATTTATTTTTTTTTCTCCTGAAATTAATTTACATGACTAATTTGTATCTCTCTAGTGCTTGAAAAGTCTGTAAGAATGAAGCTTTCTTCAAAGAAAAGCTGTGGAAGTGTACATTACAAGATGCGTGAGTTTTCAACAAAATACATTAGAAATGACACAATGCCATTTTGGATATTTTTCTAGAGCTTAATTAGTGAAACAGGCCTTATTATCAAGGCAAACCTTGCTGGTCATGAGATGCAGTGAAAAGCCTTCAGTCTTTGTAGGCTTGTCCCAGTGCTTTTGGAGTTAGTGCTGCCAAAACAACTGGTAAGAAGTAAGGAGGGAACAGGCATTTTGGAGAAGGAGCAGATGCAGGGGCATTCAGCAGCAGGGATATCAAAGAATGGAGACTGCACTGAGAAAGAGAAGCTCCTGGTACTGTCTCTTGGCTAAAATAGGTTTGATTGCACTTACTCGTTTCTATCTTATAGGGATGATTGTATTTTCACAAGTACAGACTCATTCAGTCCAAGCCACAAGGTCGGTCGTCTTTCCAAGATGGATCTAACTCTTTATTATGCATGTTGTGCGTAATAAGTGAACTACATGTTGTGCAATATGAGTAACTATAAAGGAAGACAACTTTCTGTGGAGTGGAAGACGTGCATTTCATTCTTGACAGACCTCTGCTACAACATGGTATGGTCTGAATTATTCCGCAGTAGTGATCTTAAAAATTGTAGCATTATTATTTAATCAGTAATCTACTTAAAATCCAGAGAATGCTCTGTCTCTTTTATACACAGAGCCTACAGCTATGTATCTGTGCAGCAAACTATGTTCTCTGCTTTACAGGTGTGTAAGATGAGATCTTTTCCCTAGAGAGCTTATTTTCTAATAAATCAGAAATGAAACAAGAATATAAGGTAGGTAGAGCAGCAGGGTAAATGAATAAAGGGAAAAATACTTTCTGAAAACCATTTTTAAGAGTTTTGTTGAAAACAAAGGGTTTGTCAACTTGCTAGACAACATTTGAGAACATTTGAAATCAGGCCTGGAAAAAAAAAAATCTAAGGGTAAATAAGAATAAGTGCATTTTCAAGACTAGTAGTTTATGTAATAGTTGATTGGGGTAGGTGAGTTTTTCTAAGGCATGTGAGAGGGAGATAGAGCTGTGTAAAAGAAGAGACAAACAACACTGAAAAATGTGTGATGGTGCAGAATAGTAGATTGCTGTGGAAAGAAAGGAAACTCTGTCAGAGTTCATAATTAAAATCTGGGCTATAGTTGTATGTATAGTGACAGAAAATAAGTGATTTGAGGAATGTGAAATTTTAGGTGGCAGAGCTGGAGAAAATTTATAACCATTCAAGCTCAACAATCATAAAATCTTTGGTTGAATCGAAGGAGAGGGCAAAGTCCCAAAGAGTGTGTCAAAGCCCAGAGAAGTGGAAAGGCTTGAAGGCAGACTGATGAAATATATTAATCTGAAATACATCAGTCTGGCCAGTCTGGCCAGCGTTTTGCAACTGAAAGGAGGTTTGTCATCCTCCAGCTGGTGTTACTTAGGGTTCAAATCTTCTCTAAAGTCAACCCTAATGAATATTTATTTTCTTCCCATGCTACTTAAGCCCGTATAAAAGCAATGATGGCTATAGTCTGTCAATTAGATCTTTTATGGTATTTGTGCTAAGGAGTAATAACAGAAGCAATTCTACAATAGTTTAAATGGGTAACTGTTATAAAACAACACAGATTACATTTTTTTGTTTGTTTGTTTTTCTCTCAGAAAATGTACTTATATGAAGAAATATACTGGTTTTGATATCCTTGAATAGGAAAATGAAGGTCAAAAATATTTATTCACTTTCCTACTCAACGTGCTGTTCTCCTTTCCTCCCTCCCCCCACACGTCCATATGAAACCATGTTGGTAATTCACTATGGCTGCTCCTGACGTGAAACAGAGTACTAAGAGTGACTCATGGTGAGCAGTATAGCCACTTAGAGTAATTGGATTATGAATTTTTATCTATTTCTTCAAAGTGTTTGTTGTTACAGTCACAAGAATCTGTGTTTTGCAGGCATGACTCCTTTTTTTTTCCTACAAAAATAAGTCCCACCAGTTATTATGCATTTTAAATCAAGAGCTTATATTGACTGCAAAGAGATGGATTTGTACTATAGCTAACAAGTCAGGATTTTTTTTAGTTGAGGTGCTAACAGAGGCTTACCTCATTTCAGAATGAGTTTACAGAAACAAGAATTGCATGTTGAACAAGGCAGAGGCCTTTAACATTTCACTGCAAACTGTTCTGGTGTGTGCAAAATGACATTTTAAAAATTATGAGTGATGGGATGGTCCTTGAGGCCTTTTGGCTGTGGATCAGCAAAGTATACTCATAATTCTCTTTTATCAGCTTAAATAAGATAAATCAACAGGATAGTGATCTTATCATTAACATCAAATCTTGAGTAATTTTCTGAAATTCCTGCTCTGGAAATAACCACATTTTCAGGCCTACTTACTCAATTAAAGCTGTCAATTTGGTGGCTGGTGCAGGCTTATTGTGTGATAAGGTCATTCTTCATTTCTGTTGGTTTAATGAACAGAGGTGGACTCCACCCATTTTAGAGATGTGACTGGTTTAAATGGGGAGAAGGAGAGAAGACTGTGTCATCTGACACTGGAGTACACCCATGGTGAGTAGTGCTTCAGGACAGAAGCACAGTGAAACAAATATAGAGCTAACTTTTTTGAAGGTGGAGGCTCTCTATGTAATTACTCTAGTGTCCAAATTCCTGACTCGTTTATCTTGTGGGCTCCAGCCCTTAAGGCTTTATTAGGAGTTTGTGTACAGCTGAAACAAAGATTCCCATAGGTAATAAATTCTGTTGCTGGCTTCTACACTGATAAGCTGTAAAATCAAAACGCTACTGGGGCCAATGATGTTGACTGTCTGATAGAGTGGTTCTCAAATAAAACACCAGGAGGGGTTGGACCCAGATTCCTGAACCTGCTGAAGTCCTAGACTTATACCGACTGACTGCAAAATGTTTACGCTCAACTGAATAAATGGTTTGGCTGTAGATTCAATATGTTGTTAGCATACAACTTCTCATCATGCTACCATATTTGGACTAGTAAAACCTTTGTTTTAGCTGGAAACCTCTCCACCTGGCCAGTTGTCTGCCTGAAGAAACTTTACAAAAAAATTAGATTTATGATGTATCAACGTGAAGGTGCGAATATGTTGTAAAACTGTGAGCTGGAAGTATCTGGTTTGTATGAGGAATGCAATTCAGTTTATTTTTTAGGAGATTGAAGAGCAAAAACATTGAGGCTGAAATTACATCTGCAAAGTGAAATTGAAGAAGCACTGAATTAAAGATTAAAACCTTAGCCCTCTATAAAGAGAAAGTCTTGGAAAGAATCAGAAATTTAATCATGTCTGGACTTAATAGGAGCGTTGGTGCTAAATCCAGTTGTCCTGAACTGGGCCTGTATGTCCTCTTCCTCTATAAATGGCTCTACAACAGTCTTGCAAGGTCTCAGATATAATACACTGCACATAACATTTGTGCATCTGTCCTGTCTGCCTTTGGGATCTTGTTTGGAGAGTGTGACTTCTCAAAGGGTCCCCATTAAAAGACCTTGGATGATACCTGAGATTGTATCCTCACCTCTTCTTTTGGGGTACAGCCACAGTGCTGTATGGTTCAAAATTCTTATTACTCAGTAAATCTGTGTATCTTTAAGTGGTGATCATTTCTCAGGCTTATGCTTTGACTGTCAGAGTGCACACAAGAGCACTTCAGTCAGAGCTGGGAGTGGGGGCTTCGTGAATCTTGGAGAAAAACGGCACAGGTGCAGCATAACCATATATACTAGACTACTAGTATTACCTGGAACTCTGAAAGCCAGGAAAATGCCCTAGGAAAGTTAATATTTTTTCTCTTGTCTCAGGAAGCCTTACGTGACCAACTGCTAAAATATATCATGATCCAATACATCATAGCAAATAGTTACTTTCACAATCAGCATTTGCTGTCTGCTGTTGCTCTTCCATATACATTGTTTAGACTTGCAACCTTAATGTTCTTTTAAGATACTGTCTTTGGTTGTTTTATTTATTTATTTATTGTGTATGTGTGCTCTGTCTAAAGTTCTTTCATGTCGGAGTAGGTGTCAGTCTTAAAATGATTTATAGTTACACTGTGTTTGAGAGATAATTTTATTTTATTTATTTATTTTTTTTTGGATTATGGGAAAGACTTGGATAGATTTTGGCTCCAGGATCAAAAGTAGGAAATTACTCTAAAATAGAAGGATAGTCACACAGATTCAGTCCAGACTGAGTTCCAAGGGTTATCTGCCTTCTCCTGGTGTTTTATTCCCTAGATACTGTTATGTAGTGTTTCTGATATATTCAGTGGCTTTATATCTGTGTGTAAGCTGCTGCACAGATTAGTTGCAACCCAGTAAAAAAAAAAAAAAAAAAAAAAAAAAGCAGGACAATGGATTATATCTATTTGACCAAAAAAAAAAAAAAAAAAAAGTCTTAGTTTTATAGCTGGATGTCTGCAGGATATATTTATATATATCTCAAGTGTGCTCAACACTGGAAGCCTTCTAATATAATGTTTCTGGTGAGATGGCAGGTGGCTTGTGGTGTGTGTACAGCCATTTTTATATACATGTAACTTTCATAACTGTGTTTGATTTAATATAAAAGAAAGAGAAACTGTACAGATCTCTCAAATAGTGCAGTTGTGTTCAGCAGTGTAAGTAGGAACTGCCAGAGGAAGTACAGAGAAACAAAACAAGTTATCTTCATTTGAGTTAAATTGCTCTGGATGTTCTCAATTCTCATTTTGTCACTATACTGTAGACAGTACATATGTGTGAGAAACCAGTAAAAGTAGGGTATCAGTACGTAGCATCAACCAAGAAAATATGGAGCTGCCCAGACAAATGCTATAGTGTAAATGGTAAAGTTATATATGCAAAGTTGAATATAAGTTTTTGTGGTGAAAACATGGCTTTTTTGCTCAACCAATGCATTTCTGTGATGCTATACATTTTATTTTCTTTGCTTAGTCAAACTCTGTCCATCCACGTTAAAATTCTTTTCACTAAAATAAAATGGTCCAGGTGGAGCATCACACTTTCTTTCAGTCACCAGTCCAGGGTGAAATAAATGTCAACTGCTGACTTAAGTGGAGCCAGGATTTCACTCACAAAATCTAAACTAAGCATGCTTGCTATCTTTTTTATTTTTCTCTCAGCAAGAAGGTCCTTCCAGTTTCCAAGGGGTGATAAACAGTATGGTTCATTGGTTCATGGTTCATTGTAAATTTTGGTGTTTAATGAGTTCATAGGAGTGAATATTGAAAAAGTTGTAAAGATTCTGTAAAGATTTATCAAAATATTCTTTATGAGAAAAGGAATGAAGTATATTAGCTACACTCAAAAAATAACTTCCAAATCAATATTCAAGAAGTTGATCAATAATATTCATATGGAGAAAGTAACAGAGTATGTTCTGCATTTGAATGAATGTACTAAATAAAGTTCTTCTTTTGCAACAGGGTTTCTAGAGTAATTTGCTAACTTTCTATCATGGTTGATTTCAACATAGATTTCAATGGAGCTTGGACTATTGAAGCAAATAGCTCATTCTTGAAGATCTTTTGTTGTTTTTAACACATTGAATTAGCTCATTACTGCTGAATATGTAGTGGAAAATAGCATCTGTTTACACTGCAATAATAAAAAAATTACTTACCAGTAACAGAATAAGGAGCAATCTGCAAAAGCTAATCATATTTGTGCACTTGTCTGCAAAAAGTAAATTGTTAATACATACCCAAGGGAGAAAGCACTTACTGTTTTATGCAATTTAATAGTAGTGTTAAGCATAGTGTATTAAATATTTTTTTTTTTAGGATTCAGTTTTGAAAGTCATAAAGATATGATGTAAAAAGCATAACTATCTCATCTTGCTGCTTCATCTGTACTTGGTGATGGCTGAACTCTAGAAAGCATCCTGAAACTTGGTTTGCCCAAATCAGTGTCAAACTGTCTGTTCATACATGTCAAAATGTGCAAATCTAGCTTAGAAAACTACAAGATTAGTGAGAGTTCTCTATCCATGTACTTTATTACTTCAGAAATGGGCCAACATTTGGTGGTCATGCATGGTAAACTGTTAAATGTTACTGACTTGATTATACTAATTTAAATATATCACTAATTCTTAAATGAGTATTTTTTATTATTATTATTTATTTTCATTTGGGTTTCAGTTACTGTAAATTAAGAACTAGTACCGAGGTATAAAAAAGGACAGCATAAAGACAATAATGTGTAGTAAATAAGTATTAATATGTTAGTAAATACAGTGAGTATGTGTGAATCAGTTTGTCTGCTCCAAAAACTTTGGAATGCCAGCATTATGTTTCAATGCTGTTTGGAAATTTCACTCTTTTGATAATATCTGCCCAAACAAATATAAAATATGAATGATATCTTATGCTTTAAAATCAGAAAGGGCTCTTATACCTGTCTTGTTTGACCTTTTTTATATTACACATCATACAATTTTGTATAGCTATTCCAGGTTTGAGCCTGATAACCTGTGCTTGACTAAAGGAGATGAGAAATATCAAAGTCAATGTGATTGAACATGAAATATGGAGCATCTCTTAGGTACTGGTCCTATGACATTTCAACATATAAAATGTCCTATTGATTTCAGAGGGGATACTCTTATCCAGTAATGTCCTTAGAACTGCAAATATACCTTAAGTAAGTATTTATTCTTGGTCAATAGAAAAAATAAAAAATCTTCAGATTTCAACATAACATGAAGTAGAAGAACCAAAATATAACTGCAGTGTAAATAGTAAGTAATGTCAGAACATTCTCATAGGTTTGGTGTACTGCCTTGAATCTCTGGCTTCTGGCTTCTTATGCAGAACAGAATTTCTATTAATATGAATTGCTTGTATAAGACTTAATTTACTATTTTCTCTTTCTCCGTCTCTCTCCCTCTCTCCCCCTCTCTCCCTCCTTCCCTCTCTCCTTCTGTCTTTCTTTCTATAGTGGGAAATGACATTTATTCATTCTACTTTGCTTTCTCTCTCTCTATTTTTTTTGGTTGTTTTTGTTTTTTAATGTAACATATATTTCTTCTCAAAGAAATATTCATTTCTTCTCCTGTGCAGAAGCCTACAGTAGGATTTTTTTCAGCAAACCACTGGCACAGGTCACTCTTGGAGTTACAAAGTTGGTTCAAATGAGCCAGGAACTGTTGAGTTAAGAGTCCTTTTACTCCATGAAAACATATTGCCTCTCCTTGGAGGTTCTTGTACTTGAAAAGCTTGGATTCTCCTTGGAATATGAGGAGAAGAAAAGAATCTGTGAACTATGCAGTCTTAGTTCTAGCCTTAAATTATCAGTCTTCCTGTAGCTGTGAAGACTTTTCTGTGAAGATTTTATCTGTGAAGATAATGGACAATTCATATGTTTTATATGCAATTATGACCTTCTAAAAGAAGGATGGAGATTTGACCTGGAGACCACTTTACTACAGGCAAGTGCATGTAAAACAGTGCTGAAATTAGGAAATTTGAGCACTTACAGTTCTAGTCTGCGGGTTTTGAGTTTCTTCTTATGGGTAAGAGCTGATCTAAAGGATGCGGGGTAAATTGATATTGAAATAACCATTGAAGTGGAAATTCAAACTATATTTGAGTAAAAGAATCAGAAAGTTGAATCGGCATTTTTCTGAAAACAAACTTGAAATTTGAAAAGCTTCTATGTAATACAGCATTAAAAACAGTAATTCCAGTAACAATATGAAGACAGTACATAAGAATACAATGCAAATATCTCCATATACTCTTTTGTGGTTTTGTACATACAAGCTCAATTACCCTGTCTGTCATTTCAAATACAAAATTCAAAAGGTACTAAATAGGAATTTAAAGATACATTTTAAATTTTTTTTTGTGTCCTCTTTAAAACTGCTTGTGATATTTTTGTCTTGCTTACCACTATTCTTTGATGGTTTAATTCAGTCAAAATAAATAAATAAATAAAAATCTGAAACTCAGAATTTAATGAGATTGCTATTCTGAATGTAAACAGACAAAAGTATTTTGCTTGTTAACAGAAACCAGGTGAAAACACTCAAAGGAGCTATGCTAAACATACCACTCAACTTTATTTAGTTAACAGTCAACCAGCTAAATGCAGGGGGAAATCATGTTTTATTTCCAGTAAATGTACAATTCCTAAATAAACTGAGGCTCTGGGAAGGTAAGTGTATCTGTATATCCTTGAATCGCTTTAGTTGTTGTCAACTGTAACAAACTGAAACTCAGAAGGGTGTTGGCTACATACCCACCATTGTTATTCCTTTTCAGACAACACCAGAAAAGTCTGAACTTTTCAATACTATTCAGAAAATTACTGTAAAGCAGTTATTTTAAATTCAACATCTTTTGTTTTTAGGCAAACTGTGTATAAACTGAATACTGAATTACATTTACATTACTTAACTCATTATTGAGTAAATCACAGGAATATTGTATAATGGTGAGCTTATTTTTTTGTTGTTGTTTCTTTGTTGCTAGATAAATTCTACATCAGCTTCCACTTTTAGGATTTCCATTATTGACATATCATTCAAAAAGTATTAATTAACACAGTGAGTAAAATATGGACGGGTGTCTACTGATACAGAAGAGAAGCTGGGGTACATTTGTAAAAAACAGCAACAACAACAAAACATTTGCTCAAGATCTTTTCAGTTCCAGATCTATTTTCAAGATCTATTTCAGTTCCAGATTCAAATCTAGAAACATACATATTATATTTACTAAGCTGAATAAATACATCATTTATTTTATCATGAGCTACACAAAGTGGTGTATACATAGATATAGATTAACCTTCCTCTATTTTATTCTAAAATTAATCTGTGATTAACCACCTGGTTAATCTCAACAAAAGATCAAACAAGCTCAATATTCTCTTGAAATTCTAACTACAACAAGATTTTTCATGTGGAAAGTAAATGGTGCTTGAAAGTCTGCCAATTAATACAACAAAGATCAGATTAAATGTTAAGGTTAATTTCATTGATTAATGTTTCACTAATACCTGTTTTCTAAAGAATGTTTCATCTCTCCATCAAAATTGTTCCCCCAAAAGAAACTATTATGAAAGTCATTATGTAAAATCTTCCATAGAACAGAACTCGAAAACTCTGTTACTGAGTTTAAACTTCATCTTCCTTAGCAATAACAAGGTTAAAATAGATGATAAAATAAACAATCAGTTTATTAAACTTTGACATGCAGTGAACTTTTGTTGTGCTGCATGAATAAGGACCAGTTTCCTTAAAAGAAAATGCCACATGTGGGAAGAGATTTATTACTTGAGCTGTATTCCCTTCAGCATATATATTATGATGTCTTCTGTGTCTGCTGGGAATGAAGTGTGAAGTGTTCTATACCTAGGCAGATTTTTGTACCTTGCCTAGATAGTTTAAGGTAATGTCACACTCAGTAGCAGCCTACAGTAAAAGTAGGTGCATGGTCTACTAGAGTGCTACAGGACAACAGATATTACATGGGGGATTTTTACCTTCTTTATCTGACCAAGATAAAATAGATTTTCCTCTCCAGAATGACAATTTCTGATTTTACTATAGAATGGATGATTTTTCCATAAGAATGGGGTCAATGCCAGTCTCTCACAATGTGATGCAGACTCTTGCCAGGAGCAGTCTCTCACCATTATATAAATGGATCTGGAAGGAGCCCAAGCACAGGGGATGGGATGAAGCAGCTTTGTTAATATGAAGGAAATAGTGAGCTTAGAAATCTCCCATCCTTTCTGTCATCCTCGAGTCTCAAAGTACCCTCAGGAGTGTGTTGAATTAATGTTCTAAGAAGGAGAAAAGGGAACAGAAATTATTTCTTTCCATTGAAAGAGAAAATTAAATGTCTGGGAATTAGCAGTTATGTTATTCTGCCATGGTAATGGAGAATTGTTTTATTTTCTACATAAATGTCCTTTTTGGTGCTTGCTCTGTTTTTGTATGCTAAGCTCTAGGGAAGGGGGGGAAACTGATCAGTAATAAAACTACCACTTTTGATGGGGTAAAGGCCTTATCTCAGAAAATATCTGAAAGATGTCACATTACACACACATCCTTGGCGTTTCATACCATGGTTACATTTGAGCCTGTAACATAATTAGCTTTCTGGCTCTGTATTACAGACTGATGTTTATGATAGAGTGCAAAAAAAATTGAAATGACACAATTCAGAAGATAAAGGTAAGCCTAGCAGAAGGAAGAAATGACGACAGGCAACATTTATCTACAATATAATTGACTGCAGATTGAGTTTGTATATATCAGGCAGAAATCAGGGTGCTCTTCTTGTTCAATATAAAACTTGTCATTGTGTTGACATCACCTTTAAAAATTACATTTACGTCTTCGCTTAATCTCTTATTCTTCAAAGGCTTGCACAGGGTCTTAGTTCATTTGTTTCTTGTACTGTGACTTTGTTAAGCTCTGAAGTCCATGGAGTTCCTCCATGTTTTAGAAAGTGAATATAGGCTGTTAAAGTAATCCTGAGTTTCCTGCCTGTACTCACTGGGCAAACAAAATAGTATGTGTTGCAAGACATATTATTTTGCAAATTTTAAAATACCCTCAAATAAAGACTTATGTACTAGAGCAAATAAATCTCAGTGCAAAAGACTGTACAACACTCTTCTTATTTTATCAGGTATGACTCACAGTAAAAGCCCTGTCATAGGCAGTACCAACTGTTGGGAGCCTCAAGGCTGCTAGACTTCCTGTAAACTTCTACAGTTAACTTATTCTTCCATAGAGATCAGCTCTGGTTATGAATGTAGCACATACTTGGTAGACAAATGTCTCAGCTGCTTACTGCAGTTTTGTCTGAGCTCAATGATGTCATCACTGACTGGCAAGACTGGCAGTCAACCTGGCAATTTTGGAGTCACTAGAAAAAAGCTTTGTCAGTATGATGTCTTTTCAAAAAAAAAAAAAATTAATAATAACAATAATAATTTGATTTTGATCAATTTCTTGTGTTCTTAGAGCACCTGTAAAATTACGTTTGAAGTACTTGTTGACAGCCCAACTTCAGGAAGATAATCTGTACTCAGTGATTAAGATAACATGTAGCACAGGCATCTCATAAACAATTTCTCATTACATCAAAGAACAGAAGCCCTTTTGCCGTATGCAGCTCTGTGTTACTGCCTAACCTAGAGTGGCCAGCTTAGTGACAATATTAGCTTGAACCAGAAAACTCATTTTTTGTTTGTAAAGCTGTTTTATATACATTTTACTCTGGGAGATCTTCATGTCAATTACTGATATATTAGCCAAAGTTGTTACTATTTTACTGGGAGTGACAACAGAAGTGATAATAGCATCCAGCAACTGGTAAAAACAAAGACATGATGTGAGCTACTGAAATCTCAGACAGACAAAAAGGGGTTTTCATCTCTCTCAACCCTTGTTTGGGACTTTCTGAGGGTACAGGCAGACTGCAGCCTTGCAGTGATTGGTTGGATGACAAAATGGAGCACAGCACTCTTCCCATTGGACAGCTTTCAAAATATATTGTGAAATGAGAAAGATATAATGCATGATAATTTGATTGAATTTTTGTGAGGAAGAATCACTGGAATGTACTGACTATACTTTTTAAAAATTTCTTTTCTTTGAGTTGGCTTTTATTAGAAAGGTATTGCCTAGAAGGAATGAAAGAGGCAGGAAATCAATCTGTAAGTAGACTGGTAATATGAGATGAACCAGGAAGGATATAGAAAGGATAGAAGATGTGGTGCTGCTAAGCTGAAAATTCTCTGAGAATAGGAGACCTTTTTGTGTTTCAGTGCACAAAATTAAGCACAATGTTTTTGTTGAACCAATGCCTAAAGAACATAAGTGAGAAGACATGATTCACTGGAGTATATTAGTCAGACTGACAAATGTATTTTGAAGACTGCTGTATAGATATGATGACTGTAATTGTACAAGAATACTGTCTGGATTGTTTGAAATATTCCATATCTTTCTCATCATATTTTACACATTGCAATTTTCTTGGTAATGTGATGTCCTTATGGTAATTGTGGTACAATATTGCACTTAAGCAAAGAAAATACAGCTGAGTTTTGACACTATGGCTGTTATTTCTAACTGCTCTCAGGTGTAACTATACAAACTGCATATAGAATTGTTATTATTTTATGGTATGTACATGTGTATTTATAATAAATATATATATGTATATATACTTTATTTTTTACACAGACAAATATGTTTTTATATTCTAACAATTTGGCAAGTTTAGAAAATCTGTGAATTGGAAAGGTCAATAATTATTCATCATAGATATGCAGAACCAGAGGAAATTATTTGTTTTGCAAAAGAGATTCTTGAACTGATATGTATTGCTGAAACAGGCAGGACTTTAAAAATAACCTTGAAAAGTGAATTGCCATTTAGACATCTTGCCATTTCTTTGGTTTTTATGTAACTCATATAGAATAAATTTTATCCACATGTAATTTTCAGGATCAGAGCTCTCAAAATTTAGTTAAGGATCCATGGGTTTTCAAATTCAGATACAAAGTAATATAATATACCTTTTACTTTCTTGTTTGACATCTCTTTGAAGAATGGATATAGTTCCTTAAAGTGCACTGTAATGTTAAAGCAGCAATATTTGGCATATTTTTCATGTTCCATCATGAGACTAAGACTGGGTAACATGTCAACTGACACTTGTATTCACAGTGCTAGGGATAATTCTGTGTATCAAACATGGAATCAGAGGATCACAGAATTATAGAATGGATTGGGTTAGAAGAGACCTCAAAGGTCATATAGTTTTGACACCCCTGCCATAGGCAGGGATGCCACCCACTAGATCCAGATGGCCAAGGCCCCATCCAGCCTGGCCTTGAATACCTCCAGGGGTAGGGCATCCACAGCTTCTCTGGGCAAGCTGTTCCAGTGCCTCACTAACTTTACAGTGAAGAATTTCTTCCTAATGTCTAATCTAACTATATTCACTTTTAATTTTAGACTATTCCCCCTTGTCCTATCATTATTCACCCAAATAAAGAGTCCCTCTCAATCCTTTTTATAAAACCCCTTTAAGCACTGAGAAGCCACAATGAGGTCTCCCCGGAGCCTTCTCTTATCCAGGCTGAACATACCTGGCTCTCTCAGCCTTTCTTCATAGGAGAGGTGCTCCAGCCCTCGGATCATCTTTGTGGTCCTCCTCTGAGCTTGCTCTAACCTTCCTTGTGCTCGGGGCCCCAAACCTGAATGCAGTACTGCAGGTGGGGTCTCATGAGGGCAAAGTAGAGGGTCACAATCACCTCCCCTGCTCTGCTGATCACGCCTCTTTTAATGCAGCCCAAGAAACAGTTTGCCTTCTGGGCTGCAACTGCATGCTGCTGGCTTATGTCAAGACTTTCTTCCACCATAACCCCCAAGTCTCTCTCCACATGGCTGCTCTCAATGAGTTCTCCCATTCTGTACTCCTATCTGGGATTGCCCTGACCCTGGTACAGCACCTTCTACTTGGACTTGTTGAGCCTTATTCAGTTTACGTGGGCCCACTTCTCCAGCCTGTCCAGGTCCTTTTGAATGGTATCTCTTCCTTTGGTATCAACTGCACCACCCAGCTTGGTGTCATCTACAAACTTGCTGAAGGTGATGTGAGAAAAAAAAACACTGTGTTGGAAACTGTGATGAAAGAAGAAAGTAAGGTCTGTCTTAAGGTATTATTCTGATGATGTTTTAATCATAAAAAGAAAAAGAAAATAATATTAGATGACTTTTAGGAGAGATGTTTGTGATTACCAAGCGTTCTCTAATAATATGAGAGTTTTCATTTTAGGATTGTCCTGAATCTCTGTTGCTTGAGAGAACATCTGTTTTTTTAGACTAAACAGCTGTTTCTCAAAGGAGGTTGGCTTTCACCAAGATGAACAATTATAAAATTCACTACTCCTTTATAAGAAACGTAAAGGGAAATCTTCCCTTGATTCCCACTAAATTCAGTAGATTCTTGGTTTTATGTATCCTCTGCTTATAACTTGTCTGAGCACAACTTGTTGCACAAGTTGTTAAGACATATATACACATAAGATAATATTAAGATAAAATATTAAAATATTAAGATAAAATAGGGAAAATTGTAATTTATGATCATTTTTTATTTATTATTATTTAGGCTGACAGCAAATACTATTTTAAGTAATGAATTTTATAAGCTACAAGTAAATGTCATTTAAGTAGTGAGGATTATTTTAGTTCTCTTATGGCTGCAAGGAATGATAGTACCATATTTTATGTTGCCATGTTGAAAAGATATTTATGGATATTTTTCCATTTCTCCCACCCCACTCTTGCAAGTAAAAATCTCTAGAGGTTAGGTAAACTGTCAGTGATCAGTGGGAAGTGAGCAATGGAGAACTTTTTGTAACAGCCACTGTACCTGTAAGTTTAAGCAACATTTTTCTACTTTGGAATGTTTTCATTAATGTATTTCAGAATACTGAAAAGGTCACCACTTTCTACATAGGGCCTTATTTTATATTCCTTGTGCATCCAACACTCTGCTTAGGTTGAGTTTTGTGGAGCTGTAGCTGTGAGAATTTGGAGCGAAGAGTGGATGCAGGAGGCATAAACCTGGTTGTGTTCTACCAGTAAGTCTGTGAAGAAACTTGAGCTGCATATCAAACTAAAATTGGTATTCATCATCTAGTATTAAGGATCATGTTCTGACTACTTTTCTGATATTTGAAGAATGACACTATTAGTTAGGGAAAACAAGTGCACTCAGAAACTGAAGCTGACTGGTAATTCATTTTTACTAGAAACTGTAAAAACAGTTGACAGGATAGTATCATAAAGATGTACTTTATAATGTCATTTTTAATGCATCGTCATAACCTGACACTGGTCTTTCAGTTTTACAGTAATTAACATCTCTTGACTGTTTGTATCTGGCTTACAGTATGTCTTGATGTTACGTGTTGGGAATTGTAAAAGGTGCATGATTGTGCTGTTTCTGTCCAAGTTGTTTCTAATTAATAACTTCACTGTCCAGTGTTCTTTCAATAAGGGTACCTACTATAATGTTTACATTATTTTAGATACAAAGAAACTGGCTTTTCAACCAAACTGAATGATGCATCTCGATATACAAGAGCATGTGTGTGTATGTATTTCTATGTGTACATACACATACATTTATGTGTGTTTATTAGTTTAGATAAGGTCTCTCACTTCTTCTCACCTTGAGCTTCTCAAATCTCAGGCATCTGGAAGGAAACATGACTTTTCATGAATACTGAAAACCATAAATCTCGAGATTAATTAATCAAAACTCTTATTGTGATATTCACTAGAACTTCCTCACATCCTAGAATTCAGCACAGGGCAGCATTAAGTAAAGGTATAATGACTAACAGGTACCAGATAATGCAGGCATCTTGCACCTGTACAAATGGCTTAGTGAATTGATGACTGTGTCATTTTATCCCTCTGACTCTTTGAGTTTGTAGCTCCTAATTGACATACATGTTTATTTCTTCTTGTGATTCCATAATACAAAGTGTTTACCTTATATGTTCTCTCTAAGCATCTGCAGTTGTTTCATGTCAGAAATAAAATACTGACTTTAATGTATCCTTGGGCTCACCCAGCATAGTTGCTTTTATTTTATTAATTTCTGTGGTAGTTAAATTTTAATTATTTTCCTAGGGTCTCAATAATGTCCTTCAACTAGGAAAGGAGTTGTTTTCAATTAAGTTTGAATTTCAGCAATAAAAAATATACAGATTTTATCAAATTATTATTTTATTAATTGAAGGAGTATTTTTCTAAGAATTTAAATATTAGAGGTAAAAAAAACAACCTCTGATTATTCATATTAATTCCAATGTCTTTTTTAGTAAGGTTTAATCCTATACTTAAATACTATTCTTAAAATATACATACAACATAAATTAAATGAAGAAATGTTGCTATTAACTCTTACAATAAGAGTTCTTTCAGCATAATCCTTTTCAGTGTAACATATAAATCTCAATAGCAATGCATGTACAAATCTATTTTAGCTTAATATCATGTAGCCAAGACATATTTGTGAGGTTTCTGCTTAAAAAGGATGTTCCTGGCTTTGAATTTCAAACACTGGAACACATGTATTTATTTATTAAGAAAGCCAGATAATTGCAGTTAAATCTTTGGTGATGGACTTTGAAGAGTGTGGTTTATATTTCGTTGTGTTTTTTTGTTTGTTTGTTTGGCTTTGGGTAGTTTGGTCTTTGCTTTTCATTAGAGAAGTTCCTGATACCACTGTTAAATGGAAACTGTTCTTTGAAGGAGCCTTTAGCAAAATCTCTAGATTCTAAGAGGAATTGGAAAAGTCAAAAGCTACTGGGAGGATAGTGTTTTCTTCCCCATTGCCTGAGAATTATTAATTTTTTAATGCAAAAAAAAAAAAAATCTTGATAGAAAAGCTGATAAAGATACATGTTTTAAGCATAGTATACTAAAACAATCTTATTTTGGTCTGTAAGTAAAATTGTTATACAGTAATATACTGTATTCATTGGATTGCAGATGTTTTAGTATTTTTTTCCATTGTTTTCCAAGCATCATTCTAAATATAGTTTTCTGTTTGGTCAGTACTTGGATAATGTTAGTGGTACCCATTATTGAAAGGTAGTCTGTATTTGTACTAATACAGAGAATACCAGTTTAGAAATGAGCCTGATTGCATGGTTCATTTTGTTCTCCTTTGTAGAGCCAGGCTGCGGCCCACTACAAAGGCACTAAACATGCCAAGAAGCTCAAAGCACTGGAAGCCATGAAAAATAAGCAGAAATCTGTTACTACCAAGGACAGCGCAAAGACTACCTTCACTTCCATCACTACCAATACCATCAATACCAGCTCTGACAAAACAGGTTAAGCGACAATCTTTGTTGGTCTTTTTTTGTTGTTGTTGTTTTTTCGTTGTTTAATTCCATGTCTGTTTGGTTATGTGCTTGCTACATTGATTCATGCTTGATCCATCTTTCTGTGTGATACTGATTTCTTTTAGTCCTTTCAGTCTGCTGGTGAGAGTATGACAGTCCAATTTCTCTCTATGAAAAGAGGCTTGTTATTCTTTAGGATAGAATGCAATACTTATGATTTGATTAATTTTTATAGCAACTGAACTATTACATATCAACTGGTCTAAACCTCATAGTCTATGCACAGCACCACTCTATGTATTATTGCTTATGGATGGTTTATTCTAACCACAAATAATGTAGCAAATTACACTGTGTTCAGAAGCCTCTTGAAAAGTAGTTAGTATAAACCTAGTTTCCATAAATTTCAAACATTGCATTTTTTTTTTAATGGCTATTGCATGGTTTTGAGCTGGAAACTAGCTGTATAATCTTTTTGCCACATGATCAGGTAAGTGATGTTGATGATAATTATTTTGTTTAAATGAGTCTTCAGACTGAAATCATATCCTTTAAATTATTGGATGGGTATTCCTTTGCTAAATAAATAAATAAATAAATAAAGTTCCTTTGAAAAGTATTTGAAAGTATTTGGTGAAGTCAACAGGATTTGATTAAGCTCACATTTTAAATATTTTGTTACTCTACTGGAAATTTCAAAGGAAGGTTGTAAATTCATTGAAATGTAGTCTAGTATCACACAAGGTATGACTGCTTTTGTTTTTCTCTGTATGAAGGTTTACAGTTTGCATATTTACTCATAACCAGCCCCCCCCCCCCCCCCCCTTTACCAAACAAGTCAAACACTGCAACAGCAAAAAAGCCAAAGCTGTGAAAAAGCAGAGACTACTGATGCTGAAAGCTGTTCACTTGGAACCACTTCTTCTGATTCAGTAAGTTTAGCACTGTAAATAGGTGTGTACTAGCCAACTATAGTAAAAACAAACAAAAAAAAAAAGTACCTTGCAGATGTGCAATATTTTCTTTAGATTACATTTTTGCTGTATTTGTTATAGGCAGATACCTTCCCAAGTATCTGTCTCTCTTTATTTGGTATAGACCTTTGTTATACACAGCATATATTTTAATGGGGATTTATATCCTAACAATAATAGCATTGCTTAAAAAAATTGTTATTGCAATATTGTTGTGTTTGTTTCAAATAAATAAATAAATATGGAAAATATTCCAAGTATTTTTGTTTCTACGATGAAAGATATGAAGCATAGGGACAAAGGAGGGAATGTAAAAGTTATTTAAATATATGTGTTTCTAAACATACAAATACCTGTAAAAGTTCATCCTCTTTACTGTGACCAGAACAGTAAGAGAGATGATGTTTCTATTAGGAAAGAAATGAAGTATGGGAGAATGGAACAAAGACGGGAAATGTCAAAAGTTATTATTAGTTTTTTTTAATATATATTTCTAAGCATACAAATATCTTTACAAGTTTCTTCTGCCGCTATCTGTTACCATAGTCAGAAAAGTAAGAGGGAAAGAGTGAATTATTGTTTACAAAATATGATCTAGTGTTTAGAGGAAAAGAAGAAAAAAGTGAGAGAATTCGAAGCTTTTTTTTTTTATGACTCAAATCTGTTTTTATTGTTGTTTTTGTTTTTAGTTACTTTCTTTCTTATTCAGTGTAAATTTGGAGGATTATCCAAAGTGCCTTAAAACAAGTCTGACTCCATCAGGCTTTGAATTAGACCCTTGACAAGACATATGAACTGTCTTGTATTCAAGGTCAGTAGTACAAATCAATATTAATATCAGCATAAATAACATCACAAAACTAGTTAACCACAAGAGCAATGGTCTGTGCTGGAGTTTTCTCAGCTTTACAAAGCTTGTGACTTCCTAGATTAATTTTGTAAATGTGTGTAGCCTACATTGGAAATGGAGGTCAGTACCTCCATAGTGTTCTACAAGAAAAAATTTAATATTAGTTGACAAACAGCCTAAAATCTGACTGTTTCACAAAACACTGAGCACTGTTCAACTTGTGGCAAAAGCCCTATTCAACTACTGTTATTCAAAGAAAGGCAGCACGTTCTATCAAAAGGCAAATATGGTTATTACAGGTCTGCATTGATATGACTGGCAGTAGAATGGCATATCCTTGGTGTAAGTTATCCTTTGTAGAATCAAGTATGTAAGCACACTATCAGAAAACAAAAACAAAAACATTTTGAGTAGATAAAAAGGATGAAATTGTCTGCCTTGTAAGTTAAAAAAAAAAAAAAAAGCTCATAAATTTTATATTTACTTGATAGAAATTTCAAGAGCAAAATGTTTTCTGAAAGCCAGAATAAAACATCAGAACATGCTGCACTGCATTTGCTATTTATAAATGATCACTCTAAAAGTCAAATATTCTGATAGTAATGTGCAGTTCTGAGATGATAGTTACAATAATGAAGATATTTTATGAATTAATAATTCATAACTAGAAATAAGTTCTGTTACCTGTACTTGTGATCATTTGTAACCAAAACTTTTCCTAAGTAAAAAATAAATAAATAAATAAAATGCTCAGTGCTGAAGATTAATACTTGATCCTAAATACACTAAGGATAGGGTCATGTTCATATCACCTCCAATCCATCATGCACAGCAGTGGTTAAACGGTGAATTACACATCAGTCACAGCACATTGGTCAGGATTTCAGTTCACTGGTTCTTTGCACACTTAGCAACTCCAGCAATGAAACACCATCAGGAAATCGGCAGTGCTATGCATTGAAGATTATGAAAAAAGACTACACAGTATACAAACTTGTATTTCGTTAGACATGGTGCCAACATGTGTTATTGCAATAAATAATGGAGACTGTGCAATCCACCAAGCAGACTCCTTAATAAATTTCATAAATGTTTCCTTATAGTGAAAGATAAGTACTAAGGAAAAAACATGGGATCATTTTGCTTATTCTGTAAATGTCAGTTTTTTTTGTTTATTTGTTTGTTTTTGTTTTTTACTATTTTAAGTACTATTTAGAAGGCTAGAACTTGAGGAATTTGGGGGGAATAAAATATCATGAAGAGTTATACTGCCAGTCACAATGGATGATGATATTCTAAGCATGTGGGAACTTTATCCATTCTATTATTTAATATCCTCCTTTCATCTCTACTTATCATTTTATATGTGATACCTGTAGTTACTTAGCACAGAAAAACTGAAAGTATGACCATTCCAAAGACAAGCTCACTTTGTGATAATATACAAGCCAATTCAAGGGGTGATAACAAAAATGAATATTTTCAGCATATATTATGATACGTTTATATATATTCCCTGCTACAGAGTCATTAAAGGTCTGTGATAGCTTTAAAATTTCCTCCTGTTTTCTGTCAATATATGTTTTCCTCATGAAATGTTTCACACCTTCACATTGGCTGTAAGGATTGATACTTTAGGAAAACCATTCAGAATATATTTAGACTGTTTTCTGTCATTATTAATTATATATATTATATTAATTATATATATATATTAATTATATATATTCTGTCATCATAATTATATGTCCTGTCCAGTAAAGTCACTTTCCTGAACATGGATTTTTTGGATCTAGAGTGAGTGTTCAAGTTTATATCCATGTAAAACAATATCTCTGTATCATTGTATACGTCTGAGTATTGATCATTTCAGAAACTATTTGAAGTTAGGAAGGACTCTCTGTAAGCACATTATTCACATTATTATGGATTAAATTCTGAAGATTTGGGCCTTTATTTTTATTTTTTTAATTCAGCAGAGAATTCAGCCATCATTTCTTATCAATGGAGAAGGATAAGTAGAACTTTCCAAAAAGGAAAAAAACATTATTGGAAGCTGTCATTATAGCAGTCTTTGATGTCTCTTTTTTTTTTTCCTTTTTTTTTTTTTTTAAATCCATATATTGAATATAAGTGTGGTAATAACATAGGAGAAAGTTTTCTTTTACTGACCCATTTGAAAATTGTTCTTTGTGGGAAAATTTTAAGTGAGCCATGCCTTCACAAAACACTTTTTTCTTTTATCTAAGAAGTGGTAGGTTATTGATGGTCATCAGATTCAACTCACCTTTGAAAAAAACATTTCAGTCCAGCTGGATTAACTCTGAAATAGTTAAAGGTGGAGTAGGTTGGTGACTGATAGAGAAGCCCGTTTGCCAAGGCCTTGGATAAAAAAAAAGAGGAAGACAGGGAAGAGAAAGAAATCAGAAATGTTGTAGCAAGTCAAGGTGGAAGGAAGGAAGATGTCATGAAAAAGAAGATATGTTGGAGTTTGGAAGGTACTAATGCCACAGAATGACAAAATTTTTGAATTCTCTGCAGTGAAGAGACCTTAAAAGGGACATTTGGATGTCAGCTATTTCACCTTCCAGCTCGGAGCTGTCAGCTAGAGTAGGCTGATCATTACCTTGTTCAGTCAGGTTTTGGGTATCTTCACAACCTTGCTGGGCAACCTGTTAGTGTTTGACCACCCACACAGTAAAAAGGATTTTATGGGGTACTTAATCTAATCTCTTGTATTTCTTTTTGTGCCCATTGTGTCTTGCCCTGTCACTGGGCACCACTGAAAAGGGTCTCTTGCTCTGTCTTCTTTACCCCCCACCCCTGACCTCATAAAGTATTTATATACATGGATAGCAGTTTCCTTAGCTGTTCTTCTCCAGGCTTAACAGTCCCAGATCTCATCTTCTCCTCATACAAAAGATGCTCTAAGCCCTTAATCAACTTTGCGGCTGTTTGTTGGACTTGATCCAATGTGTTCATGTCTTTTGTGTATGGAGTATCCCAGAACTGGACCAAGCACTGCAGGTGTTTCTCACCAGGGCTGACTAGAAGGAAAGGATCACATTCCTCAATGTACTGTCAACATTCTTCCTAATGCAATTCAGGATGCCATTGACTTTCTTTGTGGCAAAGGCATGCTGCTGGATTTTGTCTAGCCTGGTGTTCACCAGGACCCTGAGTTCTTCTCCACAAAGATGCTTTCCAGGAAGTCAGCCCCCAACCCAGGCTAGTGCATGGCATTATTCCTGCTCAGTTTCATGACTGCATTGTCCTTTGTTGAGCTTCAAGAGACTCTTGTTATCCCATTTCTTCAGACTGTCCAGGTCCCTCTAAATAGCAGCACACCCATCTGGTGTATCAGATACTCATCCCAGTTTTGTATCATCTGCAAACTTGCTGAGGATGCACTCTATCTCAGTGTCTGGGTCATTAATGAAGACAGTATTAGCACTAATAATCCCTGGGAGCCACTAGTGACTGTCCTCCAGCTGGCCTTTGTGCTGCTGACCACAACCCACTGGGGCTGCCAGCTCATACATTTTTTCTATTATCTTTTGTGTGTCGTTTTGTTATTGTTGTTTTGTGTTTTGGTAAAAATGAAAACTAAGAAACTGTAAAAAAACAAACAAACAACAACAAAAAAAAACCGTAAAGAACGTCAAGCAGAATAAGAGGATTAACATGGAAATGCATAAGATTTATGCAGATCTCTAAATTCTCCTAATGCATGGCTTTAATAGGTTTGCACTAGTTTCCCATTAGGCAAATCACATTGATTCTATGTAAAATATATTACTATTATAAAATGTATTTTACATGCAATTAAAATAAAAGATCATTGATGGGACCTCGTTGAATGCATCTTTTTACATCTACTTTGTGCTCTGTTATATACTGTATTGTCTTTGTGTATTGTGACTTTTCTAATAATTCCATAGTGTGTTTTATCACCCGTTTGCAACCTTTAACTATGCTTCTGGGGGATGACAGACATTCTGGGGTCTACAGACATTGGGAGTAAAAACTAAAGCAGACCTGTTGCCTTATATCATCTTACACCAGAGATGAAATTGGTCTGTAGATATGTAGGTAGTGGCCATAATATTGAACAGTATCCAGTATATCTTCTGCCGATATTGAGATGGAGAAGTCAAGCTTCAAATGCAGCGTTTTCACGGAATATAACCACTGAACTGCATAGACTATATATCTGTCCTTTTGGTTTTATTGATAATATAAAGGAGAGAAAGACAATGATTTTTTAAACACAATATTTACTGAGAACCTATGTGGAACTTCTTTGACCATCTATAGATATATACATCGACAGTTGCATATGACATATTGACAATTGCACTGGATTCTCCTTAGTGTGAGAGGAAATCTTGTCAATGGAGTCTAGGGCACGGTTCATCTCATTCTAAAATACATATCTAAAATAAACCAGATGAATGAAGAATTCATAAGAGTAATTATCTTCATTTGAATGCATGTATTTATTAAAAACAAAGAAACAAACTGTAGTGACTAGGTCAAAAGTTAAAGGCTAAACTTAGCTTAGACAAATTCCAGCCTCAGTGAGCAAATTGCCCATTCCTTCAAGATGTCCAATTTTTTTCTCACAAATTTTGTTTCTTTTTAACTGAATTGTGAATTTATCTGTAAGAATTTTGTACTTAATGTTCACAATCTGAGTTGTATCAGTTAATTTTAAATGGTTATTTATCAGGTGACATTATTACTGTTTGTCAAGTGAAAATTTTAATAAGTTTCTGAATAGATTTTGGATTTCTGACTGATGAAAAGAGAATTTATTGAATTTTATTTTTTTTAAATCGTGAATCTTTTTCTGATCTCATTTTTTAGGCTTTGGAGAAAAACTATTGCCTGTTAAAGGTAGGCAGCTGGAGTATGTATTGTTTACTATTACTACGTTTACTAACTTCATTTTTATGTTATTACATTCAGCCAGTGGTGTCCTAGGCAACGTGTCCTAGCAGAGCACTGTTTGTGTCTCTTTCAGGTTTCTAGCAATGACTGAAAGGATTCTTTTTTTTTTTTTTTTTTTTTTTTTTTTTTTTTTTTTTTCTGATGCTTTATTTAATATTCAAAACTTTTGCTCTGAGTTGTAGGGAAAAGTTTTCAAAAGTAGTGTTCAAATGAAACTTGGTTGTGTGAATAGAATAGAAAATAGAAAATAGAATGAAAGCATATAATTGGCCAGTAATGCAGCAGTTTCATTTAAAAATAAGAAAAAATGTTTTTTTGAATGTGATTACTTGAATGTTTATATGCATGCATATTTGCAATAGTAGTCCTTCTTTTCAGGTTCAAGGCAGATGACTGACTGTTGTTTCCTCAAATATAGTGGATTAACACACCTTTCTTTCTTTCTTTTATGGCTTATGTAGTCAAATCCACGTGTACACTAGCTCTATACATAGATATATTTTTGCAGTTCCTGGTCCTGCTCCAGAAACTGTAATGAAAAGGAGCTTCCATTTGAAAATGAAAATCAGTTTCCTTTCATCTCTGCTTTTCATTTTGTTTCCACTTTCATTTTATCTCTTACGTTTAGCTTTTGAGCTTTTTTTTTTATTATTATTATTATTATTATAAACATCTGTTTCAGTAATACTTAAGCTTTGTGGTTTATGAGGGCTTCCATATATTAAGAATTATTGGATTATTTCCAGTGTTGCTTGGTTTAGTCACCCTACCTTATCATTTGAGTGACTTGTTTAATCCTTTCTTCTTAATGGCAAACTGCACTAACTTTTTCTTTCTTAAGGAAAGATGATGAAATCATGCTGTTTACATATATATATGTATGCCATTAAGATATATTTAATTAAAGTGTCACTGCCTATCTATTAGCATTTTTATATATAGCTGTTGTTAGGTACAAAAGATTTTTGTTAATCTTTTGTAACTGAAGGAAATTCTAATTCTAATAATGACTTAAATGCCAGCTATATTTAAAATTCAGAATAGTAGTTAATACTAATAAAAATCTGCTAGAGGATGCAGAACCAATTTAATGTACGATCCCAGTGTGCAATTTGCTACTACAGCTTAGGCTTTGGATACCCTTTTAAATTTAATTGTTACATTGAGGATATTTAATCTAAGAAGACACTTCAGTGCAGTCTGCTTGTATAATTGAGTTGTTGTTTTGTTTCTTTATGCTTTATTATATTATAAAGTATACTCTTGTTTGGACAAGTAATTTCTTCAGATCGTTTCAGCATCGCTTAGGGCACAGCAGAAATAGCAGCCTAATTCTGGGTTTAGGATCATGAGATCCTAGATCTAAATTGATTTTCTTTACAAGTCAATGTTTTAGTGTGTGCCAAAACATAGCAATGACCTTGAAGCTTTGTAAGGATTATTACTTCATGCTATCTCATATCTTGAGATATTTCGGGTGGTGCATTCCAAAGTTGCAAGCATGAAATAATAAATGAGGAGTAATTGCTTGGTGCTTAACACAACACAGAAGCATTCCAAAGCCAGTTAGAGGGCTTCATTGCCTGCTTCCTAATCACCCAATTCAAAATTTGACCCTTTTCAAATTTTATTTGAATGAAAACTCTTAAGGAAAAATTTTAGCGTGCAAAAAGTGTTCTTATTTCCTGATGCTCTTGTTTTTTGCTCATTTGGTTGGAAATAAGAGATTACTGATTCATACTCATCAATTCTCTTAATCACATGCTCATAAAATTCAATCCGAAGCAGTCACATTTAACTGTGTTACAATGTCTTTCACTTTAAATCACCTATGCTTTGACTTTTCCACACTTCATACAATCTGTAGCTAACTGCAGCACAAAATGTTATCAGCAGTCCACAGACTGTTGTACCAATTTTGCATTAGAGCTCAATGGTAATTTGGAAGACAATAGCCTCTCTTTTGATCTTTATGTAGAACTAGGGCTTTTTCTTTCTTTCTGAGTGTAGCTAACTGGCGATATAAAAATTACAGTAATTTATGTGCGCCTCAATTGATCATTAATGCACAATAAAATCCTTCTTTGCTTCCATCTATGTACACGGAGAGCTTTGTCATATGAACACCATGTGTTTTCTGTGGACTCAGCTGCTTTTGATTGGGATTGCCTTGACAACAATTTTATGCTTGAATAATCCTGCAGATAGAAACCACTGTCAGTCACAACATCTGTATCAGTATGAAAGTCCAGTACTAACAATGCTGTTATTCATAAGTATGAAAAACATTTTCCATTGAAATATTAAATAGGATCTTTCACAGTATCTCAAGGAAATGTCAGCTTGTTTGCCACATGCCCATAGCTGCAACTGCTAGAAATCTTGAGAATAATCTCCAGTTTATTAGATTCTGTTTATCAGATATTCATGAGCATTACACTAAAAACTGTATCAAGTACTGTAACATGCATCTGCTTAATGACACAGTCTTCATGGTGTGTTTTGTTTTGTTATGAGTGGAATTGACACAAGCTAATAGGATAGGTTTGAAGGCTCCACAGTTCTAGTCTTTGGGATTTCAGAAGAGTCATGGTATTTCAGATATTGATCCTCTTTTAAGTTTTTATTATAAAACTTCGGATTCAGAAGCCTGTTACTATTATGTAATTGTTTATTTTGTTAGCTTATGGATTGATTTTGAATGGAGTTGAACTTCCTGATCCTGAATCAGGAAGTTTTTGCAAGTCTGAAATTCTTTCAAGGGACCTCTGCTTTGAGGGCAACAGAAGAGTAGATATGTCTTCATTTAATTGATTCATTTTCTTCATGCTGACATCATAATGTCTGGACAAAGTAGAAACAGAAAGTGGTTGTTATTTGAATATTTTTGTTTGTTTGTTTGTTTTTATTTGACATTTCTAAGTCAAAGGCAGTCTCTTGTCCTAAGAAGTTTAAGAGTTTGTCTGGTCTTTAATTTTTCACTTTTTTTTTTCCCCTTTTCTTTCATTTTATTTTATTTATTTTATTTTATTTTGGTTCTTGTCATATTCTTATCATGCCTAAAACAAATAAAGAAGAGTGTGTTTGAAAGCATGAGTAAATGTACTGTGCTAAACATTTAGTGCCATTGCGTTTAGTCCAGATGCTTGGACTTACTGTAGTTTTCCATATAATAAATAGCTTGCTTATAGGTAGAATCATAGAATCATAGAATATCCTGAGTTGGAAGGGACCCTTAAGGATCATCAAGTCCAACTCTTGACACCGCACAGGTCTACCCAAAAGTTCAGACCATGTGACTAAGTGCACAGTCCAATCTCTTCTTAAATTCAGACAGGCTCGGTGCAGTGACCACTTCCCTGGGGAGCCTGTTCCAGTGTGCAACCACACTCTCTGTGAAGAACCCCCTCCTGATGTCAAGCCTAAATTTCCCCTGCCTCAGCTTAACCCCGTTCCCGCGGGTCCTGTCACTGGTGTTAATGGAGAAAAGGTCTCCTGCCTCTCGACACCCCCTTACGAGGAAGTTGTAGACTGTGATGAGGTCTCCCCTCAGCCTCCTCTTCTCCAGGCTGAACAGGCCCAGTGACCTCAGCCGTTCTTCGTACGTCATAGGTCAGGCAAACCATAGCTATAACTTCAGGATAGGTATATTAAGATTCTCTTATTCTCAAAATTCTTATAGGGTTTCAAACATCTTGAAGAATGATTGTGTATTTCTCATTTCATCTTTGCACATACTGTACTCTGATACATCAAATAGCAGTCTGCCAGCATTAAAGCTCTTATTTTATGGCATATTAACAGCCAAATGAATATCAAAGGAACTAATCAAAGGAACTAAAACAGATTATATAAGTAAGACAGTAAGGATTACAGAATATCATTATAGGAAATATGCAAAAATAAACATAGGCTCGGGGGTGGGGTCTTGGGGGGAAAGCACTCTTTAGAGTTGCAAGAACTAGGGAACAGGGAACTGGGAACTAACTGGGAACTAATACATTTGATTTGAGAAGAGAAAAAAACAGTTTGCTTACTTATGTCAATTTGATGATAATCTTGATGTTTAAATGTTTTCCATGCTAATGGCAACATTAAGTATATTAACACAATTACTAAATTAGACAAAAGACCAGGAAAAGTAATATCTGAAAGTTTAAGGAGAACCAGATAAAGAGCTGTCTGCATAAACTGTTACAGTTTTCTGTGTACTGTAGACACTGGAAAACCCAGGAGTAGAAGAAAGTAAATGCTGTGTCAGTATTCAGAAAAGGTAAACAGAATGATTCAAGTAATTATAAATCTATCACCATGACATCAGTCTTGGGATGGAAATTGAGTAGTGAAGTAAATGAGATCAATTAATTAATGGAAATGAATGGAAATTAATAGAAAATCAGTCTTTCCTACCAAAAATTGTTTTCATGAGTTTGCATATTTGATTGATAATTGTTAAGCATGCTGATGTTTTGTGTTTGCAGTGTTCTAGAACATGCAAAGGTAAAAGTTATCTAAGATACTGGAATGATGCAGCATGAATATCGAACATATTAAGTGGATTTAAGCCTAATCCACCAACTAAGCAAGTGGGGCGCAAGTGTGTTGGGGAGCAAGCTCTCTGGGCTGATTACCAGGGCTTTAAACTAGGTTTGATGGGGGAAGGGAGGGGAGCTAAAGGTGAAAGAGAAGGGCTGGGGGAAGTCGTCACTACTGTCACTGTTGAAGACAGGGAAACACTTCTGAGCTCTCCCATAGGATTGTCTGAGGGTTCCTCAGAGAAGGTAGCGTTCCCGATCCCCCATCCAGTATCTCCTTCTTGCATCCCCCCAGGGGTAACTGCACCTGCTGCTTCCCTAAAGTGCCTGTACACCAGTGCATGGAGCATGGGAAATAAACAGGATGAGCTCGAGAGCTGTGTTCAGTCACAGGGCCACGATCTCGTTGCGATCACTGAGATGTGGTGGGACAGTTCGCATGACTGGAATGCTGTCATTGAGGGCTATGTCCTTTTTAGGAAAGACAGGCTGGGGAAGTGAGGGGGTGGGGTTTCACTTTGTGTGAGGGAGCAATTAAAGTGTACCCAGCTCCAGCTGAGGGAGGGTGAAGGACAAGTGGAGAGCTTGTGGGTAATAATTAAAGGGTGGGCTGGTATGAGAGATGTGGTGGTGGGGTTCTACTACAGGTCTCCAGATCAGGAGGAGGAAGTCGATGAGGCCTTCTACGAGCAGCTGCTAGTAGCCTCACGATCATGAGTGCTGGTCCTCATGGGGGACTTCAATTACGCAGACATCTGCTGGGTAAGCAACTCGGCCAGGCATGAGCAGTCCAAAAGGTTCCTACAATGTGTTGAGGACAATTTTCTGACGCAAGTGGTGGAGGAGCCGATGAGGCAGGGGGTGCTCCTGGACCTCATTCTTACCAATAGGGATGGCCTTGTTAGGGATGTGAAGGTTGGGGGCAGCTTGGGATGCAGCGACCACGAGATGGTGGAGTTCTAGATGGAACTAGGCAAAGGAAGTAAGGCTAAAAGCAGGATTGCTACCCTGGACTTTCGAAGAGCCAGCTTCGACCTCTTCTGGGACCTGCTTGGGAGTATCTCATGGGATAGGTTGCTAGAAGGCAAGGGTGCTTATGAGAGCTGGGCTACATTTAAGCAGCACTTATTCCATGCTCAGGGTCGGTGCATCCCGAAGAATAGGAAATCGGGGAAAGGGGGCAAGAAATCCATGTGGATGAGCAAGGAGCTCATCAATAAGATAGAAAGGAAGAGGAAGGTCTATGAAATGTGGAAAAAGGGCCTGTCCTCTTGGGAGGAGTATAGATGTGTTGTCAGGTCCTGCAGGGATGCGACGAGGAAGGGTAAAGCCCACCTAGAGATGAGGCTTGCAAAAGAGATAAAGGATAATTAGAGGGTTTTTTTCAAGTATGTAAACAGCAAGAGATCCCTAGCAAACTAGGGATAATGTGGATCCCTTGCTGAATGGGTGTCCTGAATGGGAGACGCTGAGAAGGCAGAGATACTGAATGCTTTCTTTGCTTCAGTCTTTGCTTCAAGGACACTCCCCCAGGACTCCTCACCCCTGGCAATAGGACAAAGTGTCTGGGAAATGGAGGGCTCCCCCCTGGTGGATGTGAGAGTGGTTCGGGGGCGTCTGAGTGGGCTCAACGCACACAGATACATGGGTCCCGATGGGATGCATCCGCGTGTGCTAAGGGAGCTGGCAGATGTGATCGCTGAACCGCTCTCTATCATCTTCGAAAGGTCCTGGAGAACAGGTGAGGTGCCTGAAGACTGGAGAAAAGCCAATGTCACTCCAGTCTTCAAGAAGTGCAGGAAGGAGGATCTGGGAAACTACAGGACAGTCAGTCTCACCTCTGTCCCTGGAAAGGTATTGGAGCAGCTTGTTCTGGATGCCATCTCCAAGCAATTGGAAGAGAAGAAGGTTATGAGGAGTAGTCAGCATGGATTCACCAAGGGAAAGTTGTGCTTGACCGACCTTGTTTCCTTTTATGATGGCATCACCAGCTGGGTAGATGGATGGATACAGTGGATGTAATCTATCTTGACTTTAGCAAGGCTTTCGATACTGTCTCCCATGACATCCTACTAGCAAAGCTGAGAAAGCGTGGGATAGATGAGTGGACGGCAAGGTGGGTTGAGAACTGGCTGACTGGCCGAGCTCAGAGGGTGGTGATCGGAGGAGCAGAGTCTGGCTGGAGGCCTGTGACTAGCGGTGTTCCCCAGAGGTCGGTCCTGGGTCCGGTCTTGTTCAACATCTTCATTGACGACCTTGATCAGGGAATAGTGTCTGCCCTCAGCAAGTATGCTGATGACACAAAGCTGGGAGGAGTGGCTGACATGCCAGAAGGCTGTGCTGCCATTCAGTGAGACCTGAACCAGCTGGAGAGATGGGCAGGAAGAAACCAAATGAGATTTAATAAGAGCAAGTGTAGAGTCCTGCACCTGGGAAGGAACAACCCGAAGTATCAGTACAGGCCGGGGGACAACCTGCTGGAGAGGAGCTCTGAGGAGAAGGACCTGGGGGTCCTGGTGGACGACAGGTTGACCATGATCCAGCACTGTGCCCTTGTAGCCAAGAGGGCTAATGGGATCCTGGTGTGCGTTAAAAGGAGCATGGCCAGCAGGTCAAGGGAGGTGATCCTCCCCCTCTACTCTGCCCTGGTCAGGCCTCACCTGGAGTACTGTGTCCAGTTCTGGGCTCCCCAGTACAAGAAAGACAGGGATCTCCTGGAAAGAGTCCAGCGGAGGGCCACAAAGATGATACGGGGCCTGGAGCATCTTCCCTATGAAGACAGGCTGAGAGACCTGGGTCTGTTCAGCCTGGAGAAGACTGAGAGCGGATCTCCTCAATGTATATAAAAATCTGAGGGGTGGGGGACAGAAGGATGTAGCCAACCTCTTCTAAGTGGTTTGTGGGGATAGGACAAGGGGCAATGGCTGCAAGTTAGAGCACAGGAAGTTGCGCACTGACATGCGAAAGAACTTCTTCACGGTGAGGGTGATGGAGCATTGGAACAGGCTGCCTAGGGAGGTTGTGGAGTCTCCTTCTCTGGAGATATTCAAGGCCTGTCTGGACGCCTACCTGGCTAGCCTGCTCTGAGGAACCTGCTTTGGCAGGGGGGTTGGACCTGATGATCTTTCGAGGTCCCTTCCAACCCCTACAGTTCTGTGATTCTGTGTGATTCTAATTACAGACCTTGCATTGCAATCACAAGGCACTAGTTTTTGTAGACATATTCTAGTTAAACTCTTTTGGAATTATTTTACAAATATCATTCTCTAGATAAGTAAAGATATTTTATTTCTTTGGAAGACTAATTTCTTTGTATTCTTACACCTGCTTTAGTATTTTCTTTTTCTGTCATTATTAAAATTTACATTAAATGACACAATTGAAATTCATGTCTTAATTCCCAAATTGCTTTCTTTTAAGCATTCTTTCTTCTTTCAATCAGAATTTATGACTGTTTTCTTTTTCTTTTTCCACCTATGGTCAGCTTTAAGTCATGTAATAAGCATTTTAGGAGATTCAGAACTATCTTCTAATTTAATTCAGTAGATCTACACTTATCCAAAAGTAGACATTAATATAAATTCCAGTAGCCTGTATTTCTAGCTGAGTATTACAGAGAATTCAAGTTTGTTTGTTTGTTTGTTTGTTTTAAAAAGACTTGTCACACTTTTCAAATTATTTTATTTCTCCTTGCAAATAGCCATTTTCTATCATTAGAGACTTCAAATGAGCTTTTCATTTCATTCACCTTATCATGGGAGTCCTGAGACAGCTGCTATGCTGTTTTAATCCCTTCCTTTGCTACATTTTACTTTTTACTGTTTCTGGTTCATTTTCTGCTCTGCTGGTTTAATAGCTGCAAGTTTCTAACATCATCTTAGCAGATCCATCTGCAAGTTGTATCAACATATTACCTACTTCAGCCATCCAATGGATTTCACTAGCAGTAGTTGTCCTTAATAATTGGATATTTCCAATATGGAAATACTTTTTCCTGTTTATAATTATAAGGAAATATCAGCAGCCATTGATGGTGCTTGAAATAAATGGCAAATCTTGTCACATTTATCCTTCATGTGATTCCTAGTTTTTTGTTAGGTCACCGGGGCAGGGGAATGCTCTAGAGGGGGGGGGGTTAGTGTATTGTCTCTGCTGTAGAATATGAATAATGTAAGTGAGCTTCAGCTGCGTAATTTGATTTATGACTAGTGGGGACACCTCAAGTTCTTGCACAGGAGTAACAGTGCTCACAGCAGCTGGGAACATGCTACCTGGGGAAGACCAGTAGCGTCAATGGCAGTATCTTGTGACATGAAACAGCTTTTATACTTCAAGCTTATAAGATTTTGGAATTTTTAACCCAATAAAAATTGCCTTTGTGGCAATAAACTTAAAAATGACAAAAATAAACTTAAGAATGACACCTCCAAAATGAAAATCCACAATTGCTAATCCATCTATTTTTTTTTCTTTTTTTTATTTCCTGTTTTTTTTTTTCCTCTGAAAGCACAAAGGATAGTTTTTTTTTTTTTTTTTTTTTTTTTTGGGTGTGTTTTTGTTTGTTTGTTTGTTTAAATTTAGATAAATTCATGCACAGTACCTGGATAGTCAGGCACTGATTACCAAGACGAAGGGGGGAACTAAGAGGGCTTTCATTTCACTTACTGTTTTCTCACTGTAGTTTACCAGCCTGAGGCATATACTGTGTCATAGATCCTGCAGATCCCCTGCTCCAGATATCAACAACGAACATGGCAACTGCACCACCAATTGGAGAAAGTGAATTAACCCCTTATGAGTGGAAGTCCAACACGGAAACTAATGGAGTAGTTGTACAGTTCATATTGACAAAAACCCTGAACCAGTGGCCTTGCCATATTTGGGGGTCCAACCACCACTTGAACAGGGACTGCATCTTCTTTTCATGATTTTGAGAGATATCCAAATGCTTCATTGAGTTGAAGTCAGGGTACACATTTAAGGCTCAAAAAGTTGTTTGAAAGGCAAGAAGTGATTCTTGGTACAAAATTGCACTTAACTAGTGTGTTTGGATAAATTTAAAGGAAAATTACCCAGCCTGCTACTGCAAATTTTAACCTTTAAACTCCACTTTTATTACTGTTGTAGATGATGTTTCAAATGTGCTCTGACTGTACAGATATTTGATATTCTCCTCTATAGTTCCATTTTTCCTAGGTCAGAGTATCCTTCAAGCTGTCTACTGTGATAGCTGTTCGTAAATGCTGAATTGTCACTAGGCTGCCTATTAATTATCCAGTAGTTTTTCTCCAAATCAAGGTCCCTGGTTGCCTTGAAAAACTGTGAACCCTGCTTCATCACTACCTTCCCACTGTCATTTTATTTTAAGCATTTAACAATTCTTAGCATTAAACAAAGGAATAAAATAAATAAATGTTTGAATTAACCCACTCCTACTTCATAATTAACAGTGTTTTTGTGAACACATATTTTGTGTTATGTATTGGTTGATCAGTAATAGTCCAGAAGAACCATCTGTGACTAGAAATCTCTGTCTCATTCTTTCCTTAGTCTTTCTAGTATGTTGCAGGACACTTCAGAGTCAGTCTTTGAAATGAGAATACCGAGGGGAAAAACAGTGGTACAAAGGAAAAAAAAATATCCAAGTGTTGTGGATACTGTGCTGGTTCATCCAGAACAGGCCATTATATTTTGTATTATCTTGCAACTCTGTCTCCATTATTTTTATTCAGTTTGTTACCTGCTGCTGTTTATGCAAGAAAAAATACTAAAAGAAAGTTAGAAAACAGCAGTTTCTTTTCTGAACTCTAGTGGATCTACTCTAAACTTATTGGTTTTGCCTTCCTCAGATACCGTGGACACTATCTAATCAAGATGGCTGTCATTATGGAACTCATGAGATATACTGCTGACATTTCCAGACTTAAATATTCAGGAGTACATTTATCTTCTTTTGGTAGTGTGTCATCATTCTCTGAGCAACAGCTATTGTGTGCCTGCTTGTTTATGGTTGACAGGGAGTGCTTTCCAGTGACTGAGCCCACCCTCCTACCTATTGAGTCTTTTACTACCAGTTTGAAGAATATACTTATCTTTTTCAAGGTTATTACTACACATTTGGGCAGTCTCTGAATTGAGAAACAAGATCTGATATTTTATCAAGGAAAGGAGACTGTGGTACTTTTGATCTTGTTTTCTATTTACTTATTTATTTTTAAATTTACCTCTGATTATGTGAACTGAGTAAAAACATATTTATTTTCGATATTAATAGTTAACCTAATATGCTACTAATTTTTTCAAGTCCTGGTTTGAAGAATTCATTATTATTTATTTTATTTTAAGGTGTTTTTTGTTGTTGTTCTTGTTCATATATTGACCAGAAAGAGGCCTTAGGAGACTTAAATATTTGATTATTTCACAGACAGTTTAAGACATTTCTTCATTTAATGTAACTTCAGGTGTGATCATCACCGAAAAGACCATTCTTCCAGAAACTGAAATTGGTAGAAAGTTGTACAGAGTAGTTGTGGAAAGATGCATCTCCATGGTACTAAATGGTACTGATATCAGAATAATGAAACTGGTACCCCAAATCATTCTTTCATATATATGAACAAACATCCTCTTGTAAAAGAGCGGTACTTTGGCAACTTATAGTATTTTCTTCAAAAGGAACTTTCAAATAACATTTATTATTTCAAATGTTTCTTTAACCTACCTTGGCTACAAGCTAGGGAAGCATCAGTGCAGCATATACAAGGTTTGTCTTTTGTGTTGCTAAGGAAATGAATGGTTCTGATTGAGAAGCATGCAATTTTATTAGCAGTACAGTTGTGTGCAGGTTCTTTTATTATTTTTCCCCTTTAATTGCTGCAAAAACTTGTCTGTTTTCCAGATAAGACATACTTATGGATATCAGACGTACAGTTTCCAGCTGTAAAAGAAGTGATAAAACTCATCATATTGTAGTAGCGTGATTTATAAACTATTTGTGAAGTTTTGCAAAGAGCATGCACCCTGAATAAGAATCTTCAAAGACTTAATAGTCTTGATCATTTGTTTCACATGATAACCTCTGGCAAGTTAAGGGCATCTCTCACTCCACAGACGAAGAGACTCTTGCCTCTCTTTGTAGGAGAGCTGATGTACCAGCCCTCCCAGATCACAACATTAGAAACTTCTATACAAAACAAACAAAACAAAATAAACAAAAAAGTGACACAACACAATTTAGCAAAATTAATTATCTGCTTTAAAATAACTGTAACAAAACGTGCTTGTTCCCTGTTCTCAGTCTGTAAATGTAAGTTTGAATGATGCTACACACATGCTTCCCTGTTAACTGAGAACATATTATTTCTACATTAGTACATTATGCATTTCAAACATGGGTCTATAGGTAGTTAAACAGATTTATTTTTTGAGTTAAATACCTGTTTGCCATCAATATCAGGAATAAGAAGTGCTTTCCCTGAGTTTTGTTGCCAAGATGACTTGAGGACTGACTTTGAAGAAAGTCAAATCTAGACTATGCCTTTTTAGGTGTGCACATGACATGCATTTTCTGGAAAACTTTGACATCTCATTTAGACTATTAACATAAATCATACTGATGTCACAAAAAAACACAAGGAAAGGAGACGGTTGATTATAGTGTGCCCAGTGTTAATTTTTTGGTAATTCTTTGCCTGAGGCAAATAGACTCTAGTTATTATAGCAAAAACAGTGATAACACGTATTTTACAGCAACTTGTTTTTCAGTGTTTTGTTCCAAGTGAATTAACTAACATATTTATGAATCTGAGCTATGATTGTGATATACTTGATGACAGATGCTGAGTGATGGATTCTACCAAGTATGCATCAGAGTTCTGCTAATATTTTTATAGTAGCTCCTGGTCCATGGCATTCTGCCCTATGACAGTACAAAACCATTTTATTGTTGTAAAATTTGAACATAATTTGTAGAAGTACATTTGAAACATTTCTCTGTGGAAGCCTTACTACAGCTCTATAGAGCTCTAGTAAACCTGACAGACAGGGTTCTTCTGCTTTATGCTTATAAAAATTCTGACTGTGATCTAAGATTACATATGGATAAGTAATATTCATGAACAAGTCATCTTCTAAAGAGGAAGAATTTGTTTACTATAAGATAGAGATCACAGCTAAGGAAAGTGATTTACTTCTACTAAAAACATATCTCCCCAAACCAAAACATCATAGCAACATTTGTTTCTTCAAATTTCTATAAGCACTGAATCAGTTTAGTTTTTTGTGTGATCTCAGAAATGATTCAGACTGGTGTATAGATGTTATCAAAACTTTTACTAGCGAAGGGATTGAAGAAGAGAGGAAAGGGTAAATTCAAATAAAAAGGAAAATCTTAATATTTAAGTAACAGCAATTATCAGAGGTTCTGCTTGTATTAATATTGTCTGAGCACATTAGAAAGCATTTTTCATAGCTAATGCATTCCTGTCAAATCAAGCAATATTAGAAGAGGACTTTTATAATGAATATTAATATAAAAGACAGCTGTAAGTGAAGTAAATTATAGAGGCATGTAAATGTAGTATTAGCTGCTACAGCAAAGTAGTCTTCCACTGTAAATCAATTTCTTCCTATAATGTTACTGAAAAATTAGGCCACTTGGTAGTTGTCTGCAAGCTGCTGTGCATTGATATGAGTTTTGAAGTACTTTGCTCATGTGTCTAGCCTTAAATTAAAAGCCATATTCACAAAAGTGAGTTTACAGTCTGTGCACTCAACTTTTGACTGTGCTGTATTTTCTGCACAGTTTTCAAATTCTTGTTCACACATCAGAGCATATCTTCCATTCAGCCACCTATGACAATTTTGGCAAGTTCAGGTATACGTACAAGAATTATACCACTACATCAAAAATAAAATGCATGAATTCAAATTTTATCTGTCTGCTTTGATCCAGCTCCTGAACATGGTGGTTTTGTTTGTTGTTATTGTTTAATTCAAGTTTCTTTGGTTTTACTTTTCATTGTACAAATACACATCTGGATTTTTAGGGGGGGACTTGTGCATTGATTTTAATTTTGATGTGTGCTATTTTGGATTAGAAACTGAAAGCAGGACTTTGGCATGCAAAGGATTTTATATTAAGATTCAGAAGCTAGTAACATCCAAGCCATATTTTAACAGGAAAATTATTTTGCAGTGAAGTTGTGATTATTACGTGTTGTTATTATTTGGAACTTCTTTCTCTATTGTCAAAACCCTTGACTTAGAATCTTAATAAGTACACAATCACTAGAAAAACTGTTTCAAGAAAGGTGTAAAGCAGCTAAAATCTCATTCCTTATTTGTAGTGTTTTAAATTGGAAAACAAAGGTATTTTTTGTATTCACTCTTCTGATAAGTAATCAGATCAACACTCTTGCACTCTTGGAGCTTTGAAGACAATTGCCACAGTATTGTTTGTGGTGGTGTTGTCATTATTACACTTTGATAGCTAATGGTGCACTATCTATAATAGAGATCTGCCAGTTTTCCTATTTATTTCAGGTAAATATAATTATTTTGAAATAGTAGTGTTATTTTAATTCTGTATAGTGATATGTCCAAGGAGTACTGAGGAGAAATAAATCTGTAAATTCTTTTCCAACTAAGTAAGTATGGTGCAAAGGTACTGCAGAATTTGGTCATGTAATGAATTTCTGTCTAGTGCTAGGTCTTAGATATTTGAAGTGTGGAATTTAAGCAGACTAGTCCAGACCATTATAACCTTTTATAAAGCCCTTGCTCATCTGTTATCTACATTTCAGAGACGTTTCAGTTTTCAGTTCCCCATGTAAATCTGGGCATACCTGCAATCAACCTTCCTCTTTCTGTTGTTTCAGAGAATTAAGCAATTAAGGATTCGTTAGATCAAAAATTAACTATTTAAACAATTAAGTCATATGAATTTGATGGGGGTAAGGACAGATATGCAAATGACAGTCTCAGAACTGAGGACTGTTGACTCATTTTATATAAAACTGTTATTTACAAAATGAATGAGAGGGCTCAAATCAGTTTCTGGATTTGTTTTTCAATAAACGAAGCCATTTTCATTGGTCCTAGCCAATGAAACTGAGAGTGCATGGCCTCTGCATTCAAAAGTGACATTTTCAGATGTGTAATTCAGGTGGAATGGCATTTAGGTTTTCTTTTTGTGGTGGTTTTACCGTGCTGGGCAGCTAAACCCCACAACCGCTCTCTCACTCCCCCTCCTTTAGATGAGGAGGGGGAGAAGTAAAGCAAAGAACAACTCACGGGTTGAGATAAGGATAATTTAATTAAAGGGAAATAATTATACTAATTAAATAAAGACTACCATGAACTAAACAATTTAACTAAGGGGAAGTAAAAGGGAAAAGGGGAAAAAGGGAGGAAAACAAACAAAATAAATGAAAGCTATATGGAAGTGCAGAGGAAAGAAATTACTCTCTACTTCCCACAAATGAGCGATGATTGACCACGTCCTTGAAGCAAGGCCTCAACGCACGCAGCCGGTGTTCGAGAGGAGGACCGATGTCTTCTCAACGAGAGCCCACCCCTCCCCTCTTCTTCCTGTTTCCACCTTTTATTGCTGAGTGTGACACCACATGGTATGGAATATCCCTTTGATTGGTTTAGGTCAGCTGCCCTAGTGATGTTTCTCTCCTCACTTTTTGCCCACCCCCTAGGAGGGTTAGAGAAAGGCCCAATGCTGTGCCACTGCTGCTCAGCAGTAGACACAACACTGGTGTGATAACACTGCTGTTCCAGCTACAAGTACAGAGTACGGCACTGTATGGGCTGCTGCCAGGAAAGTTAACATTCCAGCCAGACCCAGTACACTTTTCACTAGTCCCACTCACAGGATCTCTGAGTGCCTAAAACCCAAGACTCAACATTATAAAAATCAGAAATCTTACAATTAACATTGAAATATGATTTCATGTTGCATCAGCAATATAGCTTACATAATGATCAATGTGTAATGGTTAAGTTACTTGCTTGGGAATAAGTCAACAACAACTTATGACTGTGCAACTATTTCAGTCTATCTACATATGAGAATCCTTGTAAAGATTTTTATGTCACTCATTCAAGATTACCTTCATCCATATATCGTTGCCTTTCAAAGGTGAATATATGTTCAAAAGTAGAGCAAAGCTGAAAAACAGACGATTTTGACAACAGGCTACTTGCATCATTCAATCCTTCATTAACATGTAGTTCTTCTATGTAACCAGGGGCATGAAGAGGAGAACTCTTAATGAAATAGCTGTAAGTGAGGTAAAGGGGTGATGAGTATGTTACATGTTTTACATACAGAAAGTTATGTTCCACATGCCAACAGCTGTAAGCCACGTTATATATCAAAACAATATGTTTACGTCATGATTTCCATAATATGTAAACTGAAAAAAAAATCAGAAAAAGATATTTTTATTCCTGTAGAAATTCTTAATGATTTCAATGAAGTCAGGAGTTCATGTTTTTTACTGTTTTCATCAGCTTTTTAGATATTTTCAGTTTTAAAGGGAAGCTAATAGAAGGATGAGAATTCTGTCTTACAGGTATGTTGGATATGCTGTGTTTTTTGTTTTTAATGTTTTTCAAAGGTTTTATAGCACAGATGTAAATGAGGGAAAATAGATGTCAAGATTTTAAAAGCATATGTGAGTCTGCTGTTTTTCTTATTGCTTTGGGGAATGCTGAGCAAAAATTTGAGAAAACATATTTCAGAATTTCCTAGGTGAGATTTCATTCTATCTCATCTTTTCATTCTATCTCATCTAATTTTATTTCAGAGGAAGCATAACTCTTAATAAGAGCAAATCAATGAATTTCACCAGCAACAGAAGAGCATTGTGACATCCTTGAGGTGTTTTTGGACCACAGAGCATTGCATGGAAAATATATGTTCTGTGAATTAAATCATTTCTGTTAAGCTGCTCTTTTCCCAACATGTCTTCAAGTAGTCAGTCAATTTTCACTGAAAGTGAGTTTAATAGTCCTTTGAATCAAAAAATTGATAATGTTGTTTGTGTCTCAACAGAGAAGTTGAAGAGGAGATATATTTATAAGCCTCCTACATTGTAAATATATTGTGTTTTATAGCTGGAGGTGGGAGTAGGAGTGAAGGGCAAACAATGATCAAATGACCATTTGATATCCTAGTCAGGTAAAGTCCATCTAAGTTCAAACTTAAATGTTTAATGCTCCCCTAACTCCTGTGCAGTGATTCAATTATCTACTTTTCAGAAACAAATGAAGGAGGAGATAAAAATCAAATACACAAATAAACTGAGTCTCATACTTGGTCTTGAATTTATATCACCAAGGATTAGGCAATTTGAGCTTCTTTTATGGAAATATATCTTTTATAGTCAATAGTATGAAGTCAGCTCTTTTAGGGAGCATTTGATATCTCTCTCACACAGTTATCTAAAAAAGATCACATTGGTCTCCTATCTCTTTCCAGAGCTTAGGGTGAATTGTTCAGGTGTAGACAATTGGAGTTGGAGTAGATGTATATGCCAATTAATTGATTAATTAATTTAACTTCAAGGATCATTCACAATATTGAAAAACTCTTCTGTATTTTAGTTTAAATTCTACTCTGCTGTTACTGAATTTAGTACACATGTTCCTTTGGGCTGAGGTACCAGTGAGAAACAAACTTGAGTTTCTATTTTTATTATTCCCACCACTTTCTTATTCCTGAAATACATCATCCATTTCATACATTTACACCTTCTAGCCTTTGTGAAAAGAAAAAATTTCTGTGAAGAAAAGTGCCAGTCAAGATACAAGGTTTTGGCTCTGCTATGCTTTTTATGCTTCACAGCTGTAATAGGCTATTTCCAACTTGCTATATAGTACATTACTGTAGGATGCTTTCTAAACATGTTTTATTAACAAAGGATCTGTTAATGTTTTCCCTAAATGAATCTCCAAACAAGGTAGTCTTTAACAGGTCTCTGTTTCCTTCAGACTAGAGATAGTAAAAGTAATATAATGGCCATGTTTTAATAGCATATTCCCCCATCTGCACTCTCAGTGCTTCACTGAGGCCAATTTAAAGCATCTGTTTCCTTCCCAAGCTACTCGTATACATATGCAGCATTTTCATCTATTATCTTTAGCTTGACATAAGAAGCACAGGGAGCACTCAGCTAAGCCAAAAGCAACAGTTTTTCTTGCAGATTACTCTGTAGAAGAGTAATCTCTGAATAGCTGCAGGAACTTTCATACCTGCTAATCCTATACCTGCTATTCATGTTTAGCATTTGGTGGCTTGAAAGTTAGAAGTAGAAAGCAGCAATTTTTTTCATCTTAGGTAGGAGGTTTGAGGAATATGTTCAGGGCCAACAAGTTGTTTATGATACATGTTTATATGAGGAAAAACAAAAAGAAACAAACAAACAAAACCAGGAGAATTAGAGAGAATATGTAGGAATGAGCATTGTTATGAGTCTCTGTATCCCATGTCTGTATTTGAGTGTTAACATACACAAGTGGAGGTGGCAGTTCCCCAAGAATTGATATTAACTTAATTATTGCACTGAAAATTTATCTGTGTATTAGTTGGATTTAGCTATTTACAAGGAAAATGATCATGGTTGCTGTCACTCCTCACAGCACAATTTTGTAGATTCCATAAAAAAAGATGTTGCTTTAATACATTGTTCAACAACTGAAAGTCCTTTTATAATTTTTCTTTTCTCCTCTTGGAGTGGTTCCATGGGTTCTATGATTAAAACTTCTGTATTAAAGATATTCCCATCAGTTCTTGGTCCGTTTTATATACAATTATTTCTTATTGTGGAGTTAATTTTCCTGGCTATGAGTATCCTTAACTTCTTTTAAAAATAAACGTTATATTCTTATGTTTCTTGACTACTTTTGATTGCATATTTCAAGGAAAGAAAAAAAAAAAAAGGAGTGAAAATGATTCATCTAACAAACAGAACTTGTCCCTTCCTCCTTCCCTTCCTTCCTCCCTTCCTGTCTTCCTGTTTAGGACTCTTGCTGTTACAAATATATTCATCAGTGCTGTCCTAGTTACTGCACAGAATGCTGAAATCTCCTTAACTATATCATTTTACTACAGTTTCTGAGTATTAGCAGTGTATTGCCAGTAAGCAAATATGCCTATTTTCCCACATATAAATTTTTATGATCATAAGCTTTTCCATGTTTCACCAAAATAATTCCAGAAAGCCAGGTGATCCATTTAGATATTGCTTGCTTCTGTAAGCAGCAACAAAACTATTGTACAGCAACAAAACTATTTTAGAAAATATCAAAGAAATAAAAAAAAAAAGCAAATTATGAAAGTTCCCTGAAAATTAAGATGTTGATGCAGTGCTTAGTTTTTACTAAAATAAATCAAAACTGTTTTCAATGGGTTAGTAGTTAAGATTTCATACTTATGTTTTATTCTAACAGGTGGGTGACCACAGAAAGGTACTGTCACACACTCCTGCATATCAGCTTTCATCAGATATTGACTTTTCTAAAGGTCAGTGCTGGAAGTGATCAAAGTTTTATTTAAGATACTCAACAGGCTTAAGTTGTGCAGGCTAAGGAGAACAAAATATTTTTCGTTAACATATACATGAAAATAACATTGCTTACTGCCACATTTCTCCATAGGTTGTTCCATTTGCAGAGGAGTGTTTTGGCTGTGATTTCATAGCTAAAAAAACATCTGAGTAATTACTCTTCACTTAAATTCAGAAATCATCCTGTATGTGTGCTCAAATCTGTGGAGGCTTCCATAGATATTCATTTAGATGTATAATTTATGTACATAGTCAATGTAAAGGAATGAAGAAAAATAAAAAAGATTGAAATATGAAATTATCCATTTCACATCGTACCTTTCTAAAGACATACAGCAATACTGACATCTAAATAGATACATTTCTTACTCCAATACTCTTGTTCCTTTAAGTGAAAGACAAATATCTACCATTGACCTGCAGCTTTTTTTTGGTTTGCTTTTCTTCTCAAGATGTATTAATATATCTTTTCTATTCCATTTGGAATTTATTTCACATAGCTGTGCATATTGGCTGTAATATTCTAAACTGTTAGTGCTCATTCAGAGAGCAGTACAATTCAAAATGTCATCATTAATGGATACTTATGACATTCATAATGATTCTTTCCTAAAATGGACCAAAACTGACTTGACAACATGAATGCATTCTCTCTGTGCATTTGCATTTGGTCAAATAATGATTCAGCTTTGATCTTCTAGCCAAGGGGGAAAGAGCATTCCTAGCAAGTACTAATTGAGCATTCTTCTGTCTCTGTGATTTTTGTGCTGAAAGTTTTCTGGCAGGTCATGTAAATATTGCCAAGAATAAGTTATTTCACTAGCTCAACCAATGTTAGGAGTCTGAGGGGAAAATTAGCCATGTAGACTTAAGGCCACAGGAGGAAAATTCTTCTAATGGTATTTAAAGCCCTTGATGTTTATAGTTGTATGGTGAAAAAAAAAAAAAAAAGAAAAAAAAAAGTTAACAGTAGTTCTTGGGAGTTCTCTAGTCATTTAGAACATCATGCATTAAAGATAAATGTAAATTACACAAATGCAGTTATTTTGTGTAGCAGTTATTCATGAAAGTTCTAAAGATGAAACTGGAAAGAGAGACAAAAAATCAAATAAATCCAAAGCAGGTGTGATAAGATAAAAACATCATCTTTTGACTTTTTACATATTAAAGCATTAATGTAAGAAAGTAAAAATAGATATTTAACTTCCAGTTTTAATTTGTTGTTTTACATATTTTAAGGATGTTACTTGTAAACTCTCTTCTTGATGTGAGAATGAGATTCTTTTACCAAAAGTCCATTTTATTTTTAACAAAAGGATTTACAAAGGGGATCTCTACTTTTTGATTTTCTCATAAGAACTACAGGCAAATAAATCACTGCATTCTGAAGTTGAATCTGTACACACACACACACACACACACACGAAATCTTAAACAGAGATGCAAATAGCAAAAAAAAATTCTAGTCTTCGTCTCTACTGTAAAAATAAATGTTTACCATAGATGTCAGAAATGTGGACCATATTTTACATAGTATTTGTTAATGCTATGTTCACTACTAATGTAGCTGGTTTTAAACTGAGTATTTATTTCATGGAGACATGAGGGTATCAGACCTGTTTTTTGTTGTTGATGATGATTTTTGTTTTGTTTTTATTTTAATGAAAGCTGCAGATTTAGATGTCATTAACAGTATAATATCTCTTAAACTTCTGGCAAGGCACTGGAGATCAAAGGTCCTAGAGAGTAAAGTATGTTGTCCTTTGTATTTCTCAATCAAGTAATCTGAATAGAATAGAATAGAATAGAATAGAATAGAATAGAATAGAATAGAATAGAATAGAATAGAATAGAATAGAATAGAATAGAATAGAATAGAATAGAATAGAATAGAATAGAATAGAATAGTGTGGATATACATTACCGTGGATACATCCCACGCATGGTGTAGAGCCTATAGAGCAAGTCAACAGGTCCTACTAATTAGTACTTGAAAGAAAGCAAGCAATTTAAAAGAGCTAATGTGGATTCCTTCAATTTAGCAACAGCTGAAGGAAAGTAATGTATCCACAAAAGAGAAAAATTATTTCAGGACCATATCTCAGCTTCTTTTCTGACCAGCAATGGGTCTGCGATGCAGTTAGGGCTCAAACAGTGCTTAAATATTCCTTCTCTTCCACTTTCTCTTCTCTCTTTTATCTTGACACGTGGTATTGCTTATGGTCTCATTTACATCATGGTAACTTCATTGTGTATCACTGGATAATCCTTTTTGGAGAAGGATGTTAATAATGATAGGTGACTGGAACCATTGCTTTCAGCTATCACGCTTATCAAAGGGCAGGGAACTCTGCTTCTACTACTTTTAATGGTGTTTCTGGACTAGAGAAGAAAGAAAGGCTAAAAAAATATATTTCTATCAGTTCTATGTTCTTCCGTTTTCTCACCTACTTATGTCATACTTTATCTCTCTTTTGTATTTTTTGCTGCAGCTCTATGGTTTTGCACTGCTACTATCCCCTAGTTTTCTTGTCCTCAATCTGTTGGCCAGAGACAGATCTCCTTGGACTGCAACACACTATAAACTGTGCATAGTTGCAAATAAAAATTTAAAATTGTACAAGATATGAACACTTCCTTATTCTTTGAAGACACAAGTTGAAATCCACAGCTGTCTTCCATAAGCCTCTAGAAACCTGTATCTAGATAGTTTATGAAATAACTGTAATTTTGCTGTCTTTTACGTATTTTATGTGTATTACTAGATTTGTCTTCCTCTAGTTTCAAAGAAAGTCAAAATAAGAATTAAATTCTCTGCATTTCTAGTTTTCAGGTAGGAATTATTTATTACCCTAGCAAGATGAATGTATTACTTGATAAATATGCTTTTCAATTAATAACTGTTATGGTTTTGATTTACTTGAGAAATAAAAAAAACAGGTACACTTTTCAGCCTGACATGAGGCAATAGTTATCATTCCTAATTTTTTCAACTCTTGTATTTAAACTAAACACATCATTTAGATGAAGCTTTGCATCATAGAATGCATTTATTCAAATGAGCATCGCTAATGCGTTGCACAATAGCTTTTTAACTACCAGAATTTTCATTCCTCAATTTAAATAGGCCAATTTAGGTCCTCAATGTCATTGTCACCAAAATGAAACCCCATAACAGCTTCAAAAACTAATCTCCAGTCATTGCCATGACCCTCCTTGGCCATTTTAAGTGCAAAAATTACACAATTAGTTATACCTGGAGGGAAAAAAAATAGTATTTGAGCATTTATTGTATGGATTGATTGAGTTAATTGCATCTGTGTTTATTAAAATACTAAATGTAGCCTAAAATATTTAGGCTATTTTTAGCAATATGATAGAATTAATTTGTTACCTGGTCTAGGAAAGAAAATAGATTAGTTGTGCACCAAAATGATAACTCTGGTTTGCACCATCACTTAGCATGCAAATGAAACAAACTCAGCTATTATATGGGCAACCATATGACATCAAAGAATGGCCTCCTTTAATTTAAAAAGAATTTATATCAACCCTTTAATATAAAATAAATACATTTGATTTTGAAGACTCATTTGATTATGAAACTGTAGTGGACAAATGTAATATGTGTCTTCAAGCAGGCACATGCTGTGAAACAGTGAATGAGCAGATTTAGAACAGACAGAATATACATTAAACAGGCATATCATGTCAAATATAGATGACGAGTAATATCTGCATGTGACAGTAGACAATCAACGAATTAAACTCAATATTATGCATAAGTGAAGATAAAAAAGTAAACAGAGGACTGATAGTGTTTTAAGAGGAGGATAGAGTGCAATGCAGAGCAAATTATTTTAATGCTCCAAGGGGCTTTTAAGATTGTGTTTGGACAGCTGTGTGCAATTTTGAGCACATGTATAATCTAATGTGTTAGGCAGAGATTTAAAAGGTTCACAATAAGAATGAGTCATGTTCAGAGGACTTGCACATGCAGAAAGCCCAGCAAAATGAGACAAGCAAAACTAAGAAAGCTCTTTAGATAAACCTATTTTTCAGGCTTCCAAGGTGCTATAGATTGTAAGGACTAAAGCATGTTAAATCTTCTGGTGCCACTAAGGTAAAAGGGTTAAAGACCACATGATGAAAGTTAAAATGTAATGCCTGGTCAATTTGTATCATCAGTATGCTATAGATAGTGGTAAATATGTTTTGACTTGGTTTCCAAGTTACTTCATGTAGAATATTTCTGCCATAATTCACCATGAATTATTTTCCTTTTAGTTTTGGGTGAGAAAAATGGTATGAAAAGGTAAAAAATATATACATTGCATCAGAAATTATGCTTTTTGTTGTTGTTGTTATTTATCTGGACATACATATGAATATCTTATTATATATGTTTTTTATAAAAAACTGAAGAAAGCTGACTGAGGTGATCATAATTATTCAGTGACTTAAGCACTGGGTCCACAGCCAGATCAACGTATCCAAGTCACCATCGTCACCATCACGAAAAGATTATAGTAAATACCAGTGCATTGAAATTTTACAGCAGTAAATTTGACAGATACATAGGTGAACCAATGCTGAGATGCTGTAGTTAATTTTATTCAGGAAACACATATTGGGACTAAGGATCTATGCTGGTATCCCCAAAGGGACATTGAGGTGGTAGCCTCTCATACTAGCTGGGATTTTGAGAGGAAGTGACCATTTTCAGTTAAGTTGTTGGTATGTGTGAGGCCTGCTCTGAGCATATCTCTCCGACAGACTCTCAAAATGAGTATTTAGAGATGGAAATGCTGAATTATGGATTCCAAAAGGCTATAAGACTGCTCACATTAGCAGACGACACTGCTTTGGCAATTTTCTACTACTAAATTAATTAAGCAATTAAATTTAAGCCTATTTGGAAAAGTTTTGTTTTTGTTGTTTTCTTGCTGTGGTCCCCAAATTACAGCTGAACTGTTCAGTGCTCAGACCCTATCGGTGTGTGATTCTTTGGTCAGCAGTTTTACCATGCATCTGGATCCTCAAATGCAAAATTAGGACATGCAACACAGAGCTAGGAGCCTATCTGTTCTGAGATTAGAAGAGATGGACATCCAGTGACACTGTTCAGTCCTCACAGCCCAAAACTTTCTAGTAAGTTGATGGTAGATACCCTGACATTATGATGTAATAAAACATAACAGCAATAGTTAGAATAGGATATAAGAGAATAAGCATTACATGTCAGGAAAGATTATTTGATCTTTTGGTTAATATTTTGATGTTGAGAGAGATTTTTCTAATCCAGACAGGTCATTCTTGTTTCTGTTTCTTACTCATCCCGCCTTACGAATTCTCCATCCCTCCCTATGCATTCTGAAATGATAGCATTCCACCTGCTTCTCATTCCTCATAGCTGTCAGGCTTAAAAAACAAAACAAAACAAAACAAAAAACTGCTTCTTCCGGAGGCTGCCCTGCTTAATGTTCTTTTCTTGTCTTGCTAATGATGTCAGATAGGATTACTTACTCCATTTTCTGTCTGTGGTCCTAAACTGAGATTGTATGTAAAGGCTGTAAAACAGTTTCTGTCCTGCTCTGCCTAGTTTGAGGCTACAGAGTTGAGTTTGTTTCTTTTTTCATTTGAACAACATTTTAACATATTTATGCAGACAAATCTTTTTTTTTTATAGATCTGTCTGTACCTCAGGGAACCAGGGAGAGAAAGTAATGGTGATGTTAGTCATAAACCTTGTTTGAAAGAGCTTTAAAAATTAAATTTTTGATCTTTTAAAACCTGTTTGTCTAAGAATTTTTCTAACTTTGAAACAGAAGTTGTGTCTCTTTTGCACAGCTTTGGGTTTAACTCACCCTCTAGACACAATACTGTGATTTTCCCTAGGGAGAGGCCCTACCGAAAGGGTGGTGTTACTGCGTTGTTTTTGCTTGGTTGTTTTTAATTTGTTTTTCCTTTCAAACTGATAGTGTCAGCTACTGTTGGAGACAGAATATTGAACTAGATGGACCATGGATTATTTTCGAGTGGTGTAAAATTCCTTTTTATATCACAACACAGTGTTAAAAGGATCTTAAATGCATTATTGCTTGTCTGTCTTACATTGTAGACTGGTTATTTTTGAGGAGAAATTTCATCATTCCGCATTTGTTAGAATGGAAGTAGATATCTCTAGCTGTGGTTCTTTGGGGATATTTTTTTTGGCAAACCATTACTCTTTGAAGATCTGCATTCACTGCTTAAATGGTATACACAGATCTGGGTGAGAGAGATAAGCAGACAGAGAAAGGGATGAGATGATCAAAAATGCATGATAAATGTCTGGATTTGAAATTTATCATGTGCACCCCAAACATGCAATGGCCTTTATCCTGCCTGGAAGACTGGCATAATGCTAAAATTACAGAACTATCTTTCCTCTGCTAACTTCACTGCAATAAGCTTAAATGTTTTCTTATAAACCAAATAAGAAATGTTTTCTTATAAACCACTTCCTTTTTATTTCAGAGTATATTTATCTCTTTATATAAGGTTGGGAGCAGAAGGAAAGAGGAGTTGTGGTATTTTTAATTTCAGTTGAGAATGTTTTTGAGAATTTCAATTTTAATTTCAATTGAGAAGGTATGGAACAGCCAAGTTCCTCAGTTTCTGAATTCAGGAAAGATATTTGGAAACTCAGATATATTTGGATATATATCTAGGAAAGATATTTGGAAACACTACAATTCAAAATATTTTTTAAAATTCTCATTTTCTTTTTCTTTGTCATTTTCTTTTCCTTTCTTCTTTATTAACAGTTGTGTTACTCTTTTTCATCTGCTTCATATTCCTGCACACTTACAGACTTGAATACACATGATGCAAATGTAACTCAATATTTTCTGTTATTTTATATAGATATTCTCTGTGATTTTTAAGGTATTTTAAATGAATACCCACTTTTTCCACATATAAACAAACAAGCAAACAAACAAAAACTTTCTGTTTCTGATACACGGTGTATCAGAATTTTGAATATGAGTATTGTTCAGTGTATATTTTTGCTAAGCACATCATTTTATTTAAGTTCTAATCATAAAACTAAAAACATGTAACATAACCAGACATGAGGGGGAGAAAAAAAGTAAATAAAAATTGACTTTTGTTTTTCAATGCTTTCAGAAAAAAAAATAAATCATATTCAGGATTCAGTTTTTGTGTTTTGTCTGTTTGTTTGTTTTATTTTGTTTGCTAGAGTAATTTTTTAGCCACAGTGCACCAATAAGCATGTCAAGAAAAAGTTACCAGTAGTGAGTTGTATTAGAGTCTCTGTTAATCCCATGATTTAGCAGTCCAATATGCTTAAAACACTATTCTTATGGTACCATGGTACCAACATTATACTTAGAAAATAGAGGGTGGCTTTGAACAATGAATAGCTAGCTGTGGGTATTAAAATGAAAAAGAAAATGAGTCTTAATGAGTATTTTGGATATGGTTTTTAAGACTCTCCCTTGTCAGAAAGGAAGAGTGCTGTTTCTCTCAAGATGTTTGTTGAAATTGTCAATTGTGTACTCCAGTGAAACAGTGAGGTCTGTGAAACTGCGTGATGTTAGCAGAGGGCAGGTTTTGAGTAGGGCTGCCTGTTCTGTGGTGCAGCAGTGGCACTGCTTGTGGTCCCTTCTTTCCAGAGAGCTCTGCTGTATGAATCCCCAATATCTTTTAAGGGACATTTTCTATCATTTAACAAAAAGGTTTTGCGGTTGCAAAGGAAATTGCGGTTGCATGGCAGGGCTGCTACTTGCTGTATTCATGTGTGTTGTTTATGGACAACAATCCAAAAACGATCAACTTGTAAGTTAATTACCAAAGAGTTTACACTGACAGAGACTAATTTGTCATAGCAAGATGACTGCCAACTAGTTCAGCCAGTCAGACACCACACAAATGGAAATTTTGGAAGGGTTTATCAAGAAAAGGTTTATGTGCTGACCATTTTGTCTCCTTCTCTACTTGCTCTCCATCAATACTGACCTTATCTTTCACTCACAAAGTTTAGGTGGAGAGTAAATTTCATGTACAGCACTCAGTAAATCTTTAGCAAAATGCAATGTGAAACAACTGTGTATATCTCTGTTGTTTTAATGTTCTACGTTATATTGCTGTTTGCTAACGTAACTGTAGAATGTGCATGCAGCAAATTAGAATTAATAAAAACACGTATCCCCCAGAGATATCTGATGGATATCTGAACCTAGAGCTGGTTTTTCAGTTGTGGGAAAAAAAGAATCTGGTAGATGTGATTTTGACAGAATGATAGCTGCCTGCACAGTAAAAAGTTCATGGGAATTAATGCCAAATCTTCTATAAAATGACATAGTTACCCAAATGAGGTGAAACATTCTGTTCATTGTGATCCTTTTATTATTTTGGACTCTGATACTTCTGAAACATGATTTAATTATCCATATATAGAGAATTACACAGAGAATTATTTTTATTATATTTCAAAACTGGTTCCATTTTCATTTAAATATGCACATGTAGTGTGCTCAGTGTAATCTTTCTTTGCAGCAAAATAAAATAAATATTAATTTTACTTGCATTAAAAATGTATGCTCTTTAACTTGCTTTTTAATTATTTATATTATCTCCTGTTGCTCACCTCAGACCTCAAACATACAAGTAGATCAAAAAAAAAAAAAAAAAAAAAAGCCACAGAGTTTGTTTCATGCTGATCCATGTGCCACTGGGAACATGAGATAACCAATATCTGAACTGTGCAATTCTTTCAAGTACCCCAAGTTACCTCAGAAGGTTTAAGGACTTTTTTTTTTTTTTTTATACATGTGTATATATGTATATATATATATAAAAAATATATATATGTGCATATTGAGGCTGCCCCATTTTAGTCTAGGACAGATATTACAATCTCTTGTATACTGAAGAGACAGGGCTTTGTTTTCAAATGAATAGAAACATATCCACTATATCAAAAGCTTCAGCACAGCAAGCCATATTTTAACACACATGCAAGAGTTCAATGCAGTTTTGATATTTAAATTGGTCCAATTTCATTTTAGAGCCACTGGCAGTTCTTGTAGTTCAGTGTAATATCTGACCACTATTTCTCTCAAAAGTGCAAAGACTTAATTTATGTCCTTACCTCTCCATGAGCGAATGAAATACAAATGTGTGGGTAACGTAGGCCAAGTAACATCACACACAATTTTGAGATTAGATGAGAGCGGGTTTTAATCTTGGAGTTAGCTTGGTCACTTCAGGCAATCAGTAATGTAGATAGCTTGAAATTATACAAAAATGCTGTCAATTCCTTCTGAAGTTAAACTCTTTTTTCTAGGGGATGAGAATAACTGATAAATCCTTCTGATATAAGAGAAGAAATACTATCCTTGTCAACTCCAATAGCCTCCAGTAAAAGCATGTGCTCCAAGTATGTATTAGTCACATTCTTTATTGAAGGATGTTCTAAGTCTCCTTGAACATTGATTAGTTTATGTTCTCTTGTCCAGATGCTTTTAATACCATAACGAACCTCTATGCATGATTTAGGTAAATGGTATTAAATTGAAATGGCTACTGTTCATAGGTTTTTGGAATATATTCAATAAGAAGTGAGTCAGCATTCGTGAGTCGTTATGTAGCGTTCTCATCTGATCTATGAAATCTCTACATTGGGTCTGGAGGAGCACAGTTCCTCCCTTAAGAGTTGCACTTACAGAGAAGAGCTGACATCTGTTATTCATTAAGTTGAAAATGGAGAGGGCATCTGTGGATGTATACATGACAGAAGGTAAGAACAACCCTGTCACCAAAAGATACTGGAATATCTGCCTTAAAGGGGATAGAGTTTTGAGGATGTTGTATTATTTGCCTATCCTTATGAAGAAGGATTTAAGCTACCAAGGTAAAAATGAACAAAGTTATTAATTTTCCTGTTGTGAGGCACAAAGATCTTTTCACAGGTAAAAGCAGAAAAAAAAGAGGAAAAACACAACAAAACAACAAAACCCAACCACATTTTGGTTAATACATTTGCTTACAAACTGTGCATTTTTTCTTGCTTTCTATTAACTTTTTAAAATTTTAGTAATGACTACCTCACAAGTGTGACAAAAGTCATACTGTGAAGCACAACCAAGAAAAAATATCAGTTAGGAAAATAATTTGCAATATACAGTAAAAAATTTGGCAATATAAAGTGGAATTTGGGGTTTTAGGTTTCTAATTGCCCAAGAATAACTCTTAATCTTTTCTTTCCCAAGATAAACATAACTTATTTGTTAAATTAAATGACCCGCTGAACTGTCTTATCAGAAGATACACTAAGTGTTGCTCAAAATATGTCCTTTTTATCTTACTGAAGTATTATCATTGTATTTTGATAGTCTTTTGTTAGGAAATTTCTATATTCCTAGTGTTGCAGTAGATACGATTTTCACTTAATTTCAAAATTGAGTAGCTTAAAAAAAAGGATTGCCCATTTCTCTGGATTGCCACATTTTATTTGTCTGACTAAATTACCAAAATTTGTCAGCAGTTTTCACTTCTTAAAGAAGTATTTATGAATATGAATAAATTCATGTTATTTGAAATTAAATACACTTAATTAATATATATATTTAATATTTTGAATCTCATTTTCTTTTTGGCTACTCAGGGAGTAAAAGTTTCTGTTTCAGTGCATTAAATCTGCATCACATTCTGTCCATTAGGTTGCTTCTTGGTTAACACAGGATTAAGTTTTCCCCTATTTTAGAACCGTGACAAATCAGTGCTTGAGATGAGAACTGGTAATTAAGCCAAATTTGCTGTCTAGATAGAATAATTGATGTATTCAGTGAGGAAGAAATGTAATCTCAAATTGTTTCAGGCAGTTGCTGCCATCAAAGAACTTCTGTTTTTTAATGATCCATTAATGAATGTTTTTTATTCTGACTTGAAGCACCTGAGAAATATATTTATAGACTATATACTCCCTTTCCTTTGTTGTTGTTGTTGCTGTTGTTGTGTGTTTTTTTTTTTTTGGTTGTTTTTTTTTTTTTTGGGGGGGGGTGGGAGGAGAGGTTTTTTGGTACTGATACTGGACAGAAGTTTCTAAACCTGTGGTAGAGTAATTCCAAATACACTTTACAACGTTTGTTACTTATCTTGCAGAAAATGTTGAGGTTAATTACTGTTTGAAATACCTGCTATTTTGTCTTAATAAATCACTGAAATTATCATCTGAGAGCTGAATTTAAAAAGATAAAGTAGGTATACCAAAATGGTGGTCACATAGCAATGAGAATTTGCAAAGAAACCTGTGCCTGATCTTTGTATTGAAGAAAAAATTATCATGCTGTAGCTGATGCTCAGTAGTACATACTTGCCAACTTTTTTCTGTGAAAATATCTGGATGGAGAAATGTCTGTATTATTCATGGGTGAAGATCATTAGTAATATTGATATCTTTTCAGTCAGGGAAATCATTCTGGTGCCACATGAAGTACATGTTGATACAGAATTATCCAGGAATATAGTCAGTGCAACATGAGACTTTCTTAAATTAATGACAATATAAATGTTTTTTGTAATGGAGTTCTTACATTTATTCTTTACATTTATCAGTGGACACAATGGTAAGCAGTATTTTTGGCTCTGCCACTGTGCAGTATTCATTCCCTGAACAGTGAAGGTTAACACATGATGGAAAAATTATGTGTCATACAAACGTATGATTTTTGTTTGTTTGTTTTTGTTTTTAAAGCCTGTGATCAAAAGTTTTCCATCAAAAAATGGAAAATCATTCTTTAGTCTTTGTTTTCTTACCTCTCAAAGACCTGAGCTTCTTAGCAGATTGCTTTCTATGATATTCCTTTTGTCTCTTTCCATGCTGTTTTAGTGTCTATTTTTTTCTTTCACTTCTATTCTTGGAACATCTGTCTCTTCATATGTGCTAGTATCCCTGTATCCCTTGCTTCTTAAAATCTATCCATAAAGCCTGTTTCTCTTATATAGTCTTCCAGATTTTTCCACTATACCCCCCACAGCACACCTACTTCCCCATTTTCTTAATATTCATGATAAATTAAGGGCTAAATATGTTTCTTTTTCCATGATGCTGCAGACACATATAGCTATGCAAAGTATTTTAATCAGTCTGATTGTACTATGTTATGTACTATGCTTAGAATGTATATAAGTAAAAACAAAACAAAACAGACCAAACAAACAAACAAACAAAAACTTTTCCTAGTTTAGAAGTGTTTATTCAGTCTTCACACTATTTTGGTGTAGGTGCAGTAGTTAGATTTTGTACTTCAGAGTTCAGTGAGTGTGTCCCTTATAATAAGGAAGGAAATCCCTGCATACTGAAGAGGCTCACTTTTATGAAGCCCTTGGAAAAAAGTTCAAACTATGTCTTCATAATAATCTGGGTGAATGAGAGGATAGTAGATACTGCTGCTTTTTCCATGTAGCACCTCTTGTTCAACAGCAGATACAAAAACATGCTGATGTTCCAAACCAGTACCATACATCTGCACAATTTTTGTTGAAAAGAGTGGTTTGCAGTATTATAGTCAATGCTTCAATTTGGAAAAAAAAAATAAAAAAATCAGGAAATAAATATTGTAGGTGTTGCTACTACTGCTATTTCAGATGTTTGAAACTTTGTCCTAAACTTGGTTAAATGATCAGAGGTATTCAAGTATAGGAGGGTTAACATGCATAGTACTGCATGTGGACAAGAGCACTCAAAGTAAAATAATGATTTAAGGAGGAAAACAGACAAGCTGTTGCATTAAACTAAGAAAACAAAAAGCATTCATTTAAAGCAAAAACAAATGGTATCTTCTTCATGCAGATTAACAATTTAATATTTAACATAGTGAACGCTGAGGTGTATCCTTCACAGACTGATTCACAAATGGAACCACTGAATACTACTTAGTATCATGTTTTTCTACAAAGGGTTTAGCATCAGTACAATACATGTTGCATATGCTAGAAGTATACCCTAACAGAAGATGGAAATCACTATCAGTGAGGGAAATCTGCCATTCTTGCACAACAAACTATATTGGGCAGGCAGCAAAGATGCTTATGTAATATTAAAAACATCATGTTTTGCGTGTGCATATATATGTATAAAATAATGCAGCATCCTAAACTGTGCAGCTGGAGTAGACATTCTCATGACAAGTGTCTTGATACTGTGAACTTATAGAGCTCTTAGTGATCGGGATTTACTACAGTAAAATTATAGGTAATGATTTTTATTTTTTTTTCTGAGAATTTTCTGAGAATTTTCAAATTTGTGTTTGAAACTTCTATTAGTAATTGCAGACCAAACTGGAGATTTTTCACCTTTAATTTCTTTGAGTTGATTTTATCTGGCAGATCTACTTTCAGTCTAATCATTTGGGGGGGGGGGGACAACGGGACAGGGGGAGGGGAATGGGGGGAAGCAGGAGGAAGGGGCAGTTGGGGTAAGAGGAGGGAGAGAGAAAGAGCTGAAGAAATGCTACAGGGTTTTCAGTCTTCTGCTTGTGCCATGGCATCCAAAAGGAACATTCTTGGTTATGTAATGTAGGAGTGATTATGCAATTCTTCCCTTCCTACCAGCTGAATATAAAAAGGTCTGATCTGAAGCATTCCTTCTATCTCTATGTTTCCATTACTGTGGTGGTCTGCTCTGAAATCTCTTCTAGAAACTTCATCATATCTGGTGAGAATATTTGTTCTCCAAAGATCTCATTGACTCTCTTTTTGGTCTGGAGTAGAAAATGTTGCATAAAGGACCATCATATTTGGTGAAATTCTGTAAGCGTATAATTTGCAAGACTTTGGTATCATCATTTGATCTACACTTATGAATGAGTTTTCATAGAAATTGGCACGTTGCACATACAAGCCAATTTATGTTCCACATATGCAAAGTGATTATTTCCAGAACAGAAAAATATATTACACAATAATTAATGAATTTGTAATGCATCTGCACAGTAGGTTGGACAGCTAGCTTTCCAGTTAGATATTTCAAAAGCAAAGCTGTCTACTATGTACATGAATCAATGGCTCATGCAACCCAGTACATAAAACACCAACATGCATTTGAATTTTGCTCTGTTTTCCATTTCCTAGTGGAGAGACAGTTGGTATTAAAAGATCATCTGTGCATGAAGATCAAACTACTTGGCCATTGGTCCCAGCAGAACCCTTTTATAAACAACATGAACAGAAACATGGACAGAAAAAGTTCAAGTCTGACAATCAGGGTAAATTGAGTGAGAATTTTGCAAATTTGACAGGTGATTTAACAGCAGCTGCTGATACTGGTGATACAACCCAGTAAAGTGCAAGGATTTGGTTATTAAAGCAGCAGCCTATGAATTGCTGAGCTGCTATGGAAAAAAAAAAAAAAAAAAAAAAAAAAAAAAAAGGAGAATCTGAAAGAATAAAGCCTTAAAAGCCATAAAGTTCAAAGGGGAGAAGACAGCATACGTATACAAGATAAATGGAATGTTTTTAAAGGCTGAGTAGATAAACTTTTGAGCTAAATATATATTTCCAGTTTTTAAGAAAATTGCTAAGATATTTTTCATAATTTCCAAACTCATTTAATTTACTGTTGCTGATGCCAACATTACCTGTTGGAAGCCTGAAACAACAACAACAAAAAATATTTACCATTTGTTCCCCTCCATCGTGCATGCAGATTGGTTTGTTATTGTATGGATGCTGGCATTATTTATTTTCTTTTTTTAGAAAAAACATCATTGAAGCATTTGTTTTGGAAAAAAACACATATAAAGAACTACATGGACTTTGCTAACAGGTATGAGAAATTATATTCAGAAAAGGTAGGTCACAATTTAGGCCTAAAGGTGTTGTCATACTCCCTTAAATTCAATTGGTTAGTTCCAGTAAGTATAATCTTATATACAAGAAGCTATGGAAAGATAAAAGCACGCTACTTTTTTGGAAGAGATCTATTGCAAAATCCTATTTTTTAGACATTTTCATAGACTTTGTTGCTGCAAGAACAATTTACTTTGTTTCATTTTCACTTCTACATATTGAAAAATTCTAATCTGGGGTCTTCAATCTGTGTTTGAATGAACAAGCAGAGTAGGAATCTGGTACCACGAGTTCAACCTGTACTGACTGGAGAGTGCAATCACAGCTATTAGCTGACTCAAGGAGGTCTTGAATTTGTTATGTTTTAGACCAGTATTACCAGTGGCAAACTTAGCAGAAACACTGCATTTACCCACCATACTAAACGAGCGAAAGTGAGATTGTACAAAGTTCTACAGTAGCTTTGATGATTACTGTTGGTAAGAATTAATGTATGTTTTGAGTCATGAAATGCATTCCAGTGATGTAGTCAGCTTGCAATAGACTTTTGTCTACGTGCAATGGAATGAGAAGCCTATTTTTTTGTTTATAGCCTGTATCTTTGAGGGAAATACGCTAAATGCACGTGTTCTAGCCACATTAGTTTCGAAGACACTTTTGAAAAACACTGATTAACCTGATATTTTACTAAATATCACCAAAACTTGCTTTTTCTCAAATGTTAAATGTTATATGGCATCTTTTCAGTATCCTGGTAGAGCAAAGAAGAGATGTTTATCAGACTCATCTCTTTTGGCTCTGTGGCAGCTTTAAAATGATTAATAACTTTAAATAAAAGAATTGATAATCAGCAATACATCTGCATATTTCTTGACATTAGGCACAGATAGGTTATATCTACAATTCCCTTGTCCATATTGTCTTTTTAAATTCTGCCCTATTTACTGACATTTGAAACAGCTGTCACAGCCTGAAGTCACAGTAAGAAAAATGTTACTACATGTGAATGCTTTCCAGTCCAATCCTATTTATTTTTGTAGAATTAGCTAAAAACTTATGTCTGTGGAGAGATGCACTGGTCAGTTGACTAAAATGTGATTAAGGTGTTAGCAAAGCTTGCTTGTTAGCTCTCAAGTTTCTGTGCTGAATGATTAAAAGGTGTGACTGAGGGAAAAGATATATTCACTAGCTTACGTGGTTGCAACAAACCAAGAAATTTCAACTGTGATGAAAACAATGCAATACAAGAAGTTGGAAGTTTGAAATCGGTATACAAAGTTTTTCCAAAGCTGGGCAAATTCTCTGAGATTCTGCCTAAGACAAATATGTTAGAAAAATCATTTGTGAAGTCTTACCTAATATGGGTCTGGAATGTCAGTTACTGTAGACTATGTCTTTAGATTCAAAAGAGCAAAGAGTTTAATCCAGATCATCTTTCCTGGCACAGTTAAGTCCTGTTGTCAGTAAAATACAAGAGGTTACAGTCTGACGATTACATATTGAAATGGACAGTAAGCTGATTTTAAGTCATTGTTTAGTTTTTATATAGGTGTTTTATTGTTTTATTTCCCATAAGTAGAAAAGTAGAGAGGCAAAAACCTAAAAGAGCACAGAAAAATATATAACAAAGGAAAAAATAATGTGAAATTTTGCTAGTTGCTTGTTTTCAGGAGTTCCACTTTGAATTTCCTACACCAGCATGGTTTTGAGCTTTCTTTCTAAGTGCTATTTATGGTTAGCAAACTAATATTTAAAACATAACCCTAAAAGGGTACAGGCTTACAAAGCATTTATATCCTTAAGGACTGGTTATATTAAAACAACACCCTATGCTTCACTGTTATAGCTAATGCTAAGTCCAGTGTGCCCCAAGGAATCTTTAACCAATATAAAATTGGGAAGTGTGTTCTTTGTACTCTAAGAATTCCTTTATCATCTCAAAGTTTAATCTTCCAGTGCTTATTGTAACATTTGAAAGGCTGGAATATAATCTCTACTATACTAACAAGTATAAACAGAGGGTAGAAGGAGCAAATTTTGTTTTATGTTAGTAGTGTTTAGTTTGAGCTTAATTACACTTTTTACCTGCTGGAACTTTCCCTTAATTTCTTACTAAAAGTGCCTGAAAACATAATAAGAAGTTGTTTTAGAAAACATAGTCTTGGAACACTGTTTGACATCTCTGAGTTGTGATGGTTATGATTGACATACGGGCTCTCCATTCCTGCAGAATTTTACCAGCACACTTTCTAGATGGAACCAGTTCAGTCATGTCTACCCTCATCTTCAGATAACTCTTGTCACTACAATTCATTTTATGAGAAGTTGGTATTCAAGTGTTTAACCAGTGTAGATTTCTGACATAGAAATGAAAGATGGAGTATTCTATTCTATTCTATTCTATTCTATTCTATTCTATTCTATTCTATTCTATTCTATTCTATTCTATTCTATTCTATTCTATTCTATTCTATTCTATTCTATTCTATTCTATTCTATTCTATTCTATTCTTTGTATGTGTGAACAATGCGCAGCCATTAGAGATCTTGCCTTCACTATTAAAAGGACATGAATGAGATAGTATATCAGTGTGCTGTATGTATAGTAAATAGACTTGAGAAAGTATATGTATAGTAAATAGACTCTGTGAAAATTGGTGGATGGCTTATTTTGAAGTCATTTTCAACATTACTGGTAAAATATTTGTTTTAATGTGGTACAGTATAAATCCAATATATTTGGGTTGCACTAGTATAATTATTTTCATGCTAATTTAACGTTTCTTAATTTGTGAGGGAGGGGATATATGTATAATGTGTAGTCCTTTGCAGAGGAGATAGGCAGCAGTTTTTACTAATGGTTTCACAGTAGCTGAAGCCTACATTTATTGCTTCAGGCATTTTTCCAACTTTCTTGTTTTCCATTTCACAAAAAAATCTTACAGTATTAGTATTACAAATATATACATTTTTCTTATGGTTATGGATAGAGATTTCGGTTATCTATTGATTTATTTAATCTATAGTTCAGAGGCTTTGGAAGGGATGAACCAGTATTCTCTTTTCTGGTCAGTTTACTGTCTCTCTCTCCCACTCCAAAGAAAAATATAATAATAATGATAATAATAATAATGACAATAATGATAATGATAATAATAATAAGAATAATAATAATTTTCTTTGAGAGATATATAAAATAAATATTATATATAATATTTAATATTATAATTAAATAATATATAATATTTGTAATATTTATACTAAATATAATTATATATTTATTATATATATTGTATTTATTATAAATATATTATAAATATAATATGTATATTGCACACAAACATGCACATATATATTATATACATATATTTAAATATATATATATATATGTATATATCCTAAGACTATAGGTACAGCACCACTACAATCAATTATCTTACAAGATCATGACTCATGCAGTTTTTCTGAAGGAGGGCTAAGCAAGCTCTCTACCTTCGTAGAAATCGTTAATGCACCTAGTATGTAAGCAAACCATTTGTGCAAGTGTTGGCCAAAGTCTTTACATTTTGCATGAATTGCATATGCTTTCAGAAATGAACATACTGAAAGGCCCAAACCTGTATTTCATAGCATACATGGCAATTTCAAGTACTGTCATATGGAAAGATTTGTTTCAGAAGAACAGTGCTGTCATCTTTAATGTTTTGTTTTGACTTTTCTGAAATGCTGTGAAGTAAAGTGGTCCTTGCTTACGCCCATTTGTGTTTTTTTTTTTTTTTTTTTTTTTTTTTTTTTTTATATATATAGTAAGGGTTTTATATAAGGGTTTATATAGTAACTTTTGATTCTGAGAAAGTCTAATGTGGTCTTTCAATGTTAAAGAGATGCTTAAATATTCATGTATTGGATGCTGCTGAAGCTGAAGGGTATTCCAAAGTATGTTTTTACAGCGGTTATTATTCTACTAATTCAGTCACACTACAACTGCTTTCTAAAATTTTGTAAAGCTAAAACAAAGAATTAAGTTATTAATTCCATATTTTTCATGCAAGTAGCTTTTACATTACTTTAAGTACAGCAGATTTTCCCTGAGCAATTTGAAAAACTTAATCATATGTTTTTGACTATCTGCTAGATATTAAGAAGGCTTAAGCCAGAAGAGGTAAAATACACTTTCCATCAAAAAATAAATAAAACCAAAACTAAACAGATAAACAAAACAAAACAAACAAACAGCAACAACAACAAAACAGCAATCCCCCAGACTTTATAAAAAATTGTTCTGGATTATTATTTTTAACTGGTTGCTCCAATTACTACTATTCTCCCCCATTCTCTGTGTATTCTGCTCCTCAGTATGTCTTTGAATTGGATTTGTTGAGATTAGATTAACAAATGAGACCAACAGGCTGATGGAAGTGTTAAAAATATTACTTTTATGATTTTAAATAAATTACTGATGCTAAGCTGAGCGAAGGTGTGCCTGTGGAGTAGTGATCTGATTGTTGCAAATCCATGATACTTCAGACTTGCATGTTGATTAAGAACTACTTTTATGGCTGAAAGGCTCTTGAGTCAGTCTATTCTTCTAGACACTGCATAAACATGAATGTGAAAAATACATTCAGTTATTCATTAAAAACCTGCAATTCCATGCTCTTAAAATAAGGGCAACTTTCAAGCATCTGGTCTTGTATTTGTGCTTTTTTTGGACTCTTATTCATATATTTGTCTCTGTTATAGTGCACATGGGAGAGACATACGAAATGAAAACTGAGCAGTATAGTATATTAAGCTCCTAAAGAGAACTTTTATTGTTTCTCTTTCTCTTTTCTAAGAGCTAACACTGGGTCTGAATAATGTCAGATTTAGTGATCTCTGCATAACTGTTATGTGCAACAAAATAAAAAAAAAAAGTTAACAGAGGGAGCTAGGGTATGATCTTGTAAGTGGTGTAGTATTTGCAGCCACATGTAGAAGAGAAGCTGAAACCACTTTTGTTGCTACTGTATTCTGTTGTTAGGAAAAGAACAGCATATAAAGGAAAATGTAGCACATGTAGAGAATGCCAATTTGGGTCTATCAAATAAATTAATAAAAAACTGTAATTATGATCATTAATATGCTCCCCTACTGGAAAACAAAATGTGAAAAGACCAGCCATTACATAGCTAGCACAGTTTGCAATTATTAGTAGCCCTTCTCCTGTTCCTTAGGGCTGTCTTCTTCAAATGCCCACCATCACCAAGTCACCACTAATCACCAAGTCATACCAAGGGGTCATACCATTCACAATATAGCTACTTTTACTCAGCACATCAGAACCTTTGTCTTGTGGAAGCATTGGGCAAAACTGTCCAACAGAATTAACTGTCTCACTATGTATATTAATGTATGTCAGTTTTAGTTTTCCAAATAAAACCTTTGATATGAACATTACAAAAGAATGCATAAGGGAAGGCCAAAGAACAGCAACAATTAAATGCATCCTCTGAGATCCTGCAAATATTTGCTAAAACTAGTCTTGAGCTGCCATTTTAATGCTAAATTTCATGAGTACATAGCTGCTCTCTTCCTCCGTCATTGCAAAGTAAGAGTAGCCATCTCCTTATTAAGGTCTATTCTGCTAGCTTTGTGCCCTGAAATAGAAATCCAGAGTCATTTTATCTGTATTGGTTAAATCAAATAATATATATATATATATTTTAGGTTTTTTTCCTTCAATAAGATTTGAAACTAGGAATGGCATCAAATTGTGCCATTTGAAAATATATTTGTAATTTTCACTGTTTCCCTTATTTGCAAAAGAATTTAGATAATTCACCAGATGAACACCTTTGTGCTAGGAAAGCCCTCTTCTTCCATTTTGCTTCTGTGAAGAGCTTGACTCTATGATACCAACTAGCTAAACATCCCAAACTGCAAAGCACCAATAACCTCCCTGCTGGGTATTTGTGGATAAAGCCAGGGAGTGAAACTGGAAGAAAGGATGTTGTTTCTGATTCTTCTGACACAGAGAAAATTTGATGAAAAGGAACTCGATAAATTATTGAATGAGACAGGTTTCTCCCACTCTTTGTCTAGTCCCAGGACCAGGCATCCAACCCCACTGTGGTTTACTTAACATTGCTTCTGCCAACTAATATAATTAAACTAATAGCTCAGTTAGTAGCAGACTTCCTGCAGGTAAAGACTGACATGATAGCCAATGGAGGCTGTTAGTGTTGCACAAAATAATTTTATCTTTTATTTTAAAAACAAGCCAAACAAACAAACAATGCACAGAAAACATTTTTCAATAAGACAAAGCAAAACAAAACCTGTCAATCATGCCAGGAACTATAGTGACAACAACTTGTTTTGAAATGGCTGGCCTGGATTGTTTGTGCAACTCTGTAAATATTATTCAATGTCTTTTAAGTGTAATGATGATACAGTGTTTTTAATAAGCCCTTCATTTCAGTCCTAGCCCAGACACAGCCTGTGGTGGGTTGGAGACAGGAAGGAGTAGAAGGGATGGAGGCAATAGAAGGAATATCTATTTTAGGTGATGGAACCTGCTGGAGATGAAAGTTAAATAGATGGTCATAGAAGTTGCAGGTGTCCATAGTAAAAGACTCTCTGGAAATTGAGAGAGATTTCCTTTCTCAGGCACTCACTTTAGTACTAGACTTGAGATGCGTCTGTCAATTTATGAAACGTGTTACCAACAGTATGCAGTCAGCCAAAGGAACATTCCTTGTAAAAGCGTCAAGCTGGAGAGGACTAGAAAAAATCCAAATATGATAACAAAAAAGTTGTAACACTTATTTGCTGTAAAGACTAAGGATAATAACTGTAGCATGTCCTGTTCTATTCTCTCATTAATTTATTGTGAAATTTGTTGCTCTAAAACTTAAGCATTTGGTATCTCAAATATGTACAGAAGAGCATGTGGTTGTAAGAAAGCTATTGCTGAGCAATCCACAGAACAGATCTGCTACAAGCTTTACTTACAGTGAACTTTGAGACAGATGTCCTCTCACTGCTCTCCCTGCCTTCACTCTACCGAAAAAAATTGTTGCAACAGATGCTTGTATAGCTTCTGACAATTCCTGTATTAGATACAACATTAGTTTATTGCCAAAACCAGATTTACTAGCTCAGTGCTCTCCAGTAAAGGAAGTAAGTTGCTATAAAGGGAATAGCTTTAATTATTCCTGGATTCAAGACAGGAGAATACCATGAGGTATTACACTTATGAGGGCAGTCAGAAGTCAGAGTTCTCAGAAATTCCAATTTGGATACCAGTTATTTTAATTTACTTTGAGGTTCTAGGAATATGTTCTAGGAAATCTGTTTTTAAACTTAGAGTTTAGATGGACATTTAGAAGAGACCATTCAACCCGAGACCAACAACAACAACAAAAAAAAAACACAACCAAATAAACAAACAAAACAAAACAAACAAAAAAAACACACAATCACTGCTTAAAATGGAGAGCAATCCTATGCAATTTGTGGTGCAGTTCACTCATTCTTTCCTTGTTCCATTTGATTAATGACATCAATATATTTTCTCTCCTTCTGCTGGTGATTAATATTTCCCTGTACTTCTTTGCTTTTGGTGGCAGATTGTTGGGGGGAGAGATTCCATAGTAAATTGTTTCTGATATCAAGTTTTAAATAGGCTTTGCCAGCCTGATGTTTTATGAAAAACACTTCTCCATCTCCAGTAGTCTATAATCTGGACTGTGTTTGCTTTATGTCTCTGTTGAAGAAAAGGAGAACTTAGAAAACGCCCCTTTCAAAGGTCACTTCCATCACTACAGTTCGTAGTGCAAAGTGAAAGACAACATCTCAGTTGCTTCTTCATTTTCCAGGTCTGCAGTGTAGATGTGGGGGCAGCAGGAGTAGTAGGCATGAATCTGAATCATGATTACATATTGGCCTTTATAATCACAATGTGTTCTTCCAGGTACATAGCTTGAGGTAAAGCCCTAATGGGTTTGTTGCTCTAAAAGCAGGGCAGGGAGATAATAGCCATTGGAAGTTAGTGATGCAGATTAAAGTTACCCCCTGCATTCCCCTTGGGGAAGTACTGCCTCCAATACTGACTAGGTATAATCCATACATATATCACTGTGTGTAATGACTTGGAGCTTGATTGTGAGACAGGGTATATTTTAAAAAGTACCTTGGACTACTGGTTACACTACTGATTCTCATGGTGCCAGGGATGTTCCTGGACACAGGAACACAACCATCCATTAATTCCCACTGCTATAGCTGTCTCTAGATGACTTCTGACCAAAGCTAAATCCCCCAAATATCCCTGGGCACAGTCTAGAGTTCAGTATGAGCCAAGCAGTTCACGTGCAGCCACCCTGTTTCGGAGGATAAGAGAGTTTAATAATATGGATGGGGACTGCTGTGCACAAGTTGGCATCCATGCTGCAGAAAAAGGTACATTCAAGGCAATTTAATCTGACTGTAGTACTTCTTACAGAATCTTTTTATTTAGCGGGCTTTTAGCTTTTAAGGAATGGCTTTCAAGTTCTTGTTTCCTACTGATGGTAAACTCAACCAATGCACAGATTTTGCTCATGCATTAAGATTAATTATAAATATACTTTTGATTGTGTTTGCTTTTACTTAAAAGTTGCAAAATATATATAGAAGCATGTGCAGATGTAAAATTGGTATCATTTTTCCAGTGTTGTTTCTGATGTTGCCAAGCGTGGAAGAACAATGCATAGGATAATGCAGCTTTCCTTCTATATGTGATCAAACCACCAATTGCCTGCTTTATTCATTATCTTCAAAGAAATGTTTTACATTGCACCCTACAAAATAAAGTTGTAACTATTGAAATGAAAGCTGACACTCTGCCTTATGTATAACCTTCAAGTTAGACTCTAAACAGGAAGTGTATTATTTTAGCACGGCTGCTGAGCCCCAATCTGCACAATCCTCTTTGCACTTGACTGTAAGCTCCACCCTTTAAGCAAACACTTTGTCCAGATTTTAAATTGAATTTTTCACTACATGAGTCTCATTAATTAAATGGCAACGGTAGCTTCAGTGAACATGATTTTTCCCTTAAAGCTCCTTGTGAGAGGACCTTTTCACTCATAGTTGGTGAAGGACATTATTCTGTCTCACTGAGGACGAAATCTGTGTGATAGGCCCAAAAGGATGACTTAAATCTCAAATCCAGTCATAACCAAGACTTACTTAAAGTAGCTTGAAAATAAATAGTTTCTCCTCATTGTCTCCATTCCTTCCAGACACGTTTTTGTCAGCTACATTTACTCAAAAGTCCCAATCCCAGGCACAGCATGATGTTTCCCTACCTTCCTCTTTCCCTTTCCATAGGCCTTTTACCCCCAGCTGTTGCTGCTGCTGCCAGCTCTGTGCAATTAACCTTAACAGGAATGCAGTTGTCCCTCTGTGGTTAATCCTGTTCAGGATTAATGAACTGTGCTTTAAAACGAGGGAGCTGCTAGGAAAAATGAGGTATAATTTTGTTAGAAAATTGTGTACTGCTAATTAATGAAGAAGGGTCATTTTAGGATTCAGCAGACTCAAGCTTAGCTGGAGAAAAAAATTACGAAGAGCAGTTATGTGAAGTTTGCTACTTTCTCTTGACTCTTGCTCTCTCTACAGACATCTTTTGTCACCAAACATACTGTTTTCTGTTTTGCTCCCATCAGGTCAGCACCAAGGCATGTCACTGGGAAGCAGGGAATAGAGACCACAGTAAAATGAGGCCACTTTTTGTTGGGCCACTTGTTTCTTCATCCTTTTTTTCTGAGCCATGAGCACTGTGTATAATGTGATTTGTTTAAGTGTTAAAAAACAGGGTCTAGTCAAAACAGTGAGGTCATTGCTTCTCCAGTTACAAACCAAGAAAACTCCCAGTATTTGGCTTTAATACTGATCCTGGGAGAATTTTGAAGTCCTCTTTCTCAGTAGTGCTTGTTCTGTATGTTTTAGGAAATGCTTGGGCAATACATTAGAAACACTAAGCCTCTTACTTTCTAGATATCAAAAGCAGTACTGATGGACACCTAGACAAAGCAAAATAACAAGGAATATGAGCAAGACAGTGACTAACAATCCAGGGCAGTGAAAAGGATATAAAATGAAAGCAGGTGGTTATCCGGTGTTTAAAAAACAAGGTTGGAAGAGGCACCTCATCAAAAATTTCCAAATTGTATGAAAATTGTATAACCTGTTTGGTCTTACACAGGTTTGTTTGTTATTTCAGAGCCCTCAGATTGTCCATTATGGCACATTGATTAACTGTCCTGTAAAAGATCAGTCAAATATCATGACTTCTGATACTTAGTGGTGTTTCATTGAAGGAGATCTTGAGGTATTGAAGTACACAACTGTCATTCGGATTTCAGATAGTTAGATCTTTTATTTAAAAAAGAAAAAAAAAAAAAAGTAAGCCTTGTGATGTAAGGTATTTAAGTCTCTAAGCCGTGCATTTGTAATTATTATTATTTTTTTTTTTCTTAGAGAGAAGTTATGTGAATCCTTCTAAGTTCTAAAAATTTACATCTGACTCTCTAAGTGAAAGATATCCATGTTGGGTGGGACAGATCTATAAAACTATATTGAATCCAGGTTTTGAATGTAAAATTAAATATAACGAATGGAATTTTCATAATATGATACTCAAAAAAAAAATCTGTACAATATATTGTAATGGGACAAATATCAATCCAAACCACAAAATATGCACGGTTATATTATCCACATAAAAAGGAGGAGGAGCTGATACATTCAAGTCAAAGTTCCCCAAAGTGTTTTATTTAAGTGCCAGATGCAACCAATGTGCTAGCACACGTGCTTATGTTTAAGCATAAGAGTACAGAAAGTCAGCCAAGTACAAAATAAAGTTGATCACAGTTATTTTTGAGATGGTACTTTGTTTATAATACATTCCACCGTTATATTTAAAGATTCAAAAGAAATGTTATCTTATCTTCTAATGTAATTACCACAGAGGACACAGAGCACGGGATTTTAAACACAGACAGATGAAACCAGGGATCCAGTTCCTAGAAGGCAGGAAACTAGTATGTTGAGACTGTTTTGAATGTGCCACCCATACTGGAGCAGTCTGTTACCTGATACAGGTTTGCTACAGCAAACCAGCTGACAAAGTTTCTGCAATAGTGAGAGCTTTTAGTACAGTGAAATACTTCATATCAAATTCTGTGTGGCATAAGAAATAACATACTTTTTTTTAAATTAATTTTGTTTTCCTTCCTGGACAGCATTATGGGCCAAATGCTCAATCCTCTTATGTCAAAGACAAAGCTGAATTTAAATGAGACCAGAATGCATGAGTATGCACTAAATCAGGCATATTTTTAAATGCATGCCACTTGAGATTGTGGAAGAAAAAATAAGCTCATAAATAGTTGGGATTTGTTTGAAGTCAGAGCACTTTTCTCTCTGTAAGTCTATTTATAGTTTTAGGATAAGAAATTCTTATGCTTAGAAGCAGGAACTGATGAGTGAGACTTTCTCATACTCAGAAGAAAAACATGAGTTGACTGCAATTTTCTGTTTCTTCAGTCTAAAGAAAATTCATGAGGCTTGTAGCTGGGATATAAAATTAATCCTGCTTACATAGAAGGACCTTAATCACACACTTGCAGTTCTGCACTTGAACTATGGTATCTGTACTACCCAATGGAGTCAATTCTCACTGAATGCTTTTATTATGGTTTTGCCTTCTTGTTAAAATAAAATTTGATTTTGCCAGTGAGCAAGATTAGTTTTTAATGACATTATTATTATTATTATTATTATTATTATTATTATTATTATTTATTCCATTGCTATATTAGAACCAGGAACCTAAATGGATTTGTTTTGAATTCTGAAGTGTTCCCTTTTTTGCTGCTGGAGTCCAGTTCCATTCAATATTAGCAATCTGCTTCTATGCCGAAGCCAAGTAGTGACAGTTGCAATAATGAATATTTGCTGCAGGCCACTGGTATGAAAATAGCACAGTGCTGCAAGCCTGCGTCACCAGAAACAAATATTCCATTTGACTGTGACTGAATTTCCAGCTCAATTTTAGATCATTTATTATTGAAATAGTTCTTAAAGCACTGTCATAATATAATGCTAAGAAATGCTGATTCAGTCTTCAAGGCATCTGTTCAAATGTCTTCCTACTGCCTTTTTTTTTTTTTTTTCCCCTTAATCACTTATACCTTTAATGCAGTATGCTGTATTTAGGACACCTAACTGCGTACAGGCAGCAACACTGTAATACACTCAAAGATGCACATGCTGGTTAGATTAGAAATTCTGGTAAGAAAAGGATTTTAATTCCTTCTTTGTAAGCTTTCTTGAAAGCTTTTAGAATGTTTCCCCCATAATTCCTGCAGATAATTGTAAAGATTGTATGAAGAGGAGCAGCTTTGCATCTTTAAATGTGTCATGGCTTTCACATGGTGAACTTGGATGATTTTCTTGTATGTGTTTTGATATCATTAATGTGTTTGCATTAATGAAATATATGATGTATTAAATAGGTGATGTTTTCAAAGGTATATGAGCCAGATATATGCTCTGAATATTGGTATTTTGGAATGATATTTACAATTTTTAGTTTAATTTTTGTATACAATGCTGCTTCCACGCATACATATCAAAATACCTTCAAAAGGACTATGATAATTGATTATATTTTCTTTTCACTTTAAGATAACTAGATGGTTAAATAAAAGGTCAACATACATATTGAGGTTCACATATTTTAAGCAGAAAAAAATCTGCGGTTATTTAAGCTTTTTAATGTATACATATTTTTATTTTATATTTTGTCCATTGCCTTAGGTTTTCCTATGTAATATAAAGAAATAAAGGTCCATACTTTGCTTAAGGCATACTGACCCTTGCACCACAAAGCTGGTAATGGTGATTGATGTACATATCTAATTTCCTGCAAGATTAAGATGAGCACCAACTTTGACACCAATTCTTAGTTAATATTAATGCCTTCTTTCTCTCTTCCTTTTCTCTCCCTCCTGCTGTCCTCTGCCTTCCTTTTTACCAGGACAGTACATTAGCTGTTAGTAGCTACTGTGTCCCAGGAGAAACTGAAGTTTTAAAAGCAGTGTTACATACTACTGGGTGTGGGCTTTTGGTATACTTGCAGCACCTTTCAGCTCAAGAAAAGCCAATGTCAACACAGATTTTCTGGAATGGTGAAGAAGTGACTAGTTAAATGAGTAATTTTGTGGACAGACCTACTCATCATTTTTCCAACAAAAGACTTAATTTTTCAAAATATTGTTTTTCTTTTGCAACATTGTTGTTAATCAGTAAAAAAAAAATAAGAGCAGAATGTTCAGCAAGAAAACACCATTTCTTCTACAACAGTATTTGATATCCTCAGTACATTCAGAATATTATCACTTCCAGACTCCAACTCAGGAAAAAAAAGTACTTTTATTAAACTTTGAGTTGGACCTTTTACTACATGTTTTAATGCCAGCAGTATGTAGACTATTCATATCACAAACTCATCTTTTTTGGTTTTATAAATAATAATTCATCAAACCCTTTGAGAGAATATATAGAAACATTACAAAATATAGAAATTGACAAGGCTAGAAAGTTCCTCAGAGGTAAACTGCTAGCTGAAAGGGGGTCAGACCTGGGTTGCTCCTACAGATATTTCTTCAACCAGTCCTTCAATAGGCAATATTTCAGGATCTCTGTAGGTAGGTTATTCTAAGGCTTTAGAGCTTTAATATTAGAAAGAATTTCCTGATGTCTAATCTAAGTCTCTCTTGCTGTAATCCAATAGTCCTTGTCCTATTAGCAGGGATCAGGGAGAAGAGTATATTCTCCTATTTTTAGCTACCTTCTGCAGATCTGAAAAATATTGTCACTGTTTACCCTTCGTTTTTCAGATTCATAGGTTTTCTAAACTTATAATTTGTTTTGGCTTCCTCTCTCACAACCTCTTTCCTGTTAGTTTGCGTTTGTATTGCTGCTGAATTAACAACAAAGCATATCATTGTTTATGTGGTGTTTACTGTCCCCAGACTGGATACAGGGCCGCCAGTGCTGATTAGAGGAGAAAAAAATACTTCATAAATCTTTCACTTCACACTTTCAATATGGCAGGAACCTTTTTCATAACATCATGGTATAAGTGATCTGTGTTCATCTTGTTATCCACTACTGAAAGTTTTTACTGAGAGAGAAAAAAAAACAAAAACACACTAGTACTGGGGCTAATGTTCTTCATCCTGTTTTAAAAGGTTACACATCCTGTTTTAATAGGTTACATTAATCCTACCAAGTGTGGACTCCTGCAATTGTCTTTACTGGAAAGCATCTCGTTTTCTAGACTGTTTCTCCAATGCATTAAAATTGATTTGAATCACATCTCCCAGTGTGTTTGCCCTTCCTCCAAGTTTGTTACTGTCTGCTAAATTAATGTGTGTTCTTCATTAATGAAATTGTTGAACAATATTAACATACTTCTGTGTTAAAGTGTCCCTCCTGCATCACAATACATACTGAGATCTATCTAGATCCAAAGAATAGTTATTTTGCTTATTCTAATAGCTATTTTGCCTAATACTGCCATGCCTTTTCTTTTCTCTCCTTTTATGACATGGAAATGCATGAGGATCAGTAGAGGGGACTGAATAAGGATATTCCCTTTTTCAGAGGCAGAGGTCTGAGTCGAGGGCACTCAGGCTCCAAAATGGGATGGCAAGACATCTGTGAGAACTCAGTAGGAGTTCTCAGGAGGCTGTCAGCTCCTTGGTGCATTCAAGACTTGGATCCTTGGCAGGGATGTAGGCCCTCAGTACTTATTTGTTGGAAATCAGACTCATGTGGAAGCTGGGTTAACTAACAATATTGAACATGGATATTTAGGACTTATACAAAGTGTAATTTATATGTTATTCAAACAATAATATCACTGTGTGTTTTCTCTCTTCAGAATTTGAAAACTACAGAAAAAGCATGTGTTCTTAGATGTAAGCATTAGATTTCCAAAAAGATTAAAATATGTAACATGCTGACAATTTTTCCAAGCATACTACTGACAAAATGAAAGTCTTTTTAGTGCTTGTGTAGGTATCAGAATGTTGTATTTTTAATTACTGTTATTAGTATACATTACTAGTATGTAATATTGGATAGTAATAATGCATAGATAAACGGTGATAGAAAAATTATTTTTTCATTTTATCAGATAGCACTAATACAATTATTTTGATTCTATTTTTTTTAGTACAGAATGTTAAAACTTTAGCTCAGCTACTCAATCAGTGTAAGTATTATGTGGCACTGTGGCAGTTTATGTATCTAAAGTGCTGCATATAAATTTTAACTACCTATTGTTCTGGTAATTTATGCAACCATTTTAATGGATTATCCTTCAGTCGTACAGTACAGTCTTAATGACCTGTCTTTTCAGTTTGTGAATTTTGTATTTACTGGGTGTTAGCAGAATGGAGGAGACAGTACCTGGCATTTTGATACATGGGAGTAACCATACAAAATGCAAAGAATAAGGTCAGATTTAGTTCGTTAGTCAAACCATCAACAGCATGGTCTGGCTCTCTGTACAGTTACAGTGTTAGCAAGCAAACACTGAAGGTCACAACCTTCTATTTTGTTTCCTTCCATCTCATCCCTTTGTCCACAGACGTTACCACAGGGACACCAGCAATATCAACGACGACAACCGTGGAAATCCGGAAGAGCAGTGTTATGACAACTGAGATCACCTCTAAAGTGGAGAAAATCCCCACAACAGCCACTAGCAGCACCACATGTCCTTCCGTTGAGACTGAGGAAGAAAAAGCAAAAAGACTGCTGTACTGTTCACTATGCAAAGTCGCTGTCAACTCTGCCTCGCAGCTGGAGGCGCACAACAGTGGTGAGATGGAGCAATACTTGCTTTCTTCCTTTTTTTTTTTTTTTTTTTTTTTTTCTTCTGTCTCAAGAGCTCTGCAATTATCTTCTCCTGAATAGATTAGATCTCTTGCAGCAGGGGACAAAGAGGTGGCAGAAAGCTGGCAATTACATGGAATTCATTAACTATTAAAGAATAAAAATGACAGGCAAAGAGGCTTTCAAAAAGGGGGAAGAAAGGAAATTTATTGCACGCAAGTTACCCATTTTCTTACATTTTAGCTTTTGCAGCTTCCAGACCTTATAGAGCTAAATGACAGCTCATGCTTCATTACCTTTGGTGTTCAGAGTTTGCATACTTTTGTTTGTGCCAGCTAGCAAACTGAGAATGAATATCATTAGTTTTGTTTGAAATCTAACAAATTAAGGCTGAAAGAGTGAGTGTCAGTCAGAGTTCAATGATGAGTTAAAATTTTTAGGCCCATATTGTCTGTTAATAACTTGGTAAAATTTATGATTTTCCATTGTTTTCATCAAATGATAGCGACTGGTGCATGAGAGGTGAATGGGTAATTGCTTACCACTGTCTTTCTTATTTTTTAAACCTTTTTTTTTGTTATTAGAGCTAGTAACATCAGTAAGTTCGGGAAGTAGACAACCATTATCCACAGTCACTATTTTAAATGTCTTATTGATTGGCTTTGTGGTAAATAGCATTAAAATATCTTGGAATTTAATATGGAGACAGTGACCACCTATAACAGTCCTGTAGAAAAACTCCTGATTTTGGATGTCAGTGGTTACCTGACAGCAGGGTAACCAGAGTTAAGAGGTAGAAAGAGACCCTCAGGACTGAAAGATAGAGACAATGCTAGTATACCTGAAGTAAAATGATAAATGGCTTAAAAAAAAAAAAAAAAAAAAAAAAAAAAAAAAAAAGTTTGACAAGCCTATAGAATCTGTATAAATTAAAAAGGAAACAAAAATTTATTGGTATTCATGAGAAACAAAGCTTAGTCAGTTTCGACTACTGTGTTTGCTGTATGCCAGATCTTCAACGGGTGACATTTCAAGTTCATAAAGCTGTATATATTTAACCTATTTAATTACCTATGAAGCTTAGACTCTAAACATTTTTGTGATCTAGATATGAGCCAAAACATTACTGTGAATATTTAGATACAAACCTCCAAGTTTCTACTTTCTATGCTGATAAACTGTGTGTGTAGCTGTACACATGCACGCTTAGAAAAGTGTATAACGGGATGCATATAGTAATTATCACTGGAATACGAAATCTGTACATGGCAGTAGTCCATTATATTCACAGACTACTTGCCTGGAAGGCAACAGTGTAAGAAACTGGTCTGAATAAAGGTACAGCAATAGACACAATTGCTTTCTATCCAACCTTTATTTTAATTACCAATGCAAGTATGTTTTTCTGACATGCATGTTTCTCACATGTTTTGGTTTCTGTCCAGGTTGCTGCTAGCAACATCTGCCCCTTTGTGGTTTGAGAACTAATTAGTTAATTACAGATTTAAGTGTAAGCTACCTAATGAATACTGTTTATCAATCCATTCAGAAGGGCTACAAATCAAAGGCAACTACACCTTTAATAGCTAAATTACTCTTCCTTTGCAACTACAATTCAGGTCTTATTAGCAGCAGGAGTTAATGAGAAAAGTCACACTCATTTAACTTCACATCAGGATACCTGATTGTGCCACTACTTATTGGTGTGGCTGCTTTGTTCTAGTGTTCTACGTACAGAACTGTAATTTAATAATTAAATATCAGATGTGAAATACCATTGCATTAGTATTAATATGATACAGACAAACACAGACATATTCCAAGGATAGCACATAGCACCAAGCTGAGGTGCTATCATATGATTTTCTTTTAGAAAGAAAATAAAACAGTGAATGCAACCAAATTATGAAAGTTCTTTCTGTTTCCCATTTCTAATGTCTCCAGGGACTAAGCACAAAACTATGCTGGAAGCTCGGAATGGAAGTGGAACCATAAAAGCCTTTCCCCGGGCAGGCGTAAAAGGCAAAGGACCTGTGAATAAAGGAAACACAGGCCTTCAGAACAAAACATTTCACTGTGAAATATGTGATGTGCACGTAAACTCTGAGACACAACTGAAACAGGTACTCAGCTAGCTTGCAGAGTGTGATCCTTGGTTATTCTTTGTTTTTATGGTGATAAAGTACCAACACAATCAGTATGTGTCAATCTAATAGTTCACATCAAAATGGAGCTTATAGATTTTGTCCATTTTATTTGTCTTTTATGCAATATGTTTCGTTATTGATATGATTTTCTCCTGTACAAAATGTGTTTTCTCAAAAGCTTGTTTATATATATATACTAATATATATATATATATTAAAATATATATATATGTTTTTATTTAAAGCATTATAGAAGCTATAAGCTGCAATGTTTTACAACTGTCTTTAGACTACGATAGTTGTCATGAGCTAATAAACCCTGACATTTAGTGTACTGCATGATATTTGCCTTGACAAAGATGTGGAGGTGGTTGTAGCCAGTATTTTCACAGAACATTGAACAACCTGCTTAAAAATATGGGATGGAGAGGATTTGATTATTTCTTTTTATCGGTGTTACTCTGTAACTGAGAAGCATGACCTCTACATTGCAATTACACTAAGTTATGTTCGGTCATTCATCAGATGAACAAAGCCTTTGCACTGAAAAACACTTAGTTTAATACCATATGCCTTTTGGAATTAAATGCTTGTTAAGGAACTTTACAAGAATGAAGATAAATTCTGTAATGGACAATAGAAATACTTGTCTTCTGCTTTCAGGAAAAAGTCCAATTCTTTCTCTCTTTTGTAAGAACTCTCTCAAGAATGAAAATCAAAGTAAAAATACAGTTCTAAAAAAGGTCCCTTACATCTAATACTGCAATAAAGTCTGTGTAGAAGGATTCGTGTAAAATCTAATAGATTTTATAAAGAAGATAATGGGCTTTGTGATTTTACTTCACTGTCATTTAGTTTGATATGTAGCCATCTTTCAGCTGAAATCTTAAAAGGATCTCTAGGCTTCTTAGGGATTTAAACCCTTTTGTGACCTTTTTTTTTTTTTTTTTTTTTTTTTTCCTTTTTTTGAATAGTGAGTGCAGTACTATCTAATATTCTTCCAAAACTTTCTATCAGCAGTGGATTGAATTTGATGGGTGCTTTATAAAGACAGGGAGGGGAAATTTTCAAAGGATTCTAGCTTTGTCCTAATTCAGGTCTTGTTGAAGTTAACAAAGGTGAGAAATTCATTGACTACAGTGGAAGCAAAGTTGAACTGAGCACTGCTGAAAATCACAGTCCCAGTGTGTGGTGCACAAAGGAATCACTCAAACTGGAATAGGCCCTATTCTCATTCATTATTGAATTAGTCAAATAATGCTGTTGTGGAGAGCAGCAGCCTTCAGTATTAGAGCACACATGGAAAGCAGAACTTGAAATTAAGGAAATATCATTTTTTTCTTTTTTTTTTTCCTTTTGTTCCAATGTATTTTAACAGCACATAAGCAGTAGAAGGCACAAAGACAGAGCTGCTGGGAAGCCGCCTAAACCTAAATACAGCCCATACAACAAACTGCAGAAGGGAACGCATCCTCTAGGGGTAAGCCAATCACCGTTTGATTCACAGAATCATGCTGAGTAGGGTATTTAGAAAATGAGAATGGAAGAATATTTAAAATAAGAGGATAGTGTAAGCAATGGGAGTATGCGAGTGCCTAAATAAAGTCATGGAAGCCCATAGGAGACTTTTTATATCCTTTGAAGGGTGTGGACCCATGAGTCCTTGTTTTCGTGGCTCCTCTAAATAACCTTAGGAAAGAAGCTAGTTTCAAAGGTCATTAGAGAGCAATAGAGGAGAGAAACATGCAAACATTAAACAGGATTTTTCCAGTTTTCACTGAAGACAATAGTGGTGAAATAACTAAATAAAGCTCTATAAAACATAAAACCTTTATTCATTCCTCATTTAGAAAATTATTCAAATAACAATTGAAACAATAACAATAAAAAAATCCATCTCTTATTTCATTCTGCTCAGTTTCAGGATGGCTCTGGTCACATTTTCAACTGACAGGACAAACTTTGTGGAGTTCTTGCTAGTTTCAAAAGATGAAAAACATGTTTACTCTTTAATAAAAAAAAAAAAAAAAAAAAAAACAACACCAGGATCTTGCCATTAGTCAAGAAACAGTTTATGTTGTGGGTGGGATAGTGAAGCATCTGACAATTATCTACATCAGATAAACTGTGTGATTGTTTTATGTGACATGTTTTATGTTTTGTAATGGTTTATAGATGGTTTTGGCAGGCTGAGGGTGTTGATTCATTGGCCTCATACAGATTAGGCCCTTATTCATTGTCCATTTTCTCTAATGCAGACAGAATTTAGAGCTTTATTCTGTGAGATCCCAGTTCTCTGCTAGTTGAACTTAAACTCTTTTCTTGACCAATATAGAATTTGTCGTTGTTGGGGCAGCCCTTTTTTTTTTTTTTGTAGTACATTCATGCGTTATTCAGTTGTGTAGGAACTTTCCTAGATATTGCAACATAATGCACTGCACTATTCTGGTAGATCCACTAGTACAGAAATAGCCCCATAGGGTTGTTCAGTAATCCACCTGGGAGACCAAGGTCTCCACTACATATAAGATACACTGAAAAGAATAGAAAATGTACAATTAGGAAAGTTGTATATAGCTTCTCTGTCAAGATTATTATTCCTTGAGGAAATTCATTGTTTCCTAGGGGGTAAAAATAACTATTATGTTACTGTTGTTGTACACAGTTGTCTATTTAACAATTTATGTAGTGGTGATTTCTAAGAACTCCAGCCAAGAATCAAGGCCCTCCAAGCGGTGCATAGACAAATAAAGTCAATAAGTCCTTTTCTTTCTGCCTCACTCCCAGGTGCTCACCATACACAAGTCAGAACAGAGGTGAGTCAGAGGGAATTTAAAGCAGAGAGAATGACTTAGCAATAAACCAATAGATAGCTATAGTAGAACAGAGGCTGCATTTAGTCTTTTTGTTTGTTTCTTTTTGAATAGAAGAAAAAAAAATGCTGTCACTTGAAATGCAGAATGGCATAGCAACAAGCCAAAGATGTGCTAATGTTTATGATGAGCTCTAGGCTTTAACTTTCTTTACTCCCTAATAATTTTTCAAGTCATTCACAGTCCCTTCGTTTATTTCACTGTAAATGAAATGCATAATGCCTACTGAACTCTTAATGTTGACCTGTGTGTTAATTAGCACTTGCAGAGAGATTTGAAAATGAATGTGCATCGTACTCTATATAAAAAAATGTTACTGTTATTGCAGCTGTCTTGAAATCACAACGATGTTGATAAATTAGCTGAAAGTCTAACTTCATTAGAAGTTCCTGATTCCTCTAAGAATGACCTAGCCTTTTAATATTGTCACCTAAGATCTTTGGTCTTCATGATAACAAATACATGAGCATCATCTTTCCTCCACTCCCCCCCCCGTGGAAGTTATGAAAAGGACATATTACATTCTCATATGTTTTCTAGACCAAAAGCTCTCCAATGCCATATTTTCAATATAATTTATACTGCTTCAGAGAAAGAAGCTTTATGAATTCCCAGAGTACTCTTTTACACTTGAAGAAATCTAGTTTTGAGACTTAGTTGAAAATGCTACACCAGAAAGAAAGAAGTTATCGGGCATTTCATAGCCCAAACTGTCTGCCATGAGATAGCTTTTATGAAAAACATGTTCTGTTGTTTTGGGTTGGTTTTATTTGTACTTTGTACTCAGGATTTTTATTTGTTCATTTATTTATTTAGTTTGAAAGTATTTTTCTTGACTGTTCTAAATAAGGCTGAAAAAATATGTACTAAATAAATAGTAAGGGAGGAAGAAAAAGTCAAATGTTCAGCAAGGGAAGAAGACAGCTTGGAACAGTGGATGTAACACTGATAAGATCATCTTTATCTGATCATAGTGTCTATTGCCCATTTTATCCTCTATTAAGAAAATTACAGAATGTGGTCCCCTCTGAGTATCCCTTCCAGAGCTTTAAAGGACATTGAGACCACCACAGTTGGCAATGGATATTAGGAAAAGTCAAAATCCTGTATCCATCTGGCTAGTAAAGAGCATATTTATTTATTTATTTTTAAGGAATACAGTGATAACTTTATGAATGATGAAATTCACTTTTGTTGCATGTCAGAGGATTTCTTTCTGACTATTCACTCACCACAGTACTATTGAGTGGAAAGGATCAGAGTGATATAAGGCATGTGAATTATTTGAAAATCCCTTTCAATTCAAGAATGAGAAATTGTGTTTCATTATGTGTCTTTCAGAAGTGTCTGTAGTTAGACTGAGATGTACAAGAGCATAGTACATATATTAATATATTCATATTCTGTATATTGAATACCATATATTCAGGTATACATGCTATGCAAAGGACCTCAGGTCATTCCAGGACACAAACCCATCCAGAGTCAATCATAGCTGATGGGAAGTTTTCTTTGTTGGTGGATGAAGTCTCTACCCTTACCTCAGAATTGTAAAAACAGAACAATTAAGGTATTCAGGCTCCTGGCTTCTCATTAAAACCTTAAAATCCCATCAAAACCTCCAGAAATCTATATAGACTAGACTACTCTGATGTTCACTTTTATGCATACCAAACGTAAATTCTCAAATACTCAAATAATAGTGAAGGTCTGTTGAGTATTTTCAATTAGTCTGAACAAAGCTTGATCTTATTTATTTTCTTTTTGCAAACTCTAAATGCAGAGTTTTCTAAACTGTATTTCTTATTGTGCAAGACTTGTGATTTAAAACTATTTAAACCAAAAGCCCCACCAACAGTAACAAAAATATCGTCCTTTGGCACCACACTAAGTGATACAGGAAAGAGTTTTTCATGACTATATATATATATATATATATAAAGCATAGATTAATATATATATATACACACACACATATATATATATGTGTATATGTATATATATATGTGTATATATATATTAATCTATGCTTTAGATTAATATAGATTAATATATGCTTTATATTTTTAGATTAATATATGCTTTAGATTAATTAATGCATAGATTAATATATATATATACACATATATATATACATATACACATATATATATATGTGTGTGTGTATATATATATATTAATCTATGCTTTTTTCACAGTCGTTATAATAATGAACAGTACTTTAGTGAAAAAGGTCTCCCAACATTTTCTTCAGAAGACAGTCTTCTGAAGACAAGGCAAGATGTTGTATGATATAGGGAATACACCCATAGAATTAATCACGTATTTAGTCACATGAAACACATTTAGGAGATTTTCATAACTGGTGAAAGATAAACTTTGTTTATGTATTTGTTATCAGTAGCTGCAGTTAATAAAGAGGAGATAGCTGTGGATCTTGTTTTTAAGTAGAACTTGCATCCTAATGATGAAAACTAAAGTACATTCTTAGTCACACCAGTGAATGAGATGTTTTCATTCTGATCTGGTCTCTATCATAAAGCTGTCCAGATGGAGATCTCTTAATTAATGGCTAATTCTTTCTTATTTAATTCTTACAGTGTACATGTAGGTTTATGTAGGTGCAGATTGCCCAGCCCCCTTAGGTTTGCTTTGATTTCTCATCTCATATTAAATTATAAGTCTCGGTGATAAGGAGGTTAGCCCACAGCCAAGAGAACATTGAAACTTTGTTTTCTACCAAATCCAACTCACTCTTGTTTAATGTGTGAGATCAAGTCTCCTGTCACAACCCTGCAGCTTGCAGAGTCCGTAACCAGTACAAGGCCTCTCTTAGTTGATTTTCCACTTATAATCTTATGTCAAGCTTCCTGTCATGTAGCTAACATGAACAAATTATGTTTCTCTGTTTGTTTTTTTTCTCTTTTCCCCACAGGTAAAATTAGTATTTTCAAAGGAACCTTCAAAGCCGATAGCTCCACGAATCTTACCAAATCCGCTAGCAGCTGCAGCAGCAGCTGCTGCTGTGGCTGTGAATTCCCCCTTCAGTCTTCGAACAGCCCCAGCAGCTACCCTTTTCCAGACTTCAGCACTTCCTCCAGCACTCCTACGACCAGCTCCAGGGCCTATACGGACCACCCATACTCCCGTGCTGTTTGCTCCTTACTGAACTCCAAACAGGAATTAACTGCAATAATTTTTCAAATCAAAACAAACAAAAACGAAAATCAAGAACATTGAACTATGCAGTGTTTATTTATAGTTTAAAGTATATATGAAGAGCCAGGACTTTTGATAGAGAACTGAACAAATTCTAAAAGGGGGAATGGGCAGTATTTTCTCCAGATGAGAGCATTCCTCTTTTGAGCATTGATCGTTTTAGAAATGATCTCCAGCATTGACTTGTAGTGACATATAAAACTTATGAAGCCTTTTGACTGTGCTTTTTGGCACATATTTCCCTGCAATGTCTTTCCTGCTTTATGAAACAACTTACAAATTTGTCTAAAGGGCATTAACTGGTTCCAATGTACATAAAATACTTTATTCTGTAGATTAAAGAAGAAGGAAAAAAAAAAAAAAAAAGAAACACTGTGAATAGTAGTACCCTTACCAATCCTCCTGCCAAATCAGCAGTTACTGGGTATTTGTCTGAAAAAAGTAGATACAATAGATGTCTTGTAAAACAGTAGTATTGTGTCTCTATCTATGCCACTAGGTTTCTAACTGAGTTGCAAAAGATAAAATGAACAAATTATGTCACTTGGTAAGTAGTCAAAAATGATGACAATAATGTGGAGCTGTTCCTGGTGAGCAAAATTGTTTTCCTCACCCATGGAAGAATGGGCATGAAGGTTATCTATGGTTAAGATAAGGTAAAAGATAAAGAACATTTAGTGAAAAAAAAAAATCCAAATGCTGTACACAGAATAGGTCAAACTTTTATTTAACTAAAAGTGGATGTGTACAGTGTGCATAAATTCAAAATGTGTAAGACAGGATTGATCAATGTTTAAGGAATGCCAATGGACAGAAAAAAATGCACTCTGGTTATGAAACAGGCCTGACACTTTAGTGTTGAGCAAAGGGAAGACACAAATGGGTTATGCATAGTCATAACTAAGAAATGAAAACCAAGAGAGAAATCCTGGCCTCATTTAAGTCAGTATAAAGTTCCTCCTGACTGCAGTGTAGCCAGAATTTCATCCCCAAAATGGCACATATTCTTTTTATATCATACCAGTGGGAGTGTCTGTAGATACAGGTAACATTTTTTAGTTTTAGAAACTGATTCAACAAGGCTTAGTTTTAGAAACTGATTTATTCTCTTGTTTTATTTCCTACTGATGTGATATAAAATGTTTTAATATACCTATAAAATGTAAACAGCAACATGAGATACATATTATGAGATAACTGCACATTGTGGGTTTGGAACAAATTCAACCTTTAGGATCTGAAGGGACCCTTGAATTCTGTAGCTGACCTTTATGTATGGGCAGCTTAAAGCCTTATATATTTACTGTGAGGCTTAAAGGGGTTGACTGTGTCCCTTTAAAATAAGATTTATCAGGGGTATATATAGATATATTGTATATATGTTAGAGTAAGAAAAATAACTTATAAACAGAAAATCTACTATATAAAATAATTATATAACCATTGAGTTTCACATGTGGGTCATTAAGTGGTAAGTAACAAACAGCAGAGAAAAAAATAGACGTCTTGAATACGATTCTTGCTGCCTGCTTTTTCCCATAGGGAGCTGAAAAGTATCTATTAATATTATGGAGTGCGCTGCTGAGTCACATGCGACCACTCTGACGTGTAGCTAAGTGAAATGCCTACCATACATTTAGGAGGAATAAAAATTAAAAACATAATTTAAGTTTTGATGGGGAAATGATTTAAAATATTTTATTAAAAGGGTGTAATGCAAAATATTGACCATGTGGTTGCTATATAATACTGCCTGTGGTTAATATGGACAGGTGGAAGATATAGAGGATGGGAATATACAGCACTTTTGACTTGCAGTTCATCAGTGAGCCTTCCACATACATTGTTATTTGCCATTTTTTAAACCTCTCTGCATATAGATTTTATAAATATATATATATATAAAGAGAGAAAGAAGAGGTTCCATGGATGTCTGTGTCCAAAGAATTCCAAAGAGATGCATTTATTTATCTAGAAGTATTAAAATAAGTTCTATATTATGTATATGTATTTCATCCAGTTTATTTGCCAACGTTTGTGCCTTGAAATGAAATGGGCTTTTGGTTATATTTAATTCACTCCAAAGTAGCCATGAATTAGAAGTGATAGTGATTTCAGGGCTGGTTACTAACTGGATTGCTTTGCTCGAGTTTCCAAAAAGAGAAGAGTACGTGTAAATTCTTGAAGTTTAGACAACTATATAACTAGGGGCTGACATTTAAAAGGGCTCCCTACTCTACAGCTCCCAGTAAAGAGGCAGTAATCACGTCAGCTTTCAAAACCTGTGTCTACCACTCAGAAGTTAGAAAATGTTTCCAATTATTTGGGTACATAAACATAGTGTAGTAAGGTTAAACTTGTCTTTGCAAAATCTTGGCCTTGGTCTTTTAAGTCTATTTGCAGCCTTCCTTCTTTTTGCAGAAGTTGTAGTGCCATTGCCAGCTGCGTGCAGATTCCTTCTCAAATAGGCCACTGGTTTTCAAGCTGTGCTACATGAACCACCATTTATCTCCAGAGCCTTTCATAATAGGTGTGTAATTAAC